>NW_026778214.1:709971-1064957 GCF_025265405.1 Mesoplodon densirostris
CCCTAGACTGGAAGTGGCCTTGGCTCTGTAGCTCTGTTGTTTACTTGTTTTAGGGAACACAATGCACTCCTCCAGTGAGGCAGTTGGCAATTTACATCCCGCCCATCAGCATAACAAGGCTCCCTGTTCTCCAGGGCCTGTCTTGCCTTTCTGGTTTTTACACATTTTGTGGATGTCCCTTTTGACCGGTGGGAAGTGATACTTCTTTGTAGTGCAGATTTGCATTGCCCGCTTGCTTGCTTGGCCAAAAAGGGCGTATGCGTTTTCTCCTGAATATATTCAGGAGAAAACGCATACGCCCTTTTTGGCCAAGTGCACCATTGTCCAAGTTGTGCCCCTCTTCCTGTGCTTTACAGGCGATTCCAAGGTACCTCTTGAAATCTGTTTCCTGCTATTTTGCCTCGCTTTCAAGTCCGCCTCGTTGACTTCCCTCAAGAGATTTTTGGACGATAGTTGTCCTTTATCACTCTGCCAGTTTGTGAATTGCTGTGCCCCTGAGCTCCATTTCTCAACTCGTTTTTTGTGAGCTGAACGCAAGTCCAAAATTTTGGATCATGTCCTATACTGGTTCCCGGTGGGTGGCTGAGACTTTGGTTAATTCTTCTTCCTGCCGGGAAATTAGAGTGACATGTGCCCGTCCAAATGCCTAACAGCTACTCTCTCATGGGTTCTCTCTCGTCCCTTCCATCCTCTGCCAAATTGGGAACCTGTGCAAACCAGGAGGTTAAAGGGCCTGTCTCTCCAAGTTGGGAGATTGATAGTAAGGCAGTTGGAAAGTCAAACTGGAGCACCAGGAGAGGGACTATTCGTTGAGTTTTAGAAACCTTTCGTATTCACAGTGTGTCCATTCTCCAGGTTTCCTGTACATGTTATAGCTGTAGTAATATTCCCTTGAACCTGGAGAGTTGGGACCCATGGAATGGGGGCCATGCATTATTGCTTGAAAGGGTCTGCATTTGCTCACCCAATCTCACCAATCCTCTCAGTCCCAAGTGTCCAGCCTTATGCCACATCCAGCTGTCATTGTAGATAGGGTCTTTCCAGGTTTCCTCAGACACCCTGAAGGAATTGTAAAGAATTTCCCTGTTTTTTGGTTTTGCTTTTGAAATTCCTTTTTATAGTGGGTTTGAGCTGATTCTCGCTGCCATGTTTATGCCACTCTAGACACACTTGATTCCCTTATGGAGACATATCAATACATAGGTTTTAAGATTCTTACTAGTCAGATATATTCCTCTGTGGGAAATATGGGGTTTTGAGTCTCTTTCACTGAGGAAGGTGTAGGTCTTGTCTATTCCAAAGTTGGTTTTTGAAACGGTCCCTGTGCTTATATCAAACTCTGGTTTTATGCATCACCCCACCTCTCCTTCCCCTTTATGCAGGCATAAGAGTGTTTTCTAAATGTGAGACTCTGTTCTCTTTCCTAACTCAGTTCACGTGTAGCCATGTTTACAGGATCTTCCTAAGTGATATCTTATGATAAGTTTCTTTTTTCTGTGTGACTTATTTCACTTAGAATCATCGTACCTGAATCCACTCACTTTGCTGCTACTGGTCTTATGACATTGATTTCATGGCTGAGGGATATTCCATCGTACGTAAGTACCACAATGTTTTGAACCATTTTTATATTTCCTGGGATATTTAAGGTGTACCCAAGTTTAGGTTCTTGTAGTCAGTACAGCCCTAAATTTGGAGGTGGCTCTTTCTTATTGATTTTCAGTTTTCCCAAGGTATATTCCCTAGACTGGAAGTGGCCTTGGCTCTGTAGCTCTGTTGTTTACTTGTTTTAGGGAACACAATGCACTCCTCCAGTGAGGCAGTTGGCAATTTACATCCCGCCCATCAGCATAACAAGGCTCCCTGTTCTCCAGGGCCTGTCTTGCCTTTCTGGTTTTTACACATTTTGTGGATGTCCCTTTTGACCGGTGGGAAGTGATACTTCTTTGTAGTGCAGATTTGCATTGCCCGCTTGCTTGCTTGGCCAAAAAGGGCGTATGCGTTTTCTCCTGAATATATTCAGGAGAAAACGCATACGCCCTTTTTGGCCAAGTGCACCATTGTCCAAGTTGTGCCCCTCTTCCTGTGCTTTACAGGCGATTCCAAGGTACCTCTTGAAATCTGTTTCCTGCTATTTTGCCTCACTTTCAATTCCGCCTCGTTGACTTCCCTCAACAGATTTTTGGACGATAGTTGTCCTTTATCACTCTGCCAGTTTGTGAATTGCTGTGCCCCTGAGCTCCATTTCTCAACTCGTTTTTTGTGAGCTGAACGCAAGTCCAAAATTTTGGATCATGTCCTATACTGGTTCCCGGTGGGTGGCTGAGACTTTGGTTAATTCTTCTTCCTGCCGGGAAATTAGAGTGACATGTGCCCGTCCAAATGCCTAACAGCTACTCTCTCATGGGTTCTCCCTCGTCCCTTCCATCCTCTCCCAAATTGGGAACCTGTGCAAACCAGGAGGTTAAAGGGCCTGTCTCTCCAAGTTGGGAGATTGATAGTAAGGCAGTTGGAAAGTCAAACTGGAGCACCAGGAGAGGGACTATTCGTTGAGTTTTAGAAACCTTTCGTATTCACAGTGTGTCCTTTCTCCAGGTTTCCTGTACATGTTATAGCTGTAGTAATATTCCCTTGAACCTGGAGAGTTGGGACCCATGGAATGGGGGCCATACATTATTGCTTGAAAGGGTCTGCATTTGCTCACCCAATCTCACCAATCCTCTCAGTCCCAAGTGTCCAGCCTTATGCCACATCCAGCTGTCATTGTAGATAGGGTCTTTCCAGGTTTCCTCAGACACCCTGAAGGAATTGTAAAGAATTTCCCTGTTTTTTGGTTTTGCTTTTGAAATTCCTTTTTATAGTGGGTTTGAGCTGATTCTCGCTGCCATGTTTATGCCACTCTAGACACACTTGATTCCCTTATGGAGACATATCAATACATAGGTTTTAAGATTCTTACTAGTCAGATATATTCCTCTGTGGGAAATATGGGGTTTTGAGTCTCTTTCACTGAGGAAGGTGTAGGTCTTGTCTATTCCAAAGTTGGTTTTTGAAACGGTCCCTGTGCTTATATCAAACTCTGGTTTTATGCATCACCCCACCTCTCCTTCCCCTTTATGCAGGCATAAGAGTGTTTTCTAAATGTGAGACTCTGTTCTCTTTCCTAACTCAGTTCACGTGTAGCCATGTTTACAGGATCTTCCTAAGTGATATCTTATGATAAGTTTCTTTTTTCTGTGTGACTTATTTCACTTAGAATCATCGTACCTGAATCCACTCACTTTGCTGCTACTGGTCTTATGACATTGATTTCATGGCTGAGGGATATTCCATCGTACGTAAGTACCACAATGTTTTGAACCATTTTTATATTTCCTGGGATATTTAAGGTGTACCCAAGTTGAGGTTCTTGTAGTCAGTGCAGCCCTAAATTTGGAGGTGGCTCTTTCTTATTGATTTTCAGTTTTCCCAAGGTATATTCCCTAGACTGGAAGTGGCCTTGGCTCTGTAGCTCTGTTGTTTACTTGTTTTAGGGAACACAATGCACTCCTCCAGTGAGGCAGTTGGCAATTTACATCCCGCCCATCAGCATAACAAGGCTCCCAGTTCTCCAGGGCCTGTCTTGCCTTTCTGGTTTTTACACATTTTGTGGATGTCCCTTTTGACCGGTGGGAAGTGATACTTCTTTGTAGTGCAGATTTGCATTGCCCGCTTGCTTGCTTGGCCAAAAAGGGCGTATGCGTTTTCTCCTGAATATATTCAGGAGAAAACGCATACGCCCTTTTTGGCCAAGTGCACCATTGTCCAAGTTGTGCCCCTCTTCCTGTGCTTTACAGGCGATTCCAAGGTACCTCTTGAAATCTGTTTCCTGCTATTTTGCCTCGCTTTCAAGTCCACCTCGTTGACTTCCCTGAAGAGATTTTTGGACGATAGTTGTCCTTTATCACTCTGCCAGTTTGTGAATTGCTGTGCCCCTGAGCTCCATTTCTCAACTCGTTTTTTGTGAGCTGAACGCAAGTCCAAAATTTTGGATCATGTCCTATACTGGTTCCCGGGGGGTGGCTGAGACTTTGGTTAATTCTTCTTCCTGCCGGGAAATTAGAGTGACATGTGCCCGTCCAAATGCCTAACAGCTACTCTCTCATGGGTTCTCCCTCGTCCCTTCCATCCTCTGCCAAATTGGGAACCTGTGCAAACCAGGAGGTTAAAGGGCCTGTCTCTCCAAGTTGGGAGATTGATAGTAAGGCAGTTAGAAAGTCAAACTGGAGCACCAGGAGAGGGACTATTCGTTGAGTTTTAGAAACCTTTCGTATTCACAGTGTGTCCATTCTCCAGGTTTCCTGTACATGTTATAGCTGTAGTAATATTCCCTTGAACCTGGAGAGTTGGGACCCATGGAATGGGGGCCATGCATTATTGCTTGAAAGGGTCTGCATTTGCTCACCCAATCTCACCAATCCTCTCAGTCCCAAGTGTCCAGCCTTATGCCACATCCAGCTGTCATTGTAGATAGGGTCTTTCCAGGTTTCCTCAGACACCCTGAAGGAATTGTAAAGAATTTCCCTGTTTTTTGGTTTTGCTTTTGAAATTCCTTTTTATAGTGGGTTTGAGCTGATTCTCGCTGCCATGTTTATGCCACTCTAGACACACTTGATTCCCTTATGGAGACATATCAATACATAGGTTTTAAGATTCTTACTAGTCAGATATATTCCTCTGTGGGAAATATGGGGTTTTGAGTCTCTTTCACTGAGGAAGGTGTAGGTCTTGTCTATTCCAAAGTTGGTTTTTGGAACGGTCCCTGTGCTTATATCAAACTCTGGTTTTATGCATCACCCCACCTCTCCTTCCCCTTTATGCAGGCATAAGAGTGTTTTCTAAATGTGAGACTCTGTTCTCTTTCCTAACTCAGTTCACGTGTAGCCATGTTTACAGGATCTTCCTAAGTGATATCTTATGATAAGTTTCTTTTTTCTGTGTGACTTATTTCACTTAGAATCATCGTACCTGAATCCACTCACTTTGCTGCTACTGGTCTTATGACATTGATTTCATGGCTGAGGGATATTCCATCGTACGTAAGTACCACAATGTTTTGAACCATTTTTATATTTCCTGGGATATTTAAGGTGTACCCAAGTTGAGGTTCTTGTAGTCAGTGCAGCCCTAAATTTGGAGGTGGCTCTTTCTTATTGATTTTCAGTTTTCCCAAGGTATATTCCCTAGACTGGAAGTGGCCTTGGCTCTGTAGCTCTGTTGTTTACTTGTTTTAGGGAACACAATGCACTCCTCCAGTGAGGCAGTTGGCAATTTACATCCCGCCCATCAGCATAACAAGGCTCCCAGTTCTCCAGGGCCTGTCTTGCCTTTCTGGTTTTTACACATTTTGTGGATGTCCCTTTTGACCGGTGGGAAGTGATACTTCTTTGTAGTGCAGATTTGCATTGCCCGCTTGCTTGCTTGGCCAAAAAGGGCGTATGCGTTTTCTCCTGAATATATTCAGGAGAAAACGCATACGCCCTTTTTGGCCAAGTGCACCATTGTCCAAGTTGTGCCCCTCTTCCTGTGCTTTACAGGCGATTCCAAGGTACCTCTTGAAATCTGTTTCCTGCTATTTTGCCTCGCTTTCAAGTCCACCTCGTTGACTTCCCTGAAGAGATTTTTGGACGATAGTTGTCCTTTATCACTCTGCCAGTTTGTGAATTGCTGTGCCCCTGAGCTCCATTTCTCAACTCGTTTTTTGTGAGCTGAACGCAAGTCCAAAATTTTGGATCATGTCCTATACTGGTTCCCGGGGGGTGGCTGAGACTTTGGTTAATTCTTCTTCCTGCCGGGAAATTAGAGTGACATGTGCCCGTCCAAATGCCTAACAGCTACTCTCTCATGGGTTCTCCCTCGTCCCTTCCATCCTCTGCCAAATTGGGAACCTGTGCAAACCAGGAGGTTAAAGGGCCTGTCTCTCCAAGTTGGGAGATTGATAGTAAGGCAGTTAGAAAGTCAAACTGGAGCACCAGGAGAGGGACTATTCGTTGAGTTTTAGAAACCTTTCGTATTCACAGTGTGTCCATTCTCCAGGTTTCCTGTACATGTTATAGCTGTAGTAATATTCCCTTGAACCTGGAGAGTTGGGACCCATGGAATGGGGGCCATGCATTATTGCTTGAAAGGGTCTGCATTTGCTCACCCAATCTCACCAATCCTCTCAGTCCCAAGTGTCCAGCCTTATGCCACATACAGCTGTCATTGTAGATAGGGTCTTTCCAGGTTTCCTCAGACACCCTGAAGGAATTGTAAAGAATTTCCCTGTTTTTTGGTTTTGCTTTTGAAATTCCTTTTTATAGTGGGTTTGAGCTGATTCTCGCTGCCATGTTTATGCCACTCTAGACACACTTGATTCCCTTATGGAGACATATCAATACATAGGTTTTAAGATTCTTACTAGTCAGATATATTCCTCTGTGGGAAATATGGGGTTTTGAGTCTCTTTCACTGAGGAAGGTGTAGGTCTTGTCTATTCCAAAGTTGGTTTTTGAAACGGTCCCTGTGCTTATATCAAACTCTGGTTTTATGCATCACCCCACCTCTCATTCCCCTTTATGCAGGCATAAGAGTGTTTTCTAAATGTGAGACTCTGTTCTCTTTCCTAACTCAGTTCACGTGTAGCCATGTTTACAGGATCTTCCTAAGTGATATCTTATGATAAGTTTCTTTTTTTCTGTGTGACTTATTTCACTTAGAATCATCGTACCTGAATCCACTCACTTTGCTGCTACTGGTCTTATGACATTGATTTCATGGCTGAGGGATATTCCATCGTACGTAAGTACCACAATGTTTTGAACCATTTTTATATTTCCTGGGATATTTAAGGTGTACCCAAGTTGAGGTTCTTGTAGTCAGTGCAGCCCTAAATTTGGAGGTGGCTCTTTCTTATTGATTTTCAGTTTTCCCAAGGTATATTCCCTAGACTGGAAGTGGCCTTGGCTCTGTAGCTCTGTTGTTTACTTGTTTTAGGGAACACAATGCACTCCTCCAGTGAGGCAGTTGGCAATTTACATCCCGCCCATCAGCATAACAAGGCTCCCAGTTCTCCAGGGCCTGTCTTGCCTTTCTGGTTTTTACACATTTTGTGGATGTCCCTTTTGACCGGTGGGAAGTGATACTTCTTTGTAGTGCAGATTTGCATTGCCCGCTTGCTTGCTTGGCCAAAAAGGGCGTATGCGTTTTCTCCTGAATATATTCAGGAGAAAACGCATACGCCCTTTTTGGCCAAGTGCACCATTGTCCAAGTTGTGCCCCTCTTCCTGTGCTTTACAGGCGATTCCAAGGTACCTCTTGAAATCTGTTTCCTGCTATTTTGCCTCGCTTTCAAGTCCACCTCGTTGACTTCCCTCAACAGATTTTTGGACGATAGTTGTCCTTTATCACTCTGCCAGTTTGTGAATTGCTGTGCCCCTGAGCTCCATTTCTCAACTCGTTTTTTGTGAGCTGAACGCAAGTCCAAAATTTTGGATCATGTCCTATACTGGTTCCCGGTGGGTGGCTGAGACTTTGGTTAATTCTTCTTCCTGCCGGGAAATTAGAGTGACATGTGCCCGTCCAAATGCCTAACAGCTACTCTCTCATGGGTTCTCCCTCGTCCCTTCCATCCTCTGGCAAATTGGGAACCTGTGCAAACCAGGAGGTTAAAGGGCCTGTCTCTCCAAGTTGGGAGATTGATAGTAAGGCAGTTGGAAAGTCAAACTGGAGCACCAGGAGAGGGACTATTTATTGAGTTTTAGAAACCTTTCGTATTCACAGTGTGTCCATTCTCTAGGTTTCCTGTACATGTTATAGCTGTAGTAATATTCCCTTGAACCTGGAGAGTTGGGACCCATGGAATGGGGGCCATGCATTATTGCTTGAAAGGGTCTGCATTTGCTCAACCAATCTCACCAATCCTCTCAGTCCCAAGTGTCCAGCCTTATGCCACATCCAGCTGTCATTGTAGATAGGGTCTTTCCAGGTTTCCTCAGACACCCTGAAGGAATTGTAAAGAATTTCCCTGTTTTTTGGTTTTGCTTTTGAAATTCCTTTTTATAGTGGGTTTGAGCTGATTCTCGCTGCCATGTTTATGCCACTCTAGACACACTTGATTCCCTTATGGAGTCATATCAATACATAGGTTTTAAGATTCTTACTAGTCAGATATATTCCTCTGTGGGAAATATGGGGTTTTGAGTCTCTTTCACTGAGGAAGGTGTAGGTCTTGTCTATTCCAAAGTTGGTTTTTGGAACGGTCCCTGTGCTTATATCAAACTCTGGTTTTATGCATCACCCGACCTCTCCATCCCCTTTATGCAGGCATAAGAGTGTTTTCTAAATGTGAGACTCTGTTCTCTTTCCTAACTCAGTTCACGTGTAGCCATGTTTAAGGATCTTCATAAGTGATATCTTATGATAAGTTTCTTTTTCTGTGTGACTTATTTCACTTAGAATCATCGTACCTGAATCCACTCACTTTGCTGCTACTGGTCTTATGACATTGATTTCATCGCTGAGGGATATTCCATCATACGTAAGTACCACAATGTTTTGAACCATTTTTATATTTCCTGGGATATTTAAGGTGTACCCAAGTTGAGGTTCTTGTAGTCAGTGCAGCCCTAAATTTGGAGGTGGCTCTTTCTTATTGATTTTCAGTTTTCCCAAGGTATATTCCCTGGACTGGAAGTGGCCTTGGCTCTGTAGCTCTGTTGTTTACTTGTTTTAGGGAACACAATGCACTCCTCCAGTGAGGCAGTTGGCAATTTACATCCCGCCCATCAGCATAACAAGGCTCCCAGTTCTCCAGGGCCTGTCTTGCCTTTCTGGTTTTTACACATTTTGTGGATGTCCCTTTTGACCGGTGGGAAGTGATACTTCTTTGTAGTGCAGATTTGCATTGCCCGCTTGCTTGCTTGGCCAAAAAGGGCGTATGCGTTTTCTCCTGAATATATTCAGGAGAAAAGGCATACGCCCTTTTTGGCCAAGTGCACCATTGTCCAAGTTGTGCCCCTCTTCCTGTGCTTTACAGGCGATTCCAAGGTACCTCTTGAAATCTGTTTCCTGCTATTTTGCCTCGCTTTCAAGTCCGCCTCGTTGACTTCCCTCAACAGATTTTTGGACGATAGTTGTCCTTTATCACTCTGCCAGTTTGTGAATTGCTGTGCCCCTGAGCTCCATTTCTCAACTCGTTTTTTGTGAGCTGAACGCAAGTCCAAAATTTTGGATCATGTCCTATACTGGTTCCCGGTGGGTGGCTGAGACTTTGGTTAATTCTTCTTCCTGCCGGGAAATTAGAGTGACATGTGCCCGTCCAAATGCCTAACAGCTACTCTCTCATGGGTTCTCCCTCGTCCGTTCCATCCTCTGCCAAATTGGGAACCTGTGCAAACCAGGAGGTTAAAGGGCCTGTCTCTCCAAGTTGGAAGATTGATAGTAAGGCAGTTAGAAAGTCAAACTGGAGCACCAGGAGAGGGACTATTCGTTGAGTTTTAGAAACCTTTCGTATTCACAGTGTGTCCATTCTCTAGGTTTCCTGTACATGTTATAGCTGTAGTAATATTCCCTTGAACCTGGAGAGTTGGGACCCATGGAATGGGGGCCATGCATTATTGCTTGAAAGGGTCTGCATTTGCTCACCCAATCTCACCAATCCTCTCAGTCCCAAGTGTCCAGCCTTATGCCACATCCAGCTGTCATTGTACATAGGGTCTTTCCAGGTTTCCTCAGACACCCTGAAGGAATTGTAAAGAATTTCCCTGTTTTTTGGTTTTGCATTTGAAATTCATTTTTATACTGGGTTTGAGCTGATTCTCGCTGCCATGTTTATGCCACTCTAGATACACTTGATTCCCTTATGGAGACATATCAATACATAGGTGTTAAGATTCTTACTAGTCAGATATATTCCTCTGCGGGAAATATGGGGTTTTGAGACTCTTTCACTGAGGAAGGTGTAGGTCTTGTCTATTCCAAAGTTGGTTTTTGAAACGGTCCCTGTGCTTATATCAAACTCTGGTTTTATGCATCACCCCACCTCTCATTCCCCTTTATGCAGGCATAAGAGTGTTTTCTAAATGTGAGACTCTGTTCTCTTTCCTAACTCAGTTCACGTGTAGCCAGGTTTACAGGATCTTCCTAAGTGATATCTTATGATAAGTTTCTTTTTTCTGTGTGACTTATTTCACTTAGAATCATCGTACCTGAATCCACTCACTTTGCTGCTACTGGTCTTATGACATTGATTTCATGGCTGAGGGATATTCCATCGTACGTAAGTACCACAATGTTTTGAACCATTTTTATATTTCCTGGGATATTTAAGGTGTACCCAAGTTGAGGTTCTTGTAGTCAGTGCAGCCCTAAATTTGGAGGTGGCTCTTTCTTATTGATTTTCAGTTTTCCCAAGGTATATTCCCTAGACTGGAAGTGGCCTTGGCTCTGTAGCTCTGTTGTTTACTTGTTTTAGGGAACACAATGCACTCCTCCAGTGAGGCAGTTGGCAATTTACATCCCGCCCATCAGCATAACAAGGCTCCCAGTTCTCCAGGGCCTGTCTTGCCTTTCTGGTTTTTACACATTTTGTGGATGTCCCTTTTGACCGGTGGGAAGTGATACTTCTTTGTAGTGCAGATTTGCATTGCCCGCTTGCTTGCTTGGCCAAAAAGGGCGTATGCGTTTTCTCCTGAATATATTCAGGAGAAAACGCATACGCCCTTTTTGGCCAAGTGCACCATTGTCCAAGTTGTGCCCCTCTTCCTGTGCTTTACAGGCGATTCCAAGGTACCTCTTGAAATCTGTTTCCTGCTATTTTGCCTCGCTTTCAAGTCCGCCTCGTTGACTTCCCTCAACAGATTTTTGGACGATAGTTGTCCTTTATCACTCTGCCAGTTTGTGAATTGCTGTGCCCCTGAGCTCCATTTCTCAACTCGTTTTTTGTGAGCTGAACGCAAGTCCAAAATTTTGGATCATGTCCTATACTGGTTCCCGGTGGGTGGCTGAGACTTTGGTTAATTCTTCTTCCTGCCGGGAAATTAGAGTGACATGTGCCCGTCCAAATGCCTAACAGCTACTCTCTCATGGGTTCTCCCTCGTCCGTTCCATCCTCTGCCAAATTGGGAACCTGTGCAAACCAGGAGGTTAAAGGGCCTGTCTCTCCAAGTTGGGAGATTGATAGTAAGGCAGTTAGAAAGTCAAACTGGAGCACCAGGAGAGGGACTATTCGTTGAGTTTTAGAAACCTTTCGTATTCACAGTGTGTCCATTCTCTAGGTTTCCTGTACATGTTATAGCTGTAGTAATATTCCCTTGAACGTGGAGAGTTGGGACCCATGGAATGGGGGCCATGCATTATTGCTTGAAAGGGTCTGCATTTGCTCACCCAATCTCACCAATCCTCTCAGTCCCAAGTGTCCAGCCTTATGCCACATACAGCTGTCATTGTAGATAGGGTCTTTCCAGGTTTCCTCAGACACCCTGAAGGAATTGTAAAGAATTTCCCTGTTTTTTGGTTTTGCTTTTGAAATTCCTTTTTATAGTGGGTTTGAGCTGATTCTCGCTGCAATGTTTATGCCACTCTAGACACACTTGATTCCCTTATGGAGTCATATCAATACATAGGTTTTAAGATTCTTACTAGTCAGATATATTCCTCTGTGGGAAATATGGGGTTTTGAGTCTCTTTCACTGAGGAAGGTGTAGGTCTTGTCTATTCCAAAGTTGGTTTTTGGAACGGTCCCTGTGCTTATATCAAACTCTGGTTTTATGCATCACCCGACCTCTCCATCCCCTTTATGCAGGCATAAGAGTGTTTTCTAAATGTGAGACTCTGTTCTCTTTCCTAACTCAGTTCACGTGTAGCCATGTTTACAGGATCTTCATAAGTGATATCTTATGATAAGTTTCTTTTTCTGTGTGACTTATTTCACTTAGAATCATCGTACCTGAATCCACTCACTTTGCTGCTATTGGTCTTATGACATTGATTTCATGGCTGAGGGATATTCCATCGTACGTAAGTACCACAATGTTTTGAACCATTTTTATATTTCCTGGGATATTTAAGATGTACCCAAGTTGAGGTTCTTGTAGTCAGTGCAGCCCTAAATTTGGAGGTGGCTCTTTCTTATTGATTTTCAGTTTTCCAAAGGTATTTTCCCTAGACTGGAAGTGGCCTTGGCTCTGTAGCTCTGTTGTTTACTTGTTTTAGGGAACACAATGCACTCCTCCAGTGAGGCAGTTGGCAATTTACATCCCGCCCATCAGCATAACAAGGCTCCCTGTTCTCCAGGGCCTGTCTTGCCTTTCTGGTTTTTACACATTTTGTGGATGTCCCTTTTAACCGGTGGGAAGTGATACTTCTTTGTAGTGCAGATTTGCATTGCCCGCTTGCTTGCTTGGCCAAAAAGGGCGTATGCGTTTTCTCCTGAATATATTCAGGAGAAAACGCATACGCCCTTTTTGGCCAAGTGCACCATTGTCCAAGTTGTGCCCCTCTTCCTGTGCTTTACAGGCGATTCCAAGGTACCTCTTGAAATCTGTTTCCTGCTATTTTGCCTCGCTTTCAAGTCCGCCTCGTTGACTTCCCTCAACAGATTTTTGGACGATAGTTGTCCTTTATCACTCTGCCAGTTTGTGAATTGCTGTGCCCCTGAGCTCCATTTCTCAACTCGTTTTTTGTGAGCTGAACGCAAGTCCAAAATTTTGGATCATGTCCTATACTGGTTCCCGGTGGGTGGCTGAGACTTTGGTTAATTCTTCTTCCTGCCGGGAAATTAGAGTGACATGTGCCCGTCCAAATGCCTAACAGCTACTCTCTCATGGGTTCTCCCTCGTCCCTTCCATCCTCTGGCAAATTGGGAACCTGTGCAAACCAGGAGGTTAAAGGGCCTGTCTCTCCAAGTTGGGAGATTGATAGTAAGGCAGTTGGAAAGTCAAACTGGAGCACCAGGAGAGGGACTATTTATTGAGTTTTAGAAACCTTTCGTATTCACAGTGTGTCCATTCTCTAGGTTTCCTGTACATGTTATAGCTGTAGTAATATTCCCTTGAACCTGGAGAGTTGGGACCCATGGAATGGGGGCCATGCATTATTGCTTGAAAGGGTCTGCATTTGCTCACCCAATTTCACCAATCCTCTCAGTCCCAAGTGTCCAGCCTTATGCCACATCCAGCTGTCATTGTAGATAGGGTCTTTCCAGGTTTCCTCAGACACCCTGAAGGAATTGTAAAGAATTTCCCTGTTTTTTGGTTTTGCTTTTGAAATTCCTTTTTATAGTGGGTTTGAGCTGATTCTCACTGCCATGTTTATGCCACTCTAGACACACTTGATTCCCTTATGGAGACATATCAATACATAGGTGTTAAGATTCTTACTAGTCAGATATATTCCTCTGCGGGAAATATGGGGTTTTGAGACTCTTTCACTGAGGAAGGTGTAGGTCTTGTCTATTCCAAAGTTGGTTTTTGAAACGGTCCCTGTGCTTATATCAAACTCTGGTTTTATGCATCACCCCACCTCTCATTCCCCTTTATGCAGGCATAAGAGTGTTTTCTAAATGTGAGACTCTGTTCTCTTTCCTAACTCAGTTCACGTGTAGCCATGTTTACAGGATCTTCCTAAGTGATATCTTATGATAAGTTTCTTTTTTCTGTGTGACTTATTTCACTTAGAATCATCGTACCTGAATCCACTCACTTTGCTGCTACTGGTCTTATGACATTGATTTCATGGCTGAGGGATATTCCATCGTACGTAAGTACCACAATGTTTTGAACCATTTTTATATTTCCTGGGATATTTAAGGTGTACCCAAGTTGAGGTTCTTGTAGTCAGTGCAGCCCTAAATTTGGAGGTGGCTCTTTCTTATTGATTTTCAGTTTTCCCAAGGTATATTCCCTAGACTGGAAGTGGCCTTGGCTCTGTAGCTCTGTTGTTTACTTGTTTTAGGGAACACAATGCACTCCTCCAGTGAGGCAGTTGGCAATTTACATCCCGCCCATCAGCATAACAAGGCTCCCAGTTCTCCAGGGCCTGTCTTGCCTTTCTGGTTTTTACACATTTTGTGGATGTCCCTTTTGACCGGTGGGAAGTGATACTTCTTTGTAGTGCAGATTTGCATTGCCCGCTTGCTTGCTTGGCCAAAAAGGGCGTATGCGTTTTCTCCTGAATATATTCAGGAGAAAACGCATACGCCCTTTTTGGCCAAGTGCACCATTGTCCAAGTTGTGCCCCTCTTCCTGTGCTTTACAGGCGATTCCAAGGTACCTCTTGAAATCTGTTTCCTGCTATTTTGCCTCGCTTTCAAGTCCGCCTCGTTGACTTCCCTCAACAGATTTTTGGACGATAGTTGTCCTTTATCACTCTGCCAGTTTGTGAATTGCTGTGCCCCTGAGCTCCATTTCTCAACTCGTTTTTTGTGAGCTGAACGCAAGTCCAAAATTTTGGATCATGTCCTATACTGGTTCCCGGTGGGTGGCTGAGACTTTGGTTAATTCTTCTTCCTGCCGGGAAATTAGAGTGACATGTGCCCGTCCAAATGCCTAACAGCTACTCTCTCATGGGTTCTCCCTCGTCCGTTCCATCCTCTGCCAAATTGGGAACCTGTGCAAACCAGGAGGTTAAAGGGCCTGTCTCTCCAAGTTGGGAGATTGATAGTAAGGCAGTTGGAAAGTCAAACTGGAGCACCAGGAGAGGGACTATTCGTTGAGTTTTAGAAACCTTTCGTATTCACAGTGTGTCCATTCTCTAGGTTTCCTGTACATGTTATAGCTGTAGTAATATTCCCTTGAACGTGGAGAGTTGGGACCCATGGAATGGGGGCCATGCATTATTGCTTGAAAGGGTCTGCATTTGCTCACCCAATCTCACCAATCCTCTCAGTCCCAAGTGTCCAGCCTTATGCCACATCCAGCTGTCATTGTAGATAGGGTCTTTCCAGGTTTCCTCAGACACCCTGAAGGAATTGTAAAGAATTTCCCTGTTTTTTGGTTTTGCTTTTGAAATTCCTTTTTATAGTGGGTTTGAGCTGATTCTCGCTGCAATGTTTATGCCACTCTAGACACACTTGATTCCCTTATGGAGTCATATCAATACATAGGTTTTAAGATTCTTACTAGTCAGATATATTCCTCTGTGGGAAATATGGGGTTTTGAGTCTCTTTCACTGAGGAAGGTGTAGGTCTTGTCTATTCCAAAGTTGGTTTTTGGAACGGTCCCTGTGCTTATATCAAACTCTGGTTTTATGCATCACCCGACCTCTCCATCCCCTTTATGCAGGCATAAGAGTGTTTTCTAAATGTGAGACTCTGTTCTCTTTCCTAACTCAGTTCACGTGTAGCCATGTTTACAGGATCTTCATAAGTGATATCTTATGATAAGTTTCTTTTTCTGTGTGACTTATTTCACTTAGAATCATCGTACCTGAATCCACTCACTTTGCTGCTATTGGTCTTATGACATTGATTTCATGGCTGAGGGATATTCCATCGTACGTAAGTACCACAATGTTTTGAACCATTTTTATATTTCCTGGGATATTTAAGATGTACCCAAGTTGAGGTTCTTGTAGTCAGTGCAGCCCTAAATTTGGAGGTGGCTCTTTCTTATTGATTTTCAGTTTTCCAAAGGTATTTTCCCTAGACTGGAAGTGGCCTTGGCTCTGTAGCTCTGTTGTTTACTTGTTTTAGGGAACACAATGCACTCCTTCAGTGAGGCAGTTGGCAATTTACATCCCGCCCATCAGCATAACAAGGCTCCCTGTTCTCCAGGGCCTGTCTTGCCTTTCTGGTTTTTACACATTTTGTGGATGTCCCTTTTGACCGGTGGGAAGTGATACTTCTTTGTAGTGCAGATTTGCATTGCCCGCTTGCTTGCTTGGCCAAAAAGGGCGTATGCGTTTTCTCCTGAATATATTCAGGAGAAAACGCATACGCCCTTTTTGGCCAAGTGCACCATTGTCCAAGTTGTGCCCCTCTTCCTGTGCTTTACAGGCGATTCCAAGGTACCTCTTGAAATCTGTTTCCTGCTATTTTGCCTCGCTTTCAAGTCCGCCTCGTTGACTTCCCTCAACAGATTTTTGGACGATAGTTGTCCTTTATCACTCTGCCAGTTTGTGAATTGCTGTGCCCCTGAGCTCCATTTCTCAACTCGTTTTTTGTGAGCTGAACGCAAGTCCAAAATTTTGGATCATGTCCTATACTGGTTCCCGGTGGGTGGCTGAGACTTTGGTTAATTCTTCTTCCTGCCGGGAAATTAGAGTGACATGTGCCCGGCCAAATGCCTAACAGCTACTCTCTCATGGGTTCTCCCTCGTCCCTTCCATCCTCTGGCAAATTGGGAACCTGTGCAAACCAGGAGGTTAAAGGGCCTGTCTCTCCAAGTTGGGAGATTGATAGTAAGGCAGTTGGAAAGTCAAACTGGAGCACCAGGAGAGGGACTATTTATTGAGTTTTAGAAACCTTTCGTATTCACAGTGTGTCCATTCTCTAGGTTTCCTGTACATGTTATAGCTGTAGTAATATTCCCTTGAACCTGGAGAGTTGGGACCCATGGAATGGGGGCCATGCATTATTGCTTGAAAGGGTCTGCATTTGCTCACCCAATCTCACCAATCCTCTCAGTCCCAAGTGTCCAGCCTTATGCCACATACAGCTGTCATTGTAGATAGGGTCTTTCCAGGTTTCCTCAGACACCCTGAAGGAATTGTAAAGAATTTCCCTGTTTTTTGGTTTTGCTTTTGAAATTCCTTTTTATAGTGGGTTTGAGCTGATTCTCACTGCCATGTTTATGCCACTCTAGACACACTTGATTCCCTTATGGAGTCATATCAATACATAGGTTTTAAGATTCTTACTAGTCAGATATATTCCTCTGTGGGAAATATGGGGTTTTGAGACTCTTTCACTGAGGAAGGTGTAGGTCTTGTCTATTCCAAAGTTGGTTTTTGGAACGGTCCCTGTGCTTATATCAAACTCTGGTTTTATGCATCACCCCACCTCTCATTCCCCTTTATGCAGGCATAAGAGTGTTTTCTAAATGTGAGACTCTGTTCTCTTTCCTAACTCAGTTCACGTGTAGCCATGTTTAAGGATCTTCATAAGTGATATCTTATGATAAGTTTCTTTTTCTGTGTGACTTATTTCACTTAGAATCATCGTACCTGAATCCACTCACTTTGCTGCTACTGGTCTTATGACATTGATTTCATCGCTGAGGGATATTCCATCATACGTAAGTACCACAATGTTTTGAACCATTTTTATATTTCCTGGGATATTTAAGGTGTACCCAAGTTGAGGTTCTTGTAGTCAGTGCAGCCCTAAATTTGGAGGTGGCTCTTTCTTATTGATTTTCAGTTTTCCCAAGGTATATTCCCTGGACTGGAAGTGGCCTTGGCTCTGTAGCTCTGTTGTTTACTTGTTTTAGGGAACACAATGCACTCCTCCAGTGAGGCAGTTGGCAATTTACATCCCGCCCATCAGCATAACAAGGCTCCCAGTTCTCCAGGGCCTGTCTTGCCTTTCTGGTTTTTACACATTTTGTGGATGTCCCTTTTGACCGGTGGGAAGTGATACTTCTTTGTAGTGCAGATTTGCATTGCCCGCTTGCTTGCTTGGCCAAAAAGGGCGTATGCGTTTTCTCCTGAATATATTCAGGAGAAAACGCATACGCCCTTTTTGGCCAAGTGCACCATTGTCCAAGTTGTGCCCCTCTTCCTGTGCTTTACAGGCGATTCCAAGGTACCTCTTGAAATCTGTTTCCTGCTATTTTGCCTCGCTTTCAAGTCCGCCTCGTTGACTTCCCTCAACAGATTTTTGGACGATAGTTGTCCTTTATCACTCTGCCAGTTTGTGAATTGCTGTGCCCCTGAGCTCCATTTCTCAACTCGTTTTTTGTGAGCTGAACGCAAGTCCAAAATTTTGGATCATGTCCTATACTGGTTCCCGGTGGGTGGCTGAGACTTTGGTTAATTCTTCTTCCTGCCGGGAAATTAGAGTGACATGTGCCCGTCCAAATGCCTAACAGCTACTCTCTCATGGGTTCTCCCTCGTCCGTTCCATCCTCTGCCAAATTGGGAACCTGTGCAAACCAGGAGGTTAAAGGGCCTGTCTCTCCAAGTTGGGAGATTGATAGTAAGGCAGTTAGAAAGTCAAACTGGAGCACCAGGAGAGGGACTATTCGTTGAGTTTTAGAAACCTTTCGTATTCACAGTGTGTCCATTCTCTAGGTTTCCTGTACATGTTATAGCTGTAGTAATATTCCCTTGAACCTGGAGAGTTGGGACCCATGGAATGGGGGCCATGCATTATTGCTTGAAAGGGTCTGCATTTGCTCACCCAATCTCACCAATCCTCTCAGTCCCAAGTGTCCAGCCTTATGCCACATCCAGCTGTCATTGTACATAGGGTCTTTCCAGGTTTCCTCAGACACCCTGAAGGAATTGTAAAGAATTTCCCTGTTTTTTAGTTTTGCATTTGAAATTCATTTTTATACTGGGTTTGAGCTGATTCTCGCTGCCATGTTTATGCCACTCTAGATACACTTGATTCCCTTATGGAGACATATCAATACATAGGTGTTAAGATTCTTACTAGTCAGATATATTCCTCTGCGGGAAATATGGGGTTTTGAGACTCTTTCACTGAGGAAGGTGTAGGTCTTGTCTATTCCAAAGTTGGTTTTTGAAACGGTCCCTGTGCTTATATCAAACTCTGGTTTTATGCATCACCCCACCTCTCATTCCCCTTTATGCAGGCATAAGAGTGTTTTCTAAATGTGAGACTCTGTTCTCTTTCCTAACTCAGTTCACGTGTAGCCATGTTTACAGGATCTTCCTAAGTGATATCTTATGATAAGTTTCTTTTTTCTGTGTGACTTATTTCACTTAGAATCATCGTACCTGAATCCACTCACTTTGCTGCTACTGGTCTTATGACATTGATTTCATGGCTGAGGGATATTCCATCGTACGTAAGTACCACAATGTTTTGAACCATTTTTATATTTCCTGGGATATTTAAGGTGTACCCAAGTTGAGGTTCTTGTAGTCAGTGCAGCCCTAAATTTGGAGGTGGCTCTTTCTTATTGATTTTCAGTTTTCCCAAGGTATATTCCCTAGACTGGAAGTGGCCTTGGCTCTGTAGCTCTGTTGTTTACTTGTTTTAGGGAACACAATGCACTCCTCCAGTGAGGCAGTTGGCAATTTACATCCCGCCCATCAGCATAACAAGGCTCCCAGTTCTCCAGGGCCTGTCTTGCCTTTCTGGTTTTTACACATTTTGTGGATGTCCCTTTTGACCGGTGGGAAGTGATACTTCTTTGTAGTGCAGATTTGCATTGCCCGCTTGCTTGCTTGGCCAAAAAGGGCGTATGCGTTTTCTCCTGAATATATTCAGGAGAAAACGCATACGCCCTTTTTGGCCAAGTGCACCATTGTCCAAGTTGTGCCCCTCTTCCTGTGCTTTACAGGCGATTCCAAGGTACCTCTTGAAATCTGTTTCCTGCTATTTTGCCTCGCTTTCAAGTCCGCCTCGTTGACTTCCCTCAACAGATTTTTGGACGATAGTTGTCCTTTATCACTCTGCCAGTTTGTGAATTGCTGTGCCCCTGAGCTCCATTTCTCAACTCGTTTTTTGTGAGCTGAACGCAAGTCCAAAATTTTGGATCATGTCCTATACTGGTTCCCGGTGGGTGGCTGAGACTTTGGTTAATTCTTCTTCCTGCCGGGAAATTAGAGTGACATGTGCCCGTCCAAATGCCTAACAGCTACTCTCTCATGGGTTCTCCCTCGTCCGTTCCATCCTCTGCCAAATTGGGAACCTGTGCAAACCAGGAGGTTAAAGGGCCTGTCTCTCCAAGTTGGGAGATTGATAGTAAGGCAGTTGGAAAGTCAAACTGGAGCACCAGGAGAGGGACTATTCGTTGAGTTTTAGAAACCTTTCGTATTCACAGTGTGTCCATTCTCTAGGTTTCCTGTACATGTTATAGCTGTAGTAATATTCCCTTGAACGTGGAGAGTTGGGACCCATGGAATGGGGGCCATGCATTATTGCTTGAAAGGGTCTGCATTTGCTCACCCAATCTCACCAATCCTCTCAGTCCCAAGTGTCCAGCCTTATGCCACATCCAGCTGTCATTGTAGATAGGGTCTTTCCAGGTTTCCTCAGACACCCTGAAGGAATTGTAAAGAATTTCCCTGTTTTTTGGTTTTGCTTTTGAAATTCCTTTTTATAGTGGGTTTGAGCTGATTCTCGCTGCAATGTTTATGCCACTCTAGACACACTTGATTCCCTTATGGAGTCATATCAATACATAGGTTTTAAGATTCTTACTAGTCAGATATATTCCTCTGTGGGAAATATGGGGTTTTGAGTCTCTTTCACTGAGGAAGGTGTAGGTCTTGTCTATTCCAAAGTTGGTTTTTGGAACGGTCCCTGTGCTTATATCAAACTCTGGTTTTATGCATCACCCGACCTCTCCATCCCCTTTATGCAGGCATAAGAGTGTTTTCTAAATGTGAGACTCTGTTCTCTTTCCTAACTCAGTTCACGTGTAGCCATGTTTACAGGATCTTCATAAGTGATATCTTATGATAAGTTTCTTTTTCTGTGTGACTTATTTCACTTAGAATCATCGTACCTGAATCCACTCACTTTGCTGCTATTGGTCTTATGACATTGATTTCATGGCTGAGGGATATTCCATCGTACGTAAGTACCACAATGTTTTGAACCATTTTTATATTTCCTGGGATATTTAAGATGTACCCAAGTTGAGGTTCTTGTAGTCAGTGCAGCCCTAAATTTGGAGGTGGCTCTTTCTTATTGATTTTCAGTTTTCCAAAGGTATTTTCCCTAGACTGGAAGTGGCCTTGGCTCTGTAGCTCTGTTGTTTACTTGTTTTAGGGAACACAATGCACTCCTTCAGTGAGGCAGTTGGCAATTTACATCCCGCCCATCAGCATAACAAGGCTCCCTGTTCTCCAGGGCCTGTCTTGCCTTTCTGGTTTTTACACATTTTGTGGATGTCCCTTTTGACCGGTGGGAAGTGATACTTCTTTGTAGTGCAGATTTGCATTGCCCGCTTGCTTGCTTGGCCAAAAAGGGCGTATGCGTTTTCTCCTGAATATATTCAGGAGAAAACGCATACGCCCTTTTTGGCCAAGTGCACCATTGTCCAAGTTGTGCCCCTCTTCCTGTGCTTTACAGGCGATTCCAAGGTACCTCTTGAAATCTGTTTCCTGCTATTTTGCCTCGCTTTCAAGTCCGCCTCGTTGACTTCCCTCAACAGATTTTTGGACGATAGTTGTCCTTTATCACTCTGCCAGTTTGTGAATTGCTGTGCCCCTGAGCTCCATTTCTCAACTCGTTTTTTGTGAGCTGAACGCAAGTCCAAAATTTTGGATCATGTCCTATACTGGTTCCCGGTGGGTGGCTGAGACTTTGGTTAATTCTTCTTCCTGCCGGGAAATTAGAGTGACATGTGCCCGTCCAAATGCCTAACAGCTACTCTCTCATGGGTTCTCCCTCGTCCGTTCCATCCTCTGCCAAATTGGGAACCTGTGCAAACCAGGAGGTTAAAGGGCCTGTCTCTCCAAGTTGGGAGATTGATAGTAAGGCAGTTAGAAAGTCAAACTGGAGCACCAGGAGAGGGACTATTCGTTGAGTTTTAGAAACCTTTCGTATTCACAGTGTGTCCATTCTCTAGGTTTCCTGTACATGTTATAGCTGTAGTAATATTCCCTTGAACCTGGAGAGTTGGGACCCATGGAATGGGGGCCATGCATTATTGCTTGAAAGGGTCTGCATTTGCTCACCCAATCTCACCAATCCTCTCAGTCCCAAGTGTCCAGCCTTATGCCACATACAGCTGTCATTGTAGATAGGGTCTTTCCAGGTTTCCTCAGACACCCTGAAGGAATTGTAAAGAATTTCCCTGTTTTTTGGTTTTGCTTTTGAAATTCCTTTTTATAGTGGGTTTGAGCTGATTCTCGCTGCAATGTTTATGCCACTCTAGACACACTTGATTCCCTTATGGAGTCATATCAATACATAGGTTTTAAGATTCTTACTAGTCAGATATATTCCTCTGTGGGAAATATGGGGTTTTGAGTCTCTTTCACTGAGGAAGGTGTAGGTCTTGTCTATTCCAAAGTTGGTTTTTGGAACGGTCCCTGTGCTTATATCAAACTCTGGTTTTATGCATCACCCGACCTCTCCATCCCCTTTATGCAGGCATAAGAGTGTTTTCTAAATGTGAGACTCTGTTCTCTTTCCTAACTCAGTTCACGTGTAGCCATGTTTACAGGATCTTCATAAGTGATATCTTATGATAAGTTTCTTTTTCTGTGTGACTTATTTCACTTAGAATCATCGTACCTGAATCCACTCACTTTGCTGCTATTGGTCTTATGACATTGATTTCATGGCTGAGGGATATTCCATCGTACGTAAGTACCACAATGTTTTGAACCATTTTTATATTTCCTGGGATATTTAAGATGTACCCAAGTTGAGGTTCTTGTAGTCAGTGCAGCCCTAAATTTGGAGGTGGCTCTTTCTTATTGATTTTCAGTTTTCCAAAGGTATTTTCCCTAGACTGGAAGTGGCCTTGGCTCTGTAGCTCTGTTGTTTACTTGTTTTAGGGAACACAATGCACTCCTCCAGTGAGGCAGTTGGCAATTTACATCCCGCCCATCAGCATAACAAGGCTCCCTGTTCTCCAGGGCCTGTCTTGCCTTTCTGGTTTTTACACATTTTGTGGATGTCCCTTTTAACCGGTGGGAAGTGATACTTCTTTGTAGTGCAGATTTGCATTGCCCGCTTGCTTGCTTGGCCAAAAAGGGCGTATGCGTTTTCTCCTGAATATATTCAGGAGAAAACGCATACGCCCTTTTTGGCCAAGTGCACCATTGTCCAAGTTGTGCCCCTCTTCCTGTGCTTTACAGGCGATTCCAAGGTACCTCTTGAAATCTGTTTCCTGCTATTTTGCCTCGCTTTCAAGTCCGCCTCGTTGACTTCCCTCAACAGATTTTTGGACGATAGTTGTCCTTTATCACTCTGCCAGTTTGTGAATTGCTGTGCCCCTGAGCTCCATTTCTCAACTCGTTTTTTGTGAGCTGAACGCAAGTCCAAAATTTTGGATCATGTCCTATACTGGTTCCCGGTGGGTGGCTGAGACTTTGGTTAATTCTTCTTCCTGCCGGGAAATTAGAGTGACATGTGCCCGTCCAAATGCCTAACAGCTACTCTCTCATGGGTTCTCCCTCGTCCCTTCCATCCTCTGGCAAATTGGGAACCTGTGCAAACCAGGAGGTTAAAGGGCCTGTCTCTCCAAGTTGGGAGATTGATAGTAAGGCAGTTGGAAAGTCAAACTGGAGCACCAGGAGAGGGACTATTTATTGAGTTTTAGAAACCTTTCGTATTCACAGTGTGTCCATTCTCTAGGTTTCCTGTACATGTTATAGCTGTAGTAATATTCCCTTGAACCTGGAGAGTTGGGACCCATGGAATGGGGGCCATGCATTATTGCTTGAAAGGGTCTGCATTTGCTCACCCAATTTCACCAATCCTCTCAGTCCCAAGTGTCCAGCCTTATGCCACATCCAGCTGTCATTGTAGATAGGGTCTTTCCAGGTTTCCTCAGACACCCTGAAGGAATTGTAAAGAATTTCCCTGTTTTTTGGTTTTGCTTTTGAAATTCCTTTTTATAGTGGGTTTGAGCTGATTCTCACTGCCATGTTTATGCCACTCTAGACACACTTGATTCCCTTATGGAGTCATATCAATACATAGGTTTTAAGATTCTTACTAGTCAGATATATTCCTCTGTGGGAAATATGGGGTTTTGAGACTCTTTCACTGAGGAAGGTGTAGGTCTTGTCTATTCCAAAGTTGGTTTTTGGAACGGTCCCTGTGCTTATATCAAACTCTGGTTTTATGCATCACCCCACCTCTCATTCCCCTTTATGCAGGCATAAGAGTGTTTTCTAAATGTGAGACTCTGTTCTCTTTCCTAACTCAGTTCACGTGTAGCCATGTTTAAGGATCTTCATAAGTGATATCTTATGATAAGTTTCTTTTTCTGTGTGACTTATTTCACTTAGAATCATCGTACCTGAATCCACTCACTTTGCTGCTACTGGTCTTATGACATTGATTTCATCGCTGAGGGATATTCCATCATACGTAAGTACCACAATGTTTTGAACCATTTTTATATTTCCTGGGATATTTAAGGTGTACCCAAGTTGAGGTTCTTGTAGTCAGTGCAGCCCTAAATTTGGAGGTGGCTCTTTCTTATTGATTTTCAGTTTTCCCAAGGTATATTCCCTGGACTGGAAGTGGCCTTGGCTCTGTAGCTCTGTTGTTTACTTGTTTTAGGGAACACAATGCACTCCTCCAGTGAGGCAGTTGGCAATTTACATCCCGCCCATCAGCATAACAAGGCTCCCAGTTCTCCAGGGCCTGTCTTGCCTTTCTGGTTTTTACACATTTTGTGGATGTCCCTTTTGACCGGTGGGAAGTGATACTTCTTTGTAGTGCAGATTTGCATTGCCCGCTTGCTTGCTTGGCCAAAAAGGGCGTATGCGTTTTCTCCTGAATATATTCAGGAGAAAACGCATACGCCCTTTTTGGCCAAGTGCACCATTGTCCAAGTTGTGCCCCTCTTCCTGTGCTTTACAGGCGATTCCAAGGTACCTCTTGAAATCTGTTTCCTGCTATTTTGCCTCGCTTTCAAGTCCGCCTCGTTGACTTCCCTCAACAGATTTTTGGACGATAGTTGTCCTTTATCACTCTGCCAGTTTGTGAATTGCTGTGTCCCTGAGCTCCATTTCTCAACTCGTTTTTTGTGAGCTGAACGCAAGTCCAAAATTTTGGATCATGTCCTATACTGGTTCCCAGTGGGTGGCTGAGACTTTGGTTAATTCTTCTTCCTGCCGGGAAATTAGAGTGACATGTGCCCGTCCAAATGCCTAACAGCTACTCTCTCATGGGTTCTCCCTCGTCCGTTCCATCCTCTGCCAAATTGGGAACCTGTGCAAACCAGGAGGTTAAAGGGCCTGTCTCTCCAAGTTGGGAGATTGATAGTAAGGCAGTTAGAAAGTCAAACTGGAGCACCAGGAGAGGGACTATTCGTTGAGTTTTAGAAACCTTTCGTATTCACAGTGTGTCCATTCTCTAGGTTTCCTGTACATGTTATAGCTGTAGTAATATTCCCTTGAACCTGGAGAGTTGGGACCCATGGAATGGGGGCCATGCATTATTGCTTGAAAGGGTCTGCATTTGCTCACCCAATCTCACCAATCCTCTCAGTCCCAAGTGTCCAGCCTTATGCCACATCCAGCTGTCATTGTACATAGGGTCTTTCCAGGTTTCCTCAGACACCCTGAAGGAATTGTAAAGAATTTCCCTGTTTTTTGGTTTTGCATTTGAAATTCATTTTTATACTGGGTTTGAGCTGATTCTCGCTGCCATGTTTATGCCACTCTAGATACACTTGATTCCCTTATGGAGACATATCAATACATAGGTGTTAAGATTCTTACTAGTCAGATATATTCCTCTGCGGGAAATATGGGGTTTTGAGACTCTTTCACTGAGGAAGGTGTAGGTCTTGTCTATTCCAAAGTTGGTTTTTGAAACGGTCCCTGTGCTTATATCAAACTCTGGTTTTATGCATCACCCCACCTCTCATTCCCCTTTATGCAGGCATAAGAGTGTTTTCTAAATGTGAGACTCTGTTCTCTTTCCTAACTCAGTTCACGTGTAGCCATGTTTACAGGATCTTCCTAAGTGATATCTTATGATAAGTTTCTTTTTTCTGTGTGACTTATTTCACTTAGAATCATCGTACCTGAATCCACTCACTTTGCTGCTACTGGTCTTATGACATTGATTTCATGGCTGAGGGATATTCCATCGTACGTAAGTACCACAATGTTTTGAACCATTTTTATATTTCCTGGGATATTTAAGGTGTACCCAAGTTGAGGTTCTTGTAGTCAGTGCAGCCCTAAATTTGGAGGTGGCTCTTTCTTATTGATTTTCAGTTTTCCCAAGGTATATTCCCTAGACTGGAAGTGGCCTTGGCTCTGTAGCTCTGTTGTTTACTTGTTTTAGGGAACACAATGCACTCCTCCAGTGAGGCAGTTGGCAATTTACATCCCGCCCATCAGCATAACAAGGCTCCCAGTTCTCCAGGGCCTGTCTTGCCTTTCTGGTTTTTACACATTTTGTGGATGTCCCTTTTGACCGGTGGGAAGTGATACTTCTTTGTAGTGCAGATTTGCATTGCCCGCTTGCTTGCTTGGCCAAAAAGGGCGTATGCGTTTTCTCCTGAATATATTCAGGAGAAAACGCATACGCCCTTTTTGGCCAAGTGCACCATTGTCCAAGTTGTGCCCCTCTTCCTGTGCTTTACAGGCGATTCCAAGGTACCTCTTGAAATCTGTTTCCTGCTATTTTGCCTCGCTTTCAAGTCCGCCTCGTTGACTTCCCTCAACAGATTTTTGGACGATAGTTGTCCTTTATCACTCTGCCAGTTTGTGAATTGCTGTGCCCCTGAGCTCCATTTCTCAACTCGTTTTTTGTGAGCTGAACGCAAGTCCAAAATTTTGGATCATGTCCTATACTGGTTCCCGGTGGGTGGCTGAGACTTTGGTTAATTCTTCTTCCTGCCGGGAAATTAGAGTGACATGTGCCCGTCCAAATGCCTAACAGCTACTCTCTCATGGGTTCTCCCTCGTCCGTTCCATCCTCTGCCAAATTGGGAACCTGTGCAAACCAGGAGGTTAAAGGGCCTGTCTCTCCAAGTTGGGAGATTGATAGTAAGGCAGTTGGAAAGTCAAACTGGAGCACCAGGAGAGGGACTATTCGTTGAGTTTTAGAAACCTTTCGTATTCACAGTGTGTCCATTCTCTAGGTTTCCTGTACATGTTATAGCTGTAGTAATATTCCCTTGAACGTGGAGAGTTGGGACCCATGGAATGGGGGCCATGCATTATTGCTTGAAAGGGTCTGCATTTGCTCACCCAATCTCACCAATCCTCTCAGTCCCAAGTGTCCAGCCTTATGCCACATCCAGCTGTCATTGTAGATAGGGTCTTTCCAGGTTTCCTCAGACACCCTGAAGGAATTGTAAAGAATTTCCCTGTTTTTTGGTTTTGCTTTTGAAATTCCTTTTTATAGTGGGTTTGAGCTGATTCTCGCTGCAATGTTTATGCCACTCTAGACACACTTGATTCCCTTATGGAGTCATATCAATACATAGGTTTTAAGATTCTTACTAGTCAGATATATTCCTCTGTGGGAAATATGGGGTTTTGAGTCTCTTTCACTGAGGAAGGTGTAGGTCTTGTCTATTCCAAAGTTGGTTTTTGGAACGGTCCCTGTGCTTATATCAAACTCTGGTTTTATGCATCACCCGACCTCTCCATCCCCTTTATGCAGGCATAAGAGTGTTTTCTAAATGTGAGACTCTGTTCTCTTTCCTAACTCAGTTCACGTGTAGCCATGTTTACAGGATCTTCATAAGTGATATCTTATGATAAGTTTCTTTTTCTGTGTGACTTATTTCACTTAGAATCATCGTACCTGAATCCACTCACTTTGCTGCTATTGGTCTTATGACATTGATTTCATGGCTGAGGGATATTCCATCGTACGTAAGTACCACAATGTTTTGAACCATTTTTATATTTCCTGGGATATTTAAGATGTACCCAAGTTGAGGTTCTTGTAGTCAGTGCAGCCCTAAATTTGGAGGTGGCTCTTTCTTATTGATTTTCAGTTTTCCAAAGGTATTTTCCCTAGACTGGAAGTGGCCTTGGCTCTGTAGCTCTGTTGTTTACTTGTTTTAGGGAACACAATGCACTCCTTCAGTGAGGCAGTTGGCAATTTACATCCCGCCCATCAGCATAACAAGGCTCCCTGTTCTCCAGGGCCTGTCTTGCCTTTCTGGTTTTTACACATTTTGTGGATGTCCCTTTTGACCGGTGGGAAGTGATACTTCTTTGTAGTGCAGATTTGCATTGCCCGCTTGCTTGCTTGGCCAAAAAGGGCGTATGCGTTTTCTCCTGAATATATTCAGGAGAAAACGCATACGCCCTTTTTGGCCAAGTGCACCATTGTCCAAGTTGTGCCCCTCTTCCTGTGCTTTACAGGCGATTCCAAGGTACCTCTTGAAATCTGTTTCCTGCTATTTTGCCTCGCTTTCAAGTCCGCCTCGTTGACTTCCCTCAACAGATTTTTGGACGATAGTTGTCCTTTATCACTCTGCCAGTTTGTGAATTGCTGTGCCCCTGAGCTCCATTTCTCAACTCGTTTTTTGTGAGCTGAACGCAAGTCCAAAATTTTGGATCATGTCCTATACTGGTTCCCGGTGGGTGGCTGAGACTTTGGTTAATTCTTCTTCCTGCCGGGAAATTAGAGTGACATGTGCCCGTCCAAATGCCTAACAGCTACTCTCTCATGGGTTCTCCCTCGTCCCTTCCATCCTCTGGCAAATTGGGAACCTGTGCAAACCAGGAGGTTAAAGGGCCTGTCTCTCCAAGTTGGGAGATTGATAGTAAGGCAGTTGGAAAGTCAAACTGGAGCACCAGGAGAGGGACTATTTATTGAGTTTTAGAAACCTTTCGTATTCACAGTGTGTCCATTCTCTAGGTTTCCTGTACATGTTATAGCTGTAGTAATATTCCCTTGAACCTGGAGAGTTGGGACCCATGGAATGGGGGCCATGCATTATTGCTTGAAAGGGTCTGCATTTGCTCACCCAATCTCACCAATCCTCTCAGTCCCAAGTGTCCAGCCTTATGCCACATACAGCTGTCATTGTAGATAGGGTCTTTCCAGGTTTCCTCAGACACCCTGAAGGAATTGTAAAGAATTTCCCTGTTTTTTGGTTTTGCTTTTGAAATTCCTTTTTATAGTGGGTTTGAGCTGATTCTCACTGCCATGTTTATGCCACTCTAGACACACTTGATTCCCTTATGGAGTCATATCAATACATAGGTTTTAAGATTCTTACTAGTCAGATATATTCCTCTGTGGGAAATATGGGGTTTTGAGACTCTTTCACTGAGGAAGGTGTAGGTCTTGTCTATTCCAAAGTTGGTTTTTGGAACGGTCCCTGTGCTTATATCAAACTCTGGTTTTATGCATCACCCCACCTCTCATTCCCCTTTATGCAGGCATAAGAGTGTTTTCTAAATGTGAGACTCTGTTCTCTTTCCTAACTCAGTTCACGTGTAGCCATGTTTAAGGATCTTCATAAGTGATATCTTATGATAAGTTTCTTTTTCTGTGTGACTTATTTCACTTAGAATCATCGTACCTGAATCCACTCACTTTGCTGCTACTGGTCTTATGACATTGATTTCATCGCTGAGGGATATTCCATCATACGTAAGTACCACAATGTTTTGAACCATTTTTATATTTCCTGGGATATTTAAGGTGTACCCAAGTTGAGGTTCTTGTAGTCAGTGCAGCCCTAAATTTGGAGGTGGCTCTTTCTTATTGATTTTCAGTTTTCCCAAGGTATATTCCCTGGACTGGAAGTGGCCTTGGCTCTGTAGCTCTGTTGTTTACTTGTTTTAGGGAACACAATGCACTCCTCCAGTGAGGCAGTTGGCAATTTACATCCCGCCCATCAGCATAACAAGGCTCCCAGTTCTCCAGGGCCTGTCTTGCCTTTCTGGTTTTTACACATTTTGTGGATGTCCCTTTTGACCGGTGGGAAGTGATACTTCTTTGTAGTGCAGATTTGCATTGCCCGCTTGCTTGCTTGGCCAAAAAGGGCGTATGCGTTTTCTCCTGAATATATTCAGGAGAAAACGCATACGCCCTTTTTGGCCAAGTGCACCATTGTCCAAGTTGTGCCCCTCTTCCTGTGCTTTACAGGCGATTCCAAGGTACCTCTTGAAATCTGTTTCCTGCTATTTTGCCTCGCTTTCAAGTCCGCCTCGTTGACTTCCCTCAACAGATTTTTGGACGATAGTTGTCCTTTATCACTCTGCCAGTTTGTGAATTGCTGTGCCCCTGAGCTCCATTTCTCAACTCGTTTTTTGTGAGCTGAACGCAAGTCCAAAATTTTGGATCATGTCCTATACTGGTTCCCGGTGGGTGGCTGAGACTTTGGTTAATTCTTCTTCCTGCCGGGAAATTAGAGTGACATGTGCCCGTCCAAATGCCTAACAGCTACTCTCTCATGGGTTCTCCCTCGTCCGTTCCATCCTCTGCCAAATTGGGAACCTGTGCAAACCAGGAGGTTAAAGGGCCTGTCTCTCCAAGTTGGGAGATTGATAGTAAGGCAGTTAGAAAGTCAAACTGGAGCACCAGGAGAGGGACTATTCGTTGAGTTTTAGAAACCTTTCGTATTCACAGTGTGTCCATTCTCTAGGTTTCCTGTACATGTTATAGCTGTAGTAATATTCCCTTGAACCTGGAGAGTTGGGACCCATGGAATGGGGGCCATGCATTATTGCTTGAAAGGGTCTGCATTTGCTCACCCAATCTCACCAATCCTCTCAGTCCCAAGTGTCCAGCCTTATGCCACATCCAGCTGTCATTGTACATAGGGTCTTTCCAGGTTTCCTCAGACACCCTGAAGGAATTGTAAAGAATTTCCCTGTTTTTTGGTTTTGCATTTGAAATTCATTTTTATACTGGGTTTGAGCTGATTCTCGCTGCCATGTTTATGCCACTCTAGATACACTTGATTCCCTTATGGAGACATATCAATACATAGGTGTTAAGATTCTTACTAGTCAGATATATTCCTCTGCGGGAAATATGGGGTTTTGAGACTCTTTCACTGAGGAAGGTGTAGGTCTTGTCTATTCCAAAGTTGGTTTTTGAAACGGTCCCTGTGCTTATATCAAACTCTGGTTTTATGCATCACCCCACCTCTCATTCCCCTTTATGCAGGCATAAGAGTGTTTTCTAAATGTGAGACTCTGTTCTCTTTCCTAACTCAGTTCACGTGTAGCCATGTTTACAGGATCTTCCTAAGTGATATCTTATGATAAGTTTCTTTTTTCTGTGTGACTTATTTCACTTAGAATCATCGTACCTGAATCCACTCACTTTGCTGCTACTGGTCTTATGACATTGATTTCATGGCTGAGGGATATTCCATCGTACGTAAGTACCACAATGTTTTGAACCATTTTTATATTTCCTGGGATATTTAAGGTGTACCCAAGTTGAGGTTCTTGTAGTCAGTGCAGCCCTAAATTTGGAGGTGGCTCTTTCTTATTGATTTTCAGTTTTCCCAAGGTATATTCCCTAGACTGGAAGTGGCCTTGGCTCTGTAGCTCTGTTGTTTACTTGTTTTAGGGAACACAATGCACTCCTCCAGTGAGGCAGTTGGCAATTTACATCCCGCCCATCAGCATAACAAGGCTCCCAGTTCTCCAGGGCCTGTCTTGCCTTTCTGGTTTTTACACATTTTGTGGATGTCCCTTTTGACCGGTGGGAAGTGATACTTCTTTGTAGTGCAGATTTGCATTGCCCGCTTGCTTGCTTGGCCAAAAAGGGCGTATGCGTTTTCTCCTGAATATATTCAGGAGAAAACGCATACGCCCTTTTTGGCCAAGTGCACCATTGTCCAAGTTGTGCCCCTCTTCCTGTGCTTTACAGGCGATTCCAAGGTACCTCTTGAAATCTGTTTCCTGCTATTTTGCCTCGCTTTCAAGTCCGCCTCGTTGACTTCCCTCAACAGATTTTTGGACGATAGTTGTCCTTTATCACTCTGCCAGTTTGTGAATTGCTGTGCCCCTGAGCTCCATTTCTCAACTCGTTTTTTGTGAGCTGAACGCAAGTCCAAAATTTTGGATCATGTCCTATACTGGTTCCCGGTGGGTGGCTGAGACTTTGGTTAATTCTTCTTCCTGCCGGGAAATTAGAGTGACATGTGCCCGTCCAAATGCCTAACAGCTACTCTCTCATGGGTTCTCCCTCGTCCGTTCCATCCTCTGCCAAATTGGGAACCTGTGCAAACCAGGAGGTTAAAGGGCCTGTCTCTCCAAGTTGGGAGATTGATAGTAAGGCAGTTGGAAAGTCAAACTGGAGCACCAGGAGAGGGACTATTCGTTGAGTTTTAGAAACCTTTCGTATTCACAGTGTGTCCATTCTCTAGGTTTCCTGTACATGTTATAGCTGTAGTAATATTCCCTTGAACGTGGAGAGTTGGGACCCATGGAATGGGGGCCATGCATTATTGCTTGAAAGGGTCTGCATTTGCTCACCCAATCTCACCAATCCTCTCAGTCCCAAGTGTCCAGCCTTATGCCACATCCAGCTGTCATTGTAGATAGGGTCTTTCCAGGTTTCCTCAGACACCCTGAAGGAATTGTAAAGAATTTCCCTGTTTTTTGGTTTTGCTTTTGAAATTCCTTTTTATAGTGGGTTTGAGCTGATTCTCGCTGCAATGTTTATGCCACTCTAGACACACTTGATTCCCTTATGGAGTCATATCAATACATAGGTTTTAAGATTCTTACTAGTCAGATATATTCCTCTGTGGGAAATATGGGGTTTTGAGTCTCTTTCACTGAGGAAGGTGTAGGTCTTGTCTATTCCAAAGTTGGTTTTTGGAACGGTCCCTGTGCTTATATCAAACTCTGGTTTTATGCATCACCCGACCTCTCCATCCCCTTTATGCAGGCATAAGAGTGTTTTCTAAATGTGAGACTCTGTTCTCTTTCCTAACTCAGTTCACGTGTAGCCATGTTTACAGGATCTTCATAAGTGATATCTTATGATAAGTTTCTTTTTCTGTGTGACTTATTTCACTTAGAATCATCGTACCTGAATCCACTCACTTTGCTGCTATTGGTCTTATGACATTGATTTCATGGCTGAGGGATATTCCATCGTACGTAAGTACCACAATGTTTTGAACCATTTTTATATTTCCTGGGATATTTAAGATGTACCCAAGTTGAGGTTCTTGTAGTCAGTGCAGCCCTAAATTTGGAGGTGGCTCTTTCTTATTGATTTTCAGTTTTCCAAAGGTATTTTCCCTAGACTGGAAGTGGCCTTGGCTCTGTAGCTCTGTTGTTTACTTGTTTTAGGGAACACAATGCACTCCTTCAGTGAGGCAGTTGGCAATTTACATCCCGCCCATCAGCATAACAAGGCTCCCTGTTCTCCAGGGCCTGTCTTGCCTTTCTGGTTTTTACACATTTTGTGGATGTCCCTTTTGACCGGTGGGAAGTGATACTTCTTTGTAGTGCAGATTTGCATTGCCCGCTTGCTTGCTTGGCCAAAAAGGGCGTATGCGTTTTCTCCTGAATATATTCAGGAGAAAACGCATACGCCCTTTTTGGCCAAGTGCACCATTGTCCAAGTTGTGCCCCTCTTCCTGTGCTTTACAGGCGATTCCAAGGTACCTCTTGAAATCTGTTTCCTGCTATTTTGCCTCGCTTTCAAGTCCGCCTCGTTGACTTCCCTCAACAGATTTTTGGACGATAGTTGTCCTTTATCACTCTGCCAGTTTGTGAATTGCTGTGCCCCTGAGCTCCATTTCTCAACTCGTTTTTTGTGAGCTGAACGCAAGTCCAAAATTTTGGATCATGTCCTATACTGGTTCCCGGTGGGTGGCTGAGACTTTGGTTAATTCTTCTTCCTGCCGGGAAATTAGAGTGACATGTGCCCGTCCAAATGCCTAACAGCTACTCTCTCATGGGTTCTCCCTCGTCCCTTCCATCCTCTGGCAAATTGGGAACCTGTGCAAACCAGGAGGTTAAAGGGCCTGTCTCTCCAAGTTGGGAGATTGATAGTAAGGCAGTTGGAAAGTCAAACTGGAGCACCAGGAGAGGGACTATTTATTGAGTTTTAGAAACCTTTCGTATTCACAGTGTGTCCATTCTCTAGGTTTCCTGTACATGTTATAGCTGTAGTAATATTCCCTTGAACCTGGAGAGTTGGGACCCATGGAATGGGGGCCATGCATTATTGCTTGAAAGGGTCTGCATTTGCTCACCCAATCTCACCAATCCTCTCAGTCCCAAGTGTCCAGCCTTATGCCACATACAGCTGTCATTGTAGATAGGGTCTTTCCAGGTTTCCTCAGACACCCTGAAGGAATTGTAAAGAATTTCCCTGTTTTTTGGTTTTGCTTTTGAAATTCCTTTTTATAGTGGGTTTGAGCTGATTCTCACTGCCATGTTTATGCCACTCTAGACACACTTGATTCCCTTATGGAGTCATATCAATACATAGGTTTTAAGATTCTTACTAGTCAGATATATTCCTCTGTGGGAAATATGGGGTTTTGAGACTCTTTCACTGAGGAAGGTGTAGGTATTGTCTATTCCAAAGTTGGTTTTTGGAACGGTCCCTGTGCTTATATCAAACTCTGGTTTTATGCATCACCCCACCTCTCATTCCCCTTTATGCAGGCATAAGAGTGTTTTCTAAATGTGAGACTCTGTTCTCTTTCCTAACTCAGTTCACGTGTAGCCATGTTTACAGGATCTTCCTAAGTGATATCTTATGATAAGTTTCTTTTTTTCTGTGTGACTTATTTCACTTAGAATCATCGTACCTGAATCCACTCACTTTGCTTCTACTGGTCTTATGACATTGATTTCATGGCTGAGGGATATTCCATCGTACGTAAGTACCACAATGTTTTGAACCATTTTTATATTTCCTGGGATATTTAAGGTGTACCCAAGTTGAGGTTCTTGTAGTCAGTGCAGCCCTAAATTTGGAGGTGGCTCTTTCTTATTGATTTTCAGTTTTCCCAAGGTATATTCCCTAGACTGGAAGTGGCCTTGGCTCTGTAGCTCTGTTGTTTACTTGTTTTAGGGAACACAATGCACTCCTCCAGTGAGGCAGTTGGCAATTTACATCCCGCCCATCAGCATAACAAGGCTCCCAGTTCTCCAGGGCCTGTCTTGCCTTTCTGGTTTTTACACATTTTGTGGATGTCCCTTTTGACCGGTGGGAAGTGATACTTCTTTGTAGTGCAGATTTGCATTGCCCGCTTGCTTGCTTGGCCAAAAAGGGTGTATGCGTTTTCTCCTGAATATATTCAGGAGAAAACGCATACGCCCTTTTTGGCCAAGTGCACCATTGTCCAAGTTGTGCCCCTCTTCCTGTGCTTTACAGGCGATTCCAAGGTACCTCTTGAAATCTGTTTCCTGCTATTTTGCCTCGCTTTCAAGTCCGCCTCGTTGACTTCCCTCAACAGATTTTTGGACGATAGTTGTCCTTTATCACTCTGCCAGTTTGTGAATTGCTGTGCCCCTGAGCTCCATTTCTCAACTCGTTTTTTGTGAGCTGAACGCAAGTCCAAAATTTTGGATCATGTCCTATACTGGTTCCCGGTGGGTGGCTGAGACTTTGGTTAATTCTTCTTCCTGCCGGGAAATTAGAGTGACATGTGCCCGTCCAAATGCCTAACAGCTACTCTCTCATGGGTTCTCCCTCGTCCCTTCCATCCTCTGGCAAATTGGGAACCTGTGCAAACCAGGAGGTTAAAGGGCCTGTCTCTCCAAGTTGGGAGATTGATAGTAAGGCAGTTGGAAAGTCAAACTGGAGCACCAGGAGAGGGACTATTTATTGAGTTTTAGAAACCTTTCGTATTCACAGTGTGTCCATTCTCTAGGTTTCCTGTACATGTTATAGCTGTAGTAATATTCCCTTGAACCTGGAGAGTTGGGACCCATGGAATGGGGGCCATGCATTATTGCTTGAAAGGGTCTGCATTTGCTCACCCAATCTCACCAATCCTCTCAGTCCCAAGTGTCCAGCCTTATGCCACATCCAGCTGTCATTGTAGATAGGGTCTTTCCAGGTTTCCTCAGACACCCTGAAGGAATTGTAAAGAATTTCCCTGTTTTTTGGTTTTGCTTTTGAAATTCCTTTTTATAGTGGGTTTGAGCTGATTCTCGCTGCCATGTTTATGCCACTCTAGACACACTTGATTCCCTTATGGAGTCATATCAATACATAGGTTTTAAGATTCTTACTAGTCAGATATATTCCTCTGTGGGAAATATGGGGTTTTGAGTCTCTTTCACTGAGGAAGGTGTAGGTCTTGTCTATTCCAAAGTTGGTTTTTGGAACGGTCCCTGTGCTTATATCAAACTCTGGTTTTATGCATCACCCGACCTCTCCATCCCCTTTATGCAGGCATAAGAGTGTTTTCTAAATGTGAGACTCTGTTCTCTTTCCTAACTCAGTTCACGTGTAGCCATGTTTAAGGATCTTCATAAGTGATATCTTATGATAAGTTTCTTTTTCTGTGTGACTTATTTCACTTAGAATCATCGTACCTGAATCCACTCACTTTGCTGCTACTGGTCTTATGACATTGATTTCATCGCTGAGGGATATTCCATCATACGTAAGTACCACAATGTTTTGAACCATTTTTATATTTCCTGAGATATTTAAGGTGTACCCAAGTTGAGGTTCTTGTAGTCAGTGCAGCCCTAAATTTGGAGGTGGCTCTTTCTTATTGATTTTCAGTTTTCCCAAGGTATATTCCCTAGACTGGAAGTGGCCTTGGCTCTGTAGCTCTGTTGTTTACTTGTTTTAGGGAACACAATGCACTCCTCCAGTGAGGCAGTGGGCAATTTACATCCCGCCCATCAGCATAACAAGGCTCCCTCTTCTCCAGGGCCTGTCTTGCCTTTCTGGTTTTTACACATTTTGTGGATGTCCCTTTTGACCGGTGGGAAGTGATACTTCTTTGTAGTGCAGATTTGCATTGCCCGCTTGCTTGCTTGGCCAAAAAGGGCGTATGCGTTTTCTCCTGAATATATTCAGGAGAAAACGCATACGCCCTTTTTGGCCAAGTGCATCATTGTCCAAGTTGTGCCCCTCTTCCTGTACTTTACAGGCGATTCCAACGTACCTCTTGAAATCTGTTTCCTGCTATTTTGCCTCGCTTTCAAGTCCACCTCGTTGACTTCCCTCAAGAGATTTTTGGATGATAGTTGTCCTTTATCACTCTGCCAGTTTGTGAATTGCTGTGCCCCTGAGCTCCATTTCTCAACTCGTTTTTTGTGAGCTGAACGCAAGTCCAAAATTTTGGATCATGTCCTATACTGGTTCCCGGTGGGTGGCTGAGACTTTGGTTAATTCTTCTTCCTGCCGGGAAATTAGAGTGACATGTGCCCGTCCAAATGCCTAACAGCTACTCTCTCATGGGTTCTCCCTCGTCCCTTCCATCCTCTGCCAAATTGGGAACCTGTGCAAACCAGGAGGTTAAAGGGCCTGTCTCTCCAAGTTGGGAGATTGATAGTAAGGCAGTTAGAAAGTCAAACTGGAGCACCAGGAGAGGGACTATTCGTTGAGTTTTAGAAACCTTTCGTATTCACAGTGTGTCCATTCTCTAGGTTTCCTGTACATGTTATAGCTGTAGTAATATTCCCTTGAACCTGGAGAGTTGGGACCCATGGAATGGGGGCCATGCATTATTGCTTGAAAGGGTCTGCATTTGCTCACCCAATCTCACCAATCCTCTCAGTCCCAAGTGTCCAGCCTTATGCCACATCCAGCTGTCATTGTAGATAGGGTCTTTCCAGGTTTCCTCAGACACCCTGAAGGAATTGTAAAGAATTTCCCTGTTTTTTGGTTTTGCTTTTGAAATTCCTTTTTATACTGGGTTTGAGCTGATTCTCGCTGCCATGTTTATGCCACTCTAGATACACTTGATTCCCTTATGGAGACATATCAATACATAGGTTTTAAGATTCTTACTAGTCAGATATATTCCTCTGCGGGAAATATGGGGTTTTGAGACTCTTTCACTGAGGAAGGTGTCGGTCTTGTCAATTCCAAAGTTGGTTTTTGAAACGGTCCCTGTGCTTATATCAAACTCTGGTTTTATGCATCACCCCACCTCTCATTCCCCTTTATGCAGGCATAAGAGTGTTTTCTAAATGTGAGACTCTGTTCTCTTTCCTAACTCAGTTCACGTGTAGCCATGTTTACAGGATCTTCCTAAGTGATATCTTATGATAAGTTTCTTTTTTCTGTGTGACTTATTTCACTTAGAATCATCGTACCTGAATCCACTCACTTTGCTGCTACTGGTCTTATGACATTGATTTCATGGCTGAGGGATATTCCATCGTACGTAAGTACCACAATGTTTTGAACCATTTTTATATTTCCTGGGATATTTAAGGTGTACCCAAGTTGAGGTTCTTGTAGTCAGTGCAGCCCTAAATTTGGAGGTGGCTCTTTCTTATTGATTTTCAGTTTTCCCAAGGTATATTCCCTAGACTGGAAGTGGCCTTGGCTCTGTAGCTCTGTTGTTTACTTGTTTTAGGGAACACAATGCACTCCTCCAGTGAGGCAGTTGGCAATTTACATCCCGCCCATCAGCATAACAAGGCTCCCAGTTCTCCAGGGCCTGTCTTGCCTTTCTGGTTTTTACACATTTTGTGGATGTCCCTTTTGACCGGTGGGAAGTGATACTTCTTTGTAGTGCAGATTTGCATTGCCCGCTTGCTTGCTTGGCCAAAAAGGGTGTATGCGTTTTCTCCTGAATATATTCAGGAGAAAACGCATACGCCCTTTTTGGCCAAGTGCACCATTGTCCAAGTTGTACCCCTCTTCCTGTGCTTTACAGGCGATTCCAAGGTACCTCTTGAAATCTGTTTCCTGCTATTTTGCCTCGCTTTCAAGTCCGCCTCGTTGACTTCCCTCAACAGATTTTTGGACGATAGTTGTCCTTTATCACTCTGCCAGTTTGTGAATTGCTGTGCCCCTGAGCTCCATTTCTCAACTCGTTTTTTGTGAGCTGAACGCAAGTCCAAAATTTTGGATCATGTCCTATACTGGTTCCCGGTGGGTGGCTGAGACTTTGGTTAATTCTTCTTCCTGCCGGGAAATTAGAGTGACATGTGCCCGTCCAAATGCCTAACAGCTACTCTCTCATGGGTTCTCCCTCGTCCCTTCCATCCTCTGGCAAATTGGGAACCTGTGCAAACCAGGAGGTTAAAGGGCCTGTCTCTCCAAGTTGGGAGATTGATAGTAAGGCAGTTGGAAAGTCAAACTGGAGCACCAGGAGAGGGACTATTTATTGAGTTTTAGAAACCTTTCGTATTCACAGTGTGTCCATTCTCTAGGTTTCCTGTACATGTTATAGCTGTGGTAATATTCCCTTGAACCTGGAGAGTTGGGACCCATGGAATGGGGGCCATGCATTATTGCTTGAAAGGGTCTGCATTTGCTCAACCAATCTCACCAATCCTCTCAGTCCCAAGTGTCCAGCCTTATGCCACATCCAGCTGTCATTGTATATAGGGTCTTTCCAGGTTTCCTCAGACACCCTGAAGGAATTGTAAAGAATTTCCCTGTTTTTTGGTTTTGCTTTTGAAATTCCTTTTTATAGTGGGTTTGAGCTGATTCTCGCTTCCATGTTTATGCCACTCTAGACACACTTGATTCCCTTATGGAGTCATATCAATACATAGGTTTTAAGCTTCTTACTATTCAGATATATTCCTCTGTGGGAAATATGGGGTTTTGAGTCTCTTTCACTGAGGAAGGTGTAGGTCTTGTCTATTCCAAAGTTGGTTTTTGGAACGGTCCCTGTGCTTATATCAAACTCTGGTTTTATGCATCACCCGACCTCTCCATCCCCTTTATGCAGGCATAACAGTGTTTTCTAAATGTGAGACTCTGTTCTCTTTCCTAACTCAGTTCACGTGTAGCCATGTTTAAGGATCTTCATAAGTGATATCTTATGATAAGTTTCTTTTTCTGTGTGACTTATTTCACTTAGAATCATCGTACCTGAATCCACTCACTTTGCTGCTACTGGTTTTATGACATTGATTTCATCGCTGAGGGATATTCCATCATACGTAAGTACCACAATGTTTTGAACCATTTTTATATTTCCTGGGATATTTAAGGTGTACCCAAGTTGAGGTTCTTGTAGTCAGTGCAGCCCTAAATTTGGAGGTGGCTCTTTCTTATTGATTTTCAGTTTTCCCAAGGTATATTCCCTAGACTGGAAGTGGCCTTGGCTCTGTAGCTCTGTTGTTTACTTGTTTTACGGAACACAATGCACTCCTCCAGTGAGGCAGTTGGCAATTGACATCCCGCCCATCAGCATAACAAGGCTCCCAGTTCTCCAGGGCCTGTCTTGCCTTTCTGGTTTTTACACATTTTGTGGATGTCCCTTTTGACCGGTGGGAAGTGATACTTCTTTGTAGTGCAGATTTGCATTGCCCGCTTGCTTGCTTGGCCAAAAAGGGCGTATGCGTTTTCTCCTGAATATATTCAGGAGAAAACGCATACGCCCTTTTTGGCCAAGTGCACCATTGTCCAAGTTGTGCCCCTCTTCCTGTGCTTTACAGGCGATTCTAAGGTACCTCTTGAAATCTGTTTCCTGCTATTTTGCCTCGCTTTCAAGTCCGCCTCGTTGACTTCCCTCAACAGATTTTTGGACGATAGTTGTCCTTTATCACTCTGCCAGTTTGTGAATTGCTGTGCCCCTGAGCTCCATTTCTCAACTCGTTTTTTGTGAGCTGAACGCAAGTCCAAAATTTTGGATCATGTCCTATACTGGTTCCCAGTGGGTGGCTGAGACTTTGGTTAATTCTTCTTCCTGCCGGGAAATTAGAGTGACATGTGCCCGTCCAAATGCCTAACAGCTACTCTCTCATGGGTTCTCCCTCGTCCGTTCCATCCTCTGCCAAATTGGGAACCTGTGCAAACCAGGAGGTTAAAGGGCCTGTCTCTCCAAGTTGGGAGATTGATAGTAAGGCGGTTAGAAAGTCAAACTGGAGCACCAGGAGAGGGACTATTCGTTGAGTTTTAGAAACCTTTCGTATTCACAGTGTGTCCATTCTCTAGGTTTCCTGTACATGTTATAGCTGTAGTAATATTCCCTTGAACGTGGAGAGTTGGGACCCATGGAATGGGGGCCATGCATTATTGCTTGAAAGGGTCTGCATTTGCTCACCCAATCTCACCAATCCTCTCAGTCCCAAGTGTCCAGCCTTATGCCACATACAGCTGTCATTGTACATAGGGTCTTTCCAGGTTTCCTCAGACACCCTGAAGGAATTGTAAAGAATTTCCCTGTTTTTTGGTTTTGCTTTTGAAATTCCTTTTTATAGTGGGTTTGAGCTGATTCTCGCTGCAATGTTTATGCCACTCTAGACACACTTGATTCCCTTATGGAGTCATATCAATACATAGGTTTTAAGATTCTTACTAGTCAGATATATTCCTCTGCGGGAAATATGGGGTTTTGAGACTCTTTCACTGAGGAAGGTGTAGGTCTTGTCTATTCCAAAGTTGGTTTTTGAAACGGTCCCTGTGCTTATATCAAACTCTGGTTTTATGCATCACCCCACCTCTCATTCCCCTTTATGCAGGCATAAGAGTGTTTTCTAAATGTGAGACTCTGTTCTCTTTCCTAACTCAGTTCACGTGTAGCCATGTTTACAGGATCTTCCTAAGTGATATCTTATGATAAGTTTCTTTTTTCTGTGTGACTTATTTCACTTAGAATCATCGTACCTGAATCCACTCACTTTGCTGCTACTGGTCTTATGACATTGATTTCATGGCTGAGGGATATTCCATCGTACGTAAGTACCACAATGTTTTGAACCATTTTTATATTTCCTGGGATATTTAAGGTGTACCCAAGTTGAGGTTCTTGTAGTCAGTGCAGCCCTAAATTTGGAGGTGGCTCTTTCTTATTGATTTTCAGTTTTCCCAAGGTATATTCCCTAGACTGGAAGTGGCCTTGGCTCTGTAGCTCTGTTGTTTACTTGTTTTAGGGAACACAATGCACTCCTCCAGTGAGGCAGTTGGCAATTTACATCCCGCCCATCAGCATAACAAGGCTCCCAGTTCTCCAGGGCCTGTCTTGCCTTTCTGGTTTTTACACATTTTGTGGATGTCCCTTTTGACCGGTGGGAAGTGATACTTCTTTGTAGTGCAGATTTGCATTGCCCGCTTGCTTGCTTGGCCAAAAAGGGCGTATGCGTTTTCTCCTGAATATATTCAGGAGAAAACGCATACGCCCTTTTTGGCCAAGTGCACCATTGTCCAAGTTGTGCCCCTCTTCCTGTGCTTTACAGGCGATTCCAAGGTACCTCTTGAAATCTGTTTCCTGCTATTTTGCCTCGCTTTCAAGTCCGCCTCGTTGACTTCCCTCAACAGATTTTTGGACGATAGTTGTCCTTTATCACTCTGCCAGTTTGTGAATTGCTGTGCCCCTGAGCTCCATTTCTCAACTCGTTTTTTGTGAGCTGAACGCAAGTCCAAAATTTTGGATCATGTCCTATACTGGTTCCCGGTGGGTGGCTGAGACTTTGGTTAATTCTTCTTCCTGCCGGGAAATTAGAGTGACATGTGCCCGTCCAAATGCCTAACAGCTACTCTCTCATGGGTTCTCCCTCGTCCCTTCCATCCTCTGCCAAATTGGGAACCTGTGCAAACCAGGAGGTTAAAGGGCCTGTCTCTCCAAGTTGGGAGATTGATAGTAAGGCAGTTGGAAAGTCAAACTGGAGCACCAGGAGAGGGACTATTCGTTGAGTTTTAGAAACCTTTCGTATTCACAGTGTGTCCATTCTCTAGGTTTCCTGTACATGTTATAGCTGTAGTAATATTCCCTTGAACCTGGAGAGTTGGGACCCATGGAATGGGGGCCATGCATTATTGCTTGAAAGGGTCTGCATTTGCTCACCCAATCTCACCAATCCTCTCAGTCCCAAGTGTCCAGCCTTATGCCACATCCAGCTGTCATTGTAGATAGGGTCTTTCCAGGTTTCCTCAGACACCCTGAAGGAATTGTAAAGAATTTCCCTGTTTTTTGGTTTTGCTTTTGAAATTCCTTTTTATAGTGGGTTTGAGCTGATTCTCACTGCCATGTTTATGCCACTCTAGACACACTTGATTCCCTTATGGAGTCATATCAATACATAGGTTTTAAGATTCTTACTAGTCAGATATATTCCTCTGTGGGAAATATGGGGTTTTGAGTCTCTTTCACTGAGGAAGGTGTAGGTCTTGTCTATTCCAAAGTTGGTTTTTGGAACGGTCCCTGTGCTTATATCAAACTCTGGTTTTATGCATCACCCCACCTCTCATTCCCCTTTATGCAGGCATAAGAGTGTTTTCTAAATGTGAGACTCTGTTCTCTTTCCTAACTCAGTTCACGTGTAGCCATGTTTACAGGATCTTCCTAAGTGATATCTTATGATAAGTTTCTTTTTTTCTGTGTGACTTATTTCACTTAGAATCATCGTACCTGAATCCACTCACTTTGCTGCTACTGGTCTTATGACATTGATTTCATGGCTGAGGGATATTCCATCGTACGTAAGTACCACAATGTTTTGAACCATTTTTATATTTCCTGGGATATTTAAGGTGTACCCAAGTTGAGGTTCTTGTAGTCAGTGCAGCTCTAAATTTGGAGGTGGCTCTTTCTTATTGATTTTCAGTTTTCCCAAGGTATATTCCCTAGACTGGAAGTGGCCTTGGCTCTGTAGCTCTGTTGTTTACTTGTTTTAGGGAACACAATGCACTCCTCCAGTGAGGCAGTTGGCAATTTACATCCCGCCCATCAGCATAACAAGGCTCCCTGTTCTCCAGGGCCTGTCTTGCCTTTCTGATTTTTACACATTTTGTGGATGTCCCTTTTGACCGGTGGGAAGTGATACTTCTTTGTAGTGCAGATTTGCATTGCCCGCTTGCTTGCTTGGCCAAAAAGGGCGTATGCGTTTTCTCCTGAATATATTCAGGAGAAAACGCATACGCCCTTTTTGGCCAAGTGCACCATTGTCCAAGTTGTGCCCCTCTTCCTGTGCTTTACAGGCGATTCCAAGGTACCTCTTGAAATCTGTTTCCTGCTATTTTGCCTCGCTTTCAAGTCCGCCTCGTTGACTTCCCTCAACAGATTTTTGGACGATAGTTGTCCTTTATCACTCTGCCAGTTTGTGAATTGCTGTGCCCCTGAGCTCCATTTCTCAACTCGTTTTTTGTGAGCTGAACGCAAGTCCAAAATTTTGGATCATGTCCTATACTGGTTCCCGGTGGGTGGCTGAGACTTTGGTTAATTCTTCTTCCTGCCGGGAAATTAGAGTGACATGTGCCCGTCCAAATGCCTAACAGCTACTCTCTCATGGGTTCTCCCTCGTCCGTTCCATCCTCTGCCAAATTGGGAACCTGTGCAAACCAGGAGGTTAAAGGGCCTGTCTCTCCAAGTTGGGAGATTGATAGTAAGGCAGTTAGAAAGTCAAACTGGAGCACCAGGAGAGGGACTATTCGTTGAGTTTTAGAAACCTTTCGTATTCACAGTGTGTCCATTCTCTAGGTTTCCTGTACATGTTATAGCTGTAGTAATATTCCCTTGAACGTGGAGAGTTGGGACCCATGGAATGGGGGCCATGCATTATTGCTTGAAAGGGTCTGCATTTGCTCACCCAATCTCACCAATCCTCTCAGTCCCAAGTGTCCAGCCTTATGCCACATACAGCTGTCATTGTAGATAGGGTCTTTCCAGGTTTCCTCAGACACCCTGAAGGAATTGTAAAGAATTTCCCTGTTTTTTGGTTTTGCTTTTGAAATTCCTTTTTATAGTGGGTTTGAGCTGATTCTCGCTGCAATGTTTATGCCACTCTAGACACACTTGATTCCCTTATGGAGTCATATCAATACATAGGTTTTAAGATTCTTACTAGTCAGATATATTCCTCTGTGGGAAATATGGGGTTTTGAGTCTCTTTCACTGAGGAAGGTGTAGGTCTTGTCTATTCCAAAGTTGGTTTTTGGAACGGTCCCTGTGCTTATATCAAACTCTGGTTTTATGCATCACCCGACCTCTCCATCCCCTTTATGCAGGCATAAGAGTGTTTTCTAAATGTGAGACTCTGTTCTCTTTCCTAACTCAGTTCACGTGTAGCCATGTTTACAGGATCTTCATAAGTGATATCTTATGATAAGTTTCTTTTTCTGTGTGACTTATTTCACTTAGAATCATCGTACCTGAATCCACTCACTTTGCTGCTATTGGTCTTATGACCTTGATTTCATGGCTGAGGGATATTCCATCGTACGTAAGTACCACAATGTTTTGAACCATTTTTATATTTCCTGGGATATTTAAGATGTACCCAAGTTGAGGTTCTTGTAGTCAGTGCAGCCCTAAATTTGGAGGTGGCTCTTTCTTATTGATTTTCAGTTTTCCAAAGGTATTTTCCCTAGACTGGAAGTGGCCTTGGCTCTGTAGCTCTGTTGTTTACTTGTTTTAGGGAACACAATGCACTCCTCCAGTGAGGCAGTTGGCAATTTACATCCCGCCCATCAGCATAACAAGGCTCCCTGTTCTCCAGGGCCTGTCTTGCCTTTCTGGTTTTTACACATTTTGTGGATGTCCCTTTTGACCGGTGGGAAGTGATACTTCTTTGTAGTGCAGATTTGCATTGCCCGCTTGCTTGCTTGGCCAAAAAGGGCGTATGCGTTTTCTCCTGAATATATTCAGGAGAAAACGCATACGCCCTTTTTGGCCAAGTGCACCATTGTCCAAGTTGTGCCCCTCTTCCTGTGCTTTACAGGCGATTCCAAGGTACCTCTTGAAATCTGTTTCCTGCTATTTTGCCTCGCTTTCAAGTCCGCCTCGTTGACTTCCCTCAACAGATTTTTGGACGATAGTTGTCCTTTATCACTCTGCCAGTTTGTGAATTGCTGTGCCCCTGAGCTCCATTTCTCAACTCGTTTTTTGTGAGCTGAACGCAAGTCCAAAATTTTGGATCATGTCCTATACTGGTTCCCGGTGGGTGGCTGAGACTTTGGTTAATTCTTCTTCCTGCCGGGAAATTAGAGTGACATGTGCCCGTCCAAATGCCTAACAGCTACTCTCTCATGGGTTCTCCCTCGTCCCTTCCATCCTCTGGCAAATTGGGAACCTGTGCAAACCAGGAGGTTAAAGGGCCTGTCTCTCCAAGTTGGGAGATTGATAGTAAGGCAGTTGGAAAGTCAAACTGGAGCACCAGGAGAGGGACTATTTATTGAGTTTTAGAAACCTTTCGTATTCACAGTGTGTCCATTCTCTAGGTTTCCTGTACATGTTATAGCTGTAGTAATATTCCCTTGAACCTGGAGAGTTGGGACCCATGGAATGGGGGCCATGCATTATTGCTTGAAAGGGTCTGCATTTGCTCACCCAATCTCACCAATCCTCTCAGTCCCAAGTGTCCAGCCTTATGCCACATCCAGCTGTCATTGTAGATAGGGTCTTTCCAGGTTTCCTCAGACACCCTGAAGGAATTGTAAAGAATTTCCCTGTTTTTTGGTTTTGCTTTTGAAATTCCTTTTTATAGTGGGTTTGAGCTGATTCTCACTGCCATGTTTATGCCACTCTAGACACACTTGATTCCCTTATGGAGTCATATCAATACATAGGTTTTAAGATTCTTACTAGTCAGATATATTCCTCTGTGGGAAATATGGGGTTTTGAGTCTCTTTCACTGAGGAAGGTGTAGGTCTTGTCTATTCCAAAGTTGGTTTTTGGAACGGTCCCTGTGCTTATATCAAACTCTGGTTTTATGCATCACCCCACCTCTCATTCCCCTTTATGCAGGCATAAGAGTGTTTTCTAAATGTGAGACTCTGTTCTCTTTCCTAACTCAGTTCACGTGTAGCCATGTTTACAGGATCTTCCTAAGTGATATCTTATGATAAGTTTCTTTTTTTCTGTGTGACTTATTTCACTTAGAATCATCGTACCTGAATCCACTCACTTTGCTGCTACTGGTCTTATGACATTGATTTCATGGCTGAGGGATATTCCATCGTACGTAAGTACCACAATGTTTTGAACCATTTTTATATTTCCTGGGATATTTAAGGTGTACCCAAGTTGAGGTTCTTGTAGTCAGTGCAGCCCTAAATTTGGAGGTGGCTCTTTCTTATTGATTTTCAGTTTTCCCAAGGTATATTCCCTAGACTGGAAGTGGCCTTGGCTCTGTAGCTCTGTTGTTTACTTGTTTTAGGGAACACAATGCACTCCTCCAGTGAGGCAGTTGGCAATTTACATCCCGCCCATCAGCATAACAAGGCTCCCAGTTCTCCAGGGCCTGTCTTGCCTTTCTGGTTTTTACACATTTTGTGGATGTCCCTTTTGACCGGTGGGAAGTGATACTTCTTTGTAGTGCAGATTTGCATTGCCCACTTGCTTGCTTGTCCAAAAAGGGCGTATGCGTTTTCTCCTGAATATATTCAGGAGAAAACGCATACGCCCGTTTTGGCCAAGTGCACCATTGTCCAAGTTGTGCCCCTCTTCCTGTGCTTTACAGGCGATTCCAAGGTACCTCTTGAAATCTGTTTCCTGCTATTTTGCCTCGCTTTCAAGTCCGCCTCGTTGACTTCCCTCAACAGATTTTTGGACGATAGTTGTCCTTTATCACTCTGCCAGTTTGTGAATTGCTGTGCCCCTGAGCTCCATTTCTCAACTCGTTTTTTGTGAGCTGAACGCAAGTCCAAAATTTTGGATCATGTCCTATACTGGTTCCCGGTGGGTGGCTGAGACTTTGGTTAATTCTTCTTCCTGCCGGGAAATTAGAGTGACATGTGCCCGTCCAAATGCCTAACAGCTACTCTCTCATGGGTTCTCCCTCGTCCCTTCCATCCTCTGGCAAATTGGGAACCTGTGCAAACCAGGAGGTTAAAGGGCCTGTCTCTCCAAGTTGGGAGATTGATAGTAAGGCAGTTGGAAAGTCAAACTGGAGCACCAGGAGAGGGACTATTTATTGAGTTTTAGAAACCTTTCGTATTCACAGTGTGTCCATTCTCTAGGTTTCCTGTACATGTTATAGCTGTAGTAATATTCCCTTGAACCTGGAGAGTTGGGACCCATGGAATGGGGGCCATGCATTATTGCTTGAAAGGGTCTGCATTTGCTCACCCAATCTCACCAATCCTCTCAGTCCCAAGTGTCCAGCCTTATGCCACATCCAGCTGTCATTGTAGATAGGGTCTTTCCAGGTTTCCTCAGACACCCTGAAGGAATTGTAAAGAATTTCCCTGTTTTTTGGTTTTGCTTTTGAAATTCCTTTTTATAGTGGGTTTGAGCTGATTCTCGCTGCCATGTTTATGCCACTCTAGACACACTTGATTCCCTTATGGAGTCATATCAATATAGGTTTTAAGATTCTTACTAGTCAGATATATTCCTCTGTGGGAAATATGGGGTTTTGAGTCTCTTTCACTGAGGAAGGTGTAGGTCTTGTCTATTCCAAAGTTGGTTTTTGGAACGGTCCCTGTGCTTATATCAAACTCTGGTTTTATGCATCACCCGACCTCTCCATCCCCTTTATGCAGGCATAAGAGTGTTTTCTAAATGTGAGACTCTGTTCTCTTTCCTAACTCAGTTCACGTGTAGCCATGTTTAAGGATCTTCATAAGTGATATCTTATGATAAGTTTCTTTTTCTGTGTGACTTATTTCACTTAGAATCATCGTACCTGAATCCACTCACTTTGCTGCTACTGGTCTTATGACATTGATTTCATCGCTGAGGGATATTCCATCATACGTAAGTACCACAATGTTTTGAACCATTTTTATATTTCCTGGGATATTTAAGGTGTACCCAAGTTGAGGATCTTGTAGTCAGTGCAGCCCTAAATTTGGAGGTGGCTCTTTCTTATTGATTTTCAGTTTTCCCAAGGTATATTCCCTAGACTGGAAGTGGCCTTGGCTCTGTAGCTCTGTTGTTTACTTGTTTTAGGGAACACAATGCACTCCTCCAGTGAGGCAGTTGGCAATTTACATCCCGCCCATCAGCATAACAAGGCTCCCTCTTCTCCAGGGCCTGTCTTGCCTTTCTGGTTTTTACACATTTTGTGGATGTCCCTTTTGACCGGTGGGAAGTGATACTTCTTTGTAGTGCAGATTTGCATTGCCCGCTTGCTTGCTTGGCCAAAAAGGGCGTATGCGTTTTCTCCTGAATATATTCAGGAGAAAACGCATACGCCCTTTTTGGCCAAGTGCATCATTGTCCAAGTTGTGCCCCTCTTCCTGTGCTTTACAGGCGATTCCAACGTACCTCTTGAAATCTGTTTCCTGCTATTTTGCCTCGCTTTCAAGTCCACCTCGTTGACTTCCCTCAAGAGATTTTTGGATGATAGTTGTCCTTTATCACTCTGCCAGTTTGTGAATTGCTGTGCCCCTGAGCTCCATTTCTCAACTCGTTTTTTGTGAGCTGAACGCAAGTCCAAAATTTTGGATCATGTCCTATACTGGTTCCCGGTGGGTGGCTGAGACTTTGGTTAATTCTTCTTCCTGCCGGGAAATTAGAGTGACATGTGCCCGTCCAAATGCCTAACAGCTACTCTCTCATGGGTTCTCCCTCGTCCCTTCCATCCTCTGCCAAATTGGGAACCTGTGCAAACCAGGAGGTTAAAGGGCCTGTCTCTCCAAGTTGGGAGATTGATAGTAAGGCAGTTAGAAAGTCAAACTGGAGCACCAGGAGAGGGACTATTCGTTGAGTTTTAGAAACCTTTTGTATTCACAGTGTGTCCATTCTCTAGGTTTCCTGTACATGTTATAGCTGTAGTAATATTCCCTTGAACCTGGAGAGTTGGGACCCATGGAATGGGGGCCATGCATTATTGCTTGAAAGGGTCTGCATTTGCTCACCCAATCTCACCAATCCTCTCAGTCCCAAGTGTCCAGACTTATGCCACATCCAGCTGTCATTGTAGATAGGGTCTTTCCAGGTTTCCTCAGACACCCTGAAGGAATTGTAAAGAATTTCCCTGTTTTTTGGTTATGCTTTTGAAATTCCTTTTTATACTGGGTTTGAGCTGATTCTCGCTGCCATGTTTATGCCACTCTAGATACACTTGATTCCCTTATGGAGACATATCAATACATACGTTTTAAGATTCTTACTAGTCAGATATATTCCTCTGCGGGAAATATGGGGTTTTGAGACTCTTTCACTGAGGAAGGTGTAGGTCTTGTCTATTCCAAAGTTGGTTTTTGGAACGGTCCCTGTGCTTATATCAAACTCTGGTTTTATGCATCACCCCACCTCTCATTCCCCTTTATGCAGGCATAAGAGTGTTTTCTAAATGTGAGACTCTGTTCTCTTTCCTAACTCAGTTCACGTGTAGCCATGTTTACAGGATCTTCCTAAGTGATATCTTATGATAAGTTTCTTTTTTCTGTGTGACTTATTTCACTTAGAATCATCGTACCTGAATCCACTCACTTTGCTTCTACTGGTCTTATGACATTGATTTCATGGCTGAGGGATATTCCATCGTACGTAAGTACCACAATGTTTTGAACCATTTTTATATTTCCTGGGATATTTAAGGTGTACCCAAGTTGAGGTTCTTGTAGTCAGTGCAGCCCTAAATTTGGAGGTGGCTCTTTCTTATTGATTTTCAGTTTTCCCAAGGTATATTCCCTAGACTGGAAGTGGCCTTGGCTCTGTAGCTCTGTTGTTTACTTGTTTTAGGGAACACAATGCACTCCTCCAGTGAGGCAGTTGGCAATTTACATCCCGCCCATCAGCATAACAAGGCTCCCAGTTCTCCAGGGCCTGTCTTGCCTTTCTGGTTTTTACACATTTTGTGGATGTCCCTTTTGACCGGTGGGAAGTGATACTTCTTTGTAGTGCAGATTTGCATTGCCCGCTTGCTTGCTTGGCCAAAAAGGGCGTATGCGTTTTCTCCTGAATATATTCAGGAGAAAACGCATACGCCCTTTTTGGCCAAGTGCACCATTGTCCAAGTTGTGCCCCTCTTCCTGTGCTTTACAGGCGATTCCAAGGTACCTCTTGAAATCTGTTTCCTGCTATTTTGCCTCGCTTTCAAGTCCGCCTCGTTGACTTCCCTCAACAGATTTTTGGACGATAGTTGTCCTTTATCACTCTGCCAGTTTGTGAATTGCTGTGCCCCTGAGCTCCATTTCTCAACTCGTTTTTTGTGAGCTGAACGCAAGTCCAAAATTTTGGATCATGTCCTATACTGGTTCCCGGTGGGTGGCTGAGACTTTGGTTAATTCTTCTTCCTGCCGGGAAATTAGAGTGACATGTGCCCGTCCAAATGCCTAACAGCTACTCTCTCATGGGTTCTCCCTCGTCCCTTCCATCCTCTGCCAAATTGGGAACCTGTGCAAACCAGGAGGTTAAAGGGCCTGTCTCTCCAAGTTGGGAGATTGATAGTAAGTCAGTTGGAAAGTCAAACTGGAGCACCAGGAGAGGGAGTATTTATTGAGTTTTAGAAACCTTTCGTATTCACAGTGTGTCCATTCTCTAGGTTTCCTGTACATGTTATAGCTGTAGTAATATTCCCTTGAACCTGGAGAGTTGGGACCCATGGAATGGGGGCCATGCATTATTGCTTGAAAGGGTCTGCATTTGCTCACCCAATCTCACCAATCCTCTCAGTCCCAAGTGTCCAGCCTTATGCCCCATACAGCTGTCATTGTAGATAGGGTCTTTCCAGGTTTCCTCAGACACCCTGAAGGAATTGTAAAGAATTTCCCTGTTTTTTGGTTTTGCTTTTGAAATTCCTTTTTATAGTGGGTTTGAGCTGATTCTCGCTGCCATGTTTATGCCACTCTAGACACACTTGATTCCCTTATGGAGTCATATCAATACATAGGTTTTAAGATTCTTACTAGTCAGATATATTCCTCTGTGGGAAATATGGGGTTTTGAGTCTCTTTCACTGAGGAAGGTGTAGGTCTTGTCTATTCCAAAGTTGGTTTTTGGAACGGTCCCTGTGCTTATATCAAACTCTGGTTTTATGCATCACCCGACCTCTCCATCCCCTTTATGCAGGCATAAGAGTGTTTTCTAAATGTGAGACTCTGTTCTCTTTCCTAACTCAGTTCACGTGTAGCCATGTTTAAGGATCTTCATAAGTGATATCTTATGATAAGTTTCTTTTTCTGTGTGACTTATTTCACTTAGAATCATCGTACCTGAATCCACTCACTTTGCTGCTACTGGTCTTATGACATTGATTTCATCGCTGAGGGATATTCCATCATACGTAAGTACCACAATGTTTTGAACCATTTTTATATTTCCTGGGATATTTAAGGTGTACCCAAGTTGAGGATCTTGTAGTCAGTGCAGCCCTAAATTTGGAGGTGGCTCTTTCTTATTGATTTTCAGTTTTCCCAAGGTATATTCCCTAGACTGGAAGTGGCCTTGGCTCTGTAGCTCTGTTGTTTACTTGTTTTAGGGAACACAATGCACTCCTCCAGTGAGGCAGTTGGCAATTTACATCCCGCCCATCAGCATAACAAGGCTCCCTCTTCTCCAGGGCCTGTCTTGCCTTTCTGGTTTTTACACATTTTGTGGATGTCCCTTTTGACCGGTGGGAAGTGATACTTCTTTGTAGTGCAGATTTGCATTGCCCGCTTGCTTGCTTGGCCAAAAAGGGCGTATGCGTTTTCTCCTGAATATATTCAGGAGAAAACGCATACGCCCTTTTTGGCCAAGTGCATCATTGTCCAAGTTGTGCCCCTCTTCCTGTGCTTTACAGGCGATTCCAACGTACCTCTTGAAATCTGTTTCCTGCTATTTTGCCTCGCTTTCAAGTCCACCTCGTTGACTTCCCTCAAGAGATTTTTGGATGATAGTTGTCCTTTATCACTCTGCCAGTTTGTGAATTGCTGTGCCCCTGAGCTCCATTTCTCAACTCGTTTTTTGTGAGCTGAACGCAAGTCCAAAATTTTGGATCATGTCCTATACTGGTTCCCGGTGGGTGGCTGAGACTTTGGTTAATTCTTCTTCCTGCCGGGAAATTAGAGTGACATGTGCCCGTCCAAATGCCTAACAGCTACTCTCTCATGGGTTCTCCCTCGTCCCTTCCATCCTCTGCCAAATTGGGAACCTGTGCAAACCAGGAGGTTAAAGGGCCTGTCTCTCCAAGTTGGGAGATTGATAGTAAGGCAGTTAGAAAGTCAAACTGGAGCACCAGGAGAGGGACTATTCGTTGAGTTTTAGAAACCTTTTGTATTCACAGTGTGTCCATTCTCTAGGTTTCCTGTACATGTTATAGCTGTAGTAATATTCCCTTGAACCTGGAGAGTTGGGACCCATGGAATGGGGGCCATGCATTATTGCTTGAAAGGGTCTGCATTTGCTCACCCAATCTCACCAATCCTCTCAGTCCCAAGTGTCCAGACTTATGCCACATCCAGCTGTCATTGTAGATAGGGTCTTTCCAGGTTTCCTCAGACACCCTGAAGGAATTGTAAAGAATTTCCCTGTTTTTTGGTTATGCTTTTGAAATTCCTTTTTATACTGGGTTTGAGCTGATTCTCGCTGCCATGTTTATGCCACTCTAGATACACTTGATTCCCTTATGGAGACATATCAATACATACGTTTTAAGATTCTTACTAGTCAGATATATTCCTCTGCGGGAAATATGGGGTTTTGAGACTCTTTCACTGAGGAAGGTGTAGGTCTTGTCTATTCCAAAGTTGGTTTTTGAAACGGTCCCTGTGCTTATATCAAACTCTGGTTTTATGCATCACCCCACCTCTCATTCCCCTTTATGCAGGCATAAGAGTGTTTTCTAAATGTGAGACTCTGTTCTCTTTCCTAACTCAGTTCACGTGTAGCCATGTTTACAGGATCTTCCTAAGTGATATCTTATGATAAGTTTCTTTTTTCTGTGTGACTTATTTCACTTAGAATCATCGTACCTGAATCCACTCACTTTGCTTCTACTGGTCTTATGACATTGATTTCATGGCTGAGGGATATTCCATCGTAGGTAAGTACCACAATGTTTTGAACCATTTTTATATTTCCTGGGATATTTAAGGTGTACCCAAGTTGAGGTTCTTGTAGTCAGTGCAGCCCTAAATTTGGAGGTGGCTCTTTCTTATTGATTTTCAGTTTTCCCAAGGTATATTCCCTAGACTGGAAGTGGCCTTGGCTCTGTAGCTCTGTTGTTTACTTGTTTTAGGGAACACAATGCACTCCTCCAGTGAGGCAGTTGGCAATTTACATCCCGCCCATCAGCATAACAAGGCTCCCAGTTCTCCAGGGCCTGTCTTGCCTTTCTGGTTTTTACACATTTTGTGGATGTCCCTTTTGACCGGTGGGAAGTGATACTTCTTTGTAGTGCAGATTTGCATTGCCCGCTTGCTTGCTTGGCCAAAAAGGGCGTATGCGTTTTCTCCTGAATATATTCAGGAGAAAACGCATACGCCCTTTTTGGCCAAGTGCACCATTGTCCAAGTTGTGCCCCTCTTCCTGTGCTTTACAGGCGATTCCAAGGTACCTCTTGAAATCTGTTTCCTGCTATTTTGCCTCGCTTTCAAGTCCGCCTCGTTGACTTCCCTCAACAGATTTTTGGACGATAGTTGTCCTTTATCACTCTGCCAGTTTGTGAATTGCTGTGCCCCTGAGCTCCATTTCTCAACTCGTTTTTTGTGAGCTGAACGCAAGTCCAAAATTTTGGATCATGTCCTATACTGGTTCCCGGTGGGTGGCTGAGACTTTGGTTAATTCTTCTTCCTGCCGGGAAATTAGAGTGACATGTGCCCGTCCAAATGCCTAACAGCTACTCTCTCATGGGTTCTCCCTCGTCCCTTCCATCCTCTGCCAAATTGGGAACCTGTGCAAACCAGGAGGTTAAAGGGCCTGTCTCTCCAAGTTGGGAGATTGATAGTAAGTCAGTTGGAAAGTCAAACTGGAGCACCAGGAGAGGGAGTATTTATTGAGTTTTAGAAACCTTTCGTATTCACAGTGTGTCCATTCTCTAGGTTTCCTGTACATGTTATAGCTGTAGTAATATTCCCTTGAACCTGGAGAGTTGGGACCCATGGAATGGGGGCCATGCATTATTGCTTGAAAGGGTCTGCATTTGCTCACCCAATCTCACCAATCCTCTCAGTCCCAAGTGTCCAGCCTTATGCCCCATACAGCTGTCATTGTAGATAGGGTCTTTCCAGGTTTCCTCAGACACCCTGAAGGAATTGTAAAGAATTTCCCTGTTTTTTGGTTTTGCTTTTGAAATTCCTTTTTATAGTGGGTTTGAGCTGATTCTCGCTGCCATGTTTATGCCACTCTAGACACACTTGATTCCCTTATGGAGTCATATCAATACATAGGTTTTAAGATTCTTACTAGTCAGATATATTCCTCTGTGGGAAATATGGGGTTTTGAGTCTCTTTCACTGAGGAAGGTGTAGGTCTTGTCTATTCCAAAGTTGGTTTTTGGAACGGTCCCTGTGCTTATATCAAACTCTGGTTTTATGCATCACCCGACTTCTCCATCCCCTTTATGCAGGCATAAGAGTGTTTTCTAAATGTGAGACTCTGTTCTCTTTCCTAACTCAGTTCACGTGTAGCCATGTTTAAGGATCTTCATAAGTGATATCTTATGATAAGTTTCTTTTTCTGTGTGACTTATTTCACTTAGAATCATCGTACCTGAATCCACTCACTTTGCTGCTACTGGTCTTATGACATTGATTTCATCGCTGAGGGATATTCCATCATACGTAAGTACCACAATGTTTTGAACCATTTTTATATTTCCTGGGATATTTAAGGTGTACCCAAGTTGAGGTTCTTGTAGTCAGTGCAGCCCTAAATTTGGAGGTGGCTCTTTCTTATTGATTTTCAGTTTTCCCAAGGTATATTCCCTAGACTGGAAGTGGCCTTGCCTCTGTAGCTCTGTTGTTTACTTGTTTTAGGGAACACAATGCACTCCTCCAGTGAGGCAGTTGGCAATTTACATCCCGCCCATCAGCATAACAAGGCTCCCTGTTCTCCAGGGCCTGTCTTGCCTTTCTGGTTTTTACACATTTTGTGGATGTCCCTTTTGACCGGTGGGAAGTGATACTTCTTTGTAGTGCAGATTTGCATTGCCCGCTTGCTTGCTTGGCCAAAAAGGGCGTATGCGTTTTCTCCTGAATATATTCAGGAGAAAACGCATACGCCCTTTTTGGCCAAGTGCATCATTGTCCAAGTTGTGCCCCTCTTCCTGTGCTTTACAGGCGATTCCAACGTACCTCTTGAAATCTGTTTCCTGCTATTTTGCCTCGCTTTCAAGTCCACCTCGTTGACTTCCCTCAAGAGATTTTTGGATGATAGTTGTCCTTTATCACTCTGCCAGTTTGTGAATTGCTGTGCCCCTGAGCTCCATTTCTCAACTCGTTTTTTGTGAGCTGAACGCAAGTCCAAAATTTTGGATCATGTCCTATACTGGTTCCCGGTGGGTGGCTGAGACTTTGGTTAATTCTTCTTCCTGCCGGGAAATTAGAGTGACATGTGCCCGTCCAAATGCCTAACAGCTACTCTCTCATGGGTTCTCCCTCGTCCCTTCCATCCTCTGCCAAATTGGGAACCTGTGCAAACCAGGAGGTTAAAGGGCCTGTCTCTCCAAGTTGGGAGATTGATAGTAAGGCAGTTAGAAAGTCAAACTGGATCACCAGGAGAGGGACTATTCGTTGAGTTTTAGAAACCTTTCGTATTCACAGTGTGTCCATTCTCTAGGTTTCCTGTACATGTTATAGCTGTAGTAATATTCCCTTGAACCTGGAGAGTTGGGACCCATGGAATGGGGGCCATGCATTATTGCTTGAAAGGGTCTGCATTTGCTCACCCAATCTCACCAATCCTCTCAGTCCCAAGTGTCCAGCCTTATGCCACATCCAGCTGTCATTGTAGATAGGGTCTTTCCAGGTTTCCTCAGACACCCTGAAGGAATTGTAAAGAATTTCCCTGTTTTTTGGTTTTGCTTTTGAAATTCCTTTTTATACTGGGTTTGAGCTGATTCTCGCTGCCATGTTTATGCCACTCTAGATACACTTGATTCCCTTATGGAGACATATCAATACATAGGTTTTAAGATTCTTACTAGTCAGATATATTCCTCTGCGGGAAATATGGGGTTTTGAGACTCTTTCACTGAGGAAGGTGTAGGTCTTGTCTATTCCAAAGTTGGTTTTTGAAACGGTCCCTGTGCTTATATCAAACTCTGGTTTTATGCATCACCCCACCTCTCCTTCCCCTTTATGCAGGCATAAGAGTGTTTTCTAAATGTGAGACTCTGTTCTCTTTCCTAACTCAGTTCACGTGTAGCCATGTTTGCAGGATCTTCCTAAGTGATATCTTATGATAAGTTTCTTTTTTCTGTGTGACTTATTTCACTTAGAATCATCGTACCTGAATCCACTCACTTTGCTGCTACTGGTCTTATGACATTGATTTCATGGCTGAGGGATATTCCATCGTACGTAAGTACCACAATGTTTTGAACCATTTTTATATTTCCTGGGATATTTAAGGTGTACCCAAGTTGAGGTTCTTGTAGTCAGTGCAGCCCTAAATTTGGAGGTGGCTCTTTCTTATTGATTTTCAGTTTTCCCAAGGTATATTCCCTAGACTGGAAGTGGCCTTGGCTCTGTAGCTCTGTTGTTTAATTGTTTTAGGGAACACAATGCACTCCTCCAGTGAGGCAGTTGGCAATTTACATCCCGCCCATCAGCATAACAAGGCTCCCAGTTCTCCAGGGCCTGTCTTGCCTTTCTGGTTTTTACACATTTTGTGGATGTCCCTTTTGACCGGTGGGAAGTGATACTTCTTTGTAGTGCAGATTTGCATTGCCCGCTTGCTTGCTTGGCCAAAAAGGGCGTATGCGTTTTCTCCTGAATATATTCAGGAGAAAACGCATACGCCCTTTTTGGCCAAGTGCACCATTGTCCAAGTTGTGCCCCTCTTCCTGTGCTTTACAGGCGATTCCAAGGTACCTCTTGAAATCTGTTTCCTGCTATTTTGCCTCTCTTTCAAGTCCACCTCGTTGACTTCCCTCAACAGATTTTTGGATGATAGTTGTCCTTTATCACTCTGCCAGTTTGTGAATTGCTGTGCCCCTGAGCTCCATTTCTCAACTCGTTTTTTGTGAGCTGAACGCAAGTCCAAAATTTTGGATCATGTCCTATACTGGTTCCCGGTGGGTGGCTGAGACTTTGGTTAATTCTTCTTCCTGCCGGGAAATTAGAGTGACATGTGCCCGTCCAAATGCCTAACAGCTACTCTCTCATGGGTTCTCCCTCGTCCCTTCCATCCTCTGCCAAATTGGGAACCTGTGCAAACCAGGAGGTTAAAGGGCCTGTCTCTCCAAGTTGGGAGATTGATAGTAAGGCAGTTGGAAAGTCAAACTGGAGCACCAGGAGAGGGACTATTTATTGAGGTTTAGAAACCTTTCGTATTCACAGTGTGTCCATTCTCTAGGTTTCCTGTACATGTTATAGCTGTAGTAATATTCCCTTGAACCTGGAGAGTTGGGACCCATGGAATGGGGGCCATGCATTATTGCTTGAAAGGGTCTGCATTTGCTCACCCAATCTCACCAATCCTCTCAGTCCCAAGTGTCCAGCCTTATGCCACATCCAGCTGTCATTGTAGATAGGGTCTTTCCAGGTTTCCTCAGACACCCTGAAGGAATTGTAAAGAATTTCCCTGTTTTTTGGTTTTGCTTTTGAAATTCCTTTTTATAGTGGGTTTGAGCTGATTCTCGCTGCCATGTTTATGCCACTCTAGACACACTTGATTCCCTTATGGAGTCATATCAATACATAGGTTTTAAGATTCTTACTAGTCAGATATATTCCTCTGTGGGAAATATGGGGTTTTGAGTCTCTTTCACTGAGGAAGGTGTAGGTCTTGTCTATTCCAAAGTTGGTTTTTGGAACGGTCCCTGTGCTTATATCAAACTCTGGTTTTATGCATCACCCGACCTCTCCATCCCCTTTATGCAGGCATAAGAGTGTTTTCTAAATGTGAGACTCTGTTCTCTTTCCTAACTCAGTTCACGTGTAGCCATGTTTAAGGATCTTCATAAGTGATATCTTATGATAAGTTTCTTTTTCTGTGTGACTTATTTCACTTAGAATCATCGTACCTGAATCCACTCACTTTGCTGCTACTGGTCTTATGACATTGATTTCATCGCTGAGGGATATTCCATCATACGTAAGTACCACAATGTTTTGAACCATTTTTATATTTCCTGGGATATTTAAGGTGTACCCAAGTTGAGGTTCTTGTAGTCAGTGCAGCCCTAAATTTGGAGGTGGCTCTTTCTTATTGATTTTCAGTTTTCCCAAGGTATATTCCCTAGACTGGAAGTGGCCTTGGCTCTGTAGCTCTGTTGTTTACTTGTTTTAGGGAACACAATGCACTCCTCCAGTGAGGCAGTTGGCAATTTACATCCCGCCCATCAGCATAACAAGGCTCCCTGTTCTCCAGGGCCTGTCTTGCCTTTCTGGTTTTTACACATTTTGTGGATGTCCCTTTTGAGCGGTGGGAAGTGATACTTCTTTGTAGTGCAGATTTGCATTGCCCGCTTGCTTGCTTGGCCAAAAAGGGCGTATGCGTTTTCTCCTGAATATATTCAGGAGAAAACGCATACGCCCTTTTTGGCCAAGTGCATCATTGTCCAAGTTGTGCCCCTCTTCCTGTGCTTTACAGGCGATTCCAACGTACCTCTTGAAATCTGTTTCCTGCTATTTTGCCTCGCTTTCAAGTCCACCTCGTTGACTTCCCTCAAGAGATTTTTGGATGATAGTTGTCCTTTATCACTCTGCCAGTTTGTGAATTGCTGTGCCCCTGAGCTCCATTTCTCAACTCGTTTTTTGTGAGGTGAACGCAAGTCCAAAATTTTGGATCATGTCCTATACTGGTTCCCGGTGGGTGGCTGAGACTTTGGTTAATTCTTCTTCCTGCCGGGAAATTAGAGTGACATGTGCCCGTCCAAATGCCTAACAGCTACTCTCTCATGGGTTCTCCCTCGTCCCTTCCATCCTCTGCCAAATTGGGAACCTGTGCAAACCAGGAGGTTAAAGGGCCTGTCTCTCCAAGTTGGGAGATTGATAGTAAGGCAGTTAGAAAGTCAAATTGGAGCACCAGGAGAGGGACTATTCGTTGAGTTTTAGAAACCTTTCGTATTCACAGTGTGTCCATTCTCTAGGTTTCCTGTACATGTTATAGCTGTAGTAATATTCCCTTGAACCTGGAGAGTTGGGACCCATGGAATGGGGGCCATGCATTATTGCTTGAAAGGGTCTGCATTTGCTCACCCAATCTCACCAATCCTCTCAGTCCCAAGTGTCCAGCCTTATGCCACATACAGCTGTCATTGTAGATAGGGTCTTTCCAGGTTTCCTCAGACACCCTGAAGTAATTGTAAAGAATTTCCCTGTTTTTTGGTTTTGCTTTTGAAATTCCTTTTTATAGTGGGTTTGAGCTGATTCTCGCTGCCATGTTTATGCCACTCTAGATACACTTGATTCCCTTATGGAGACATATCAATACATAGGTTTTAAGATTCTTACTAGTCAGATATATTCCTCTGCGGGAAATATGGGGTTTTGAGACTCTTTCACTGAGGAAGATGTAGGTCTTGTCTATTCCAAAGTTGGTTTTTGAAACGGTCCCTGTGCTTATATCAAACTCTGGTTTTATGCATCACCCCACCTCTCCTTCCCCTTTATGCAGGCATAAGAGTGTTTTCTAAATGTGAGACTCTGTTCTCTTTCCTAACTCAGTTCACGTGTAGCCATGTTTACAGGATTTTCATAAGTGATATCTTATGATAAGTTTCTTTTTCTGTGTGACTTATTTCACTTAGAATCATCGTACCTGAATCCACTCACTTTGCTGCTACTGGTCTTATGACATTGATTTCATGGCTGAGGGATATTCCATCGTACGTAAGTACCACAATGTTTTGAACCATTTTTATATTTCCTGGGATATTTAAGGTGTACCCAAGTTGAGGTTCTTGTAGTCAGTGCAGCCCTAAATTTGGAGGTGGCTCTTTCTTATTGATTTTCAGTTTTCCCAAGGTATTTTCCCTAGACTGGAAGTGGCCTTGGCTCTGTAGCTCTGTTGTTTACTTGTTTTAGGGAACACAATGCACTCCTCCAGTGAGGCAGTTGGCAATTTACATCCCGCCCATCAGCATAACAAGGTTCCCAGTTCTCCAGGGCCTGTCTTGCCTTTCTGGTTTTTACACATTTTGTGGATGTCCCTTTTGACCGGTGGGAAGTGATACTTCTTTGTAGTGCAGATTTGCATTGCCCGCTTGCTTGCTTGGCCAAAAAGGGCGTATGCGTTTTCTCCTGAATATATTCAGGAGAAAACGCATACGCCCTTTTTGGCCAAGTGCACTATTGTCCAAGTTGTGCCCCTCTTCCTGTGCTTTACAGGCGATTCCAAGGTACCTCTTGAAATCTGTTTCCTGCTATTTTGCCTCGCTTTCAAGTCCGCCTCGTTGACTTCCCTCAACAGATTTTTGGACGATAGTTGTCCTTTATCACTCTGCCAGTTTGTGAATTGCTGTGCCCCTGAGCTCCATTTCTCAACTCTTTTTTTGTGAGCTGAACACAAGTCCAAAATTTTGGATCATGTCCTATACTGGTTCCCGGTGGGTGGCTGAGACTTTGGTTAATTCTTCTTCCTGCCGGGATATTAGAGTGACATGTGCCCGTCCAAATGCCTAACAGCTACTCTCTCATGGGTTCTCCCTCGTCCCTTCCATCCTCTGGCAAATTGGGAACCTGTGCAAACCAGGAGGTTAAAGGGCCTGTCTCTCCAAGTTGGGAGATTGATAGTAAGGCAGTTGCAAAGTCAAACTGGAGCACCAGGAGAGGGACTATTCGTTGAGTTTTTAGAAACGTTTCGTATTCACAGTGTGTCCATTCTATAGGTTTCCTGTACATGTTATAGCTGTAGTAATATTCCCTTGAACCTGGAGAGTTGGGACCCATGGAATGGGGGCCATGCATTATTGCTTGAAAGGGTCTGCATTTGCTCACCCAATCTCACCAATCCTCTCAGTCCCAAGTGTCCAGCCTTATGCCACATCCAGGTGTCATTGTAGATAGGGTCTTTCCAGGTTTCCTCAGACACCCTGAAGGAATTGTAAAGAATTTCCCTGTTTTTTGGTTTTGCTTTTGAAATTCCTTTTTATCGTGGGTTTGAGCTGATTCTCGCTGCCATGTTTATGCCACTCTAGACACACTTGATTCCCTTATGGAGACATATCAATACATAGGTATTAAGATTCTTACTAGTCAGATATATTCCTCTGTGGGAAATATGGGGTTTTGAGTCTCTTTCACTGAGGAAGGTGTCGGTCTTGTCAATTCCAAAGTTGGTTTTTGAAACGGTCCCTGTGCTTATATCAAACTCTGGTTTTATGCATCACCCCACCTCTCCTTCCCCTTTATGCAGGCATAAGAGTGTTTTCTAAATGTGAGACTCTGTTCTCTTTCCTAACTCAGTTCACGTGTAGCCATGTTTACAGGATCTTCATAAGTGATATCTTATGATAAGTTTCTTTTTCTGTGTGACTTATTTCACTTAGAATCATCGTACCTGAATCCACTCACTTTGCTGCTACTGGTCTTATGACATTGATTTCATGGCTGAGGGATATTCCATCGTACGTAAGTACCACAATGTTTTGAACCATTTTTATATTTCCTGGGATATTTAAGGTGTACCCAAGTTGAGGTTCTTGTAGTCAGTGCAGCCCTAAATTTGGAGGTGGCTCTTTCTTATTGATTTTCAGTTTTCCCAAGGTATATTCCCTAGACTGGAAGTGGCCTTGGCTCTGTAGCTCTGTTGTTTACTTGTTTTAGGGAACACAATGCACTCCTCCAGTGAGGCAGTTGGCAATTTACATCCCGCCCATCAGCATAACAAGGCTCCCAGTTCTCCAGGGCCTGTCTTGCCTTTCTGGTTTTTACACATTTTGTGGATGTCCCTTTTGACCGGTGGGAAGTGATACTTCTTTGTAGTGCAGATTTGCATTGCCCGCTTGCTTGCTTGGCCAAAAAGGGCGTATGCGTTTTCTCCTGAATATATTCAGGAGAAAACGCATACGCCCTTTTTGGCCAAGTGCACCATTGTCCAAGTTGTGCCCCTCTTCCTGTGCTTTACAGGCGATTCCAAGGTACCTCTTGAAATCTGTTTCCTGCTATTTTGCCTCGCTTTCAAGTCCGCCTCGTTGACTTCCCTCAACAGATTTTTGGACGATAGTTGTCCTTTATCACTCTGCCAGTTTGTGAATTGCTGTGCCCCTGAGCTCCATTTCTCAACTCGTTTTTTGTGAGCTGAACGCAAGTCCAAAATTTTGGATCATGTCCTATACTGGTTCCCGGTGGGTGGCTGAGACTTTGGTTAATTCTTCTTCCTGCCGGGAAATTAGAGTGACATGTGCCCGTCCAAATGCCTAACAGCTACTCTCTCATGGGTTCTCCCTCGTCCCTTCCATCCTCTGGCAAATTGGGAACCTGTGCAAACCAGGAGGTTAAAGGGCCTGTCTCTCCAAGTTGGGAGATTGATAGTAAGGCAGTTGGAAAGTCAAACTGGAGCACCAGGAGAGGGACTATTCGTTGAGTTTTAGAAACCTTTCGTATTCACAGTGTGTCCATTCTCTAGGTTTCCTGTACATGTTATAGCTGTAGTAATATTCCCTTGAACCTGGAGAGTTGGGACCCATGGAATGGGGGCCATGCATTATTGCTTGAAAGGGTCTGCATTTGCTCACCCAATCTCACCAATCCCCTCAGTCCCAAGTGTCCAGCCTTATGCCACATCCAGCTGTCATTGTAGATAGGGTCTTTCCAGGTTTCCTCAGACACCCTGAAGGAATTGTAAAGAATTTCCCTGTTTTTGGTTTTGCTTTTGAAATTCCTTTTTATAGTGGGTTTGAGCTGATTCTCGCTGCCATGTTTATGCCACTCTAGACACACTTGATTCCCTTATGGAGTCATATCAATACATTGGTTTTAAGATTCTTACTAGTCAGATATATTCATCTGCGGGAAATATGGGGTTTTGAGTCTCTTTCACTGAGGAAGGTGTAGGTCTTGTCTATTCCAAAGTTGGTTTTTGGAACGGTCCCTGTGCTTATATCAAACTCTGGTTTTATGCATCACCCGACCTCTCCATCCCCTTTATGCAGGCATAAGAGTGTTTTCTAAATGTGAGACTCTGTTCTCTTTCCTAACTCAGTTCACGTGTAGCCATGTTTACAGGATCTTCATAAGTGATATCTTATGATAAGTTTCTTTTTCTGTGTGACTTATTTCACTTAGAATCATCGTACCTGAATCCACTCACTTTGCTGCTACTGGTCTTATGACATTGATTTCATGGCTGAGGGATATTCCATCGTACGTAAGTACCACAATGTTTTGAACCATTTTTATATTTCCTGGGATATTTAAGGTGTACCCAAGTTGAGGTTCTTGTAGTCAGTGCAGCCCTAAATTTGGAGGTGGCTCTTTCTTATTGATTTTCAGTTTTCCCAAGGTATATTCCCTAGACTGGAAGTGGCCTTGGCTCTGTAGCTCTGTTGTTTACTTGTTTTAGGGAACACAATGCACTCCTCCAGTGAGGCAGTTGGCAATTAACATCCCGCCCATCAGCATAACAAGGCTCCCAGTTCTCCAGGGCCTGTCTTGCCTTTCTGGTTTTTACACATTTTGTGGATGTCCCTTTTGACCGGTGGGAAGTGATACTTCTTTGTAGTGCAGATTTGCATTGCCCGCTTGCTTGCTTGGCCAAAAAGGGCGTATGCGTTTTCTCCTGAATATATTCAGGAGAAAACACATACGCCCTTTTTGGCCAAGTGCACCATTGTCCAAGTTGTGCCCCTCTTCCTGTGCTTTACAGGCGATTCCAAGGTACCTCTTGAAATCTGTTTCCTGCTATTTTGCCTCGCTTTCAAGTCCGCCTCGTTGACTTCCCTCAACAGATTTTTGGACGATAGTTGTCCTTTATCACTCTGCCAGTTTGTGAATTGCTGTGCCCCTGAGCTCCATTTCTCAACTCGTTTTTTGTGAGCTGAACGCAAGTCCAAAATTTTGGATCATGTCCTATACTGGTTCCCGGTGGGTGGCTGAGACTTTGGTTAATTCTTCTTCCTGCCGGGAAATTAGAGTGACATGTGCCCGTCCAAATGCCTAACAGCTACTCTCTCATGGGTTCTCCCTCGTCCCTTCCATCCTCTGGCAAATTGGGAACCTGTGCAAACCAGGAGGTTAAAGGGCCTGTCTCTCCAAGTTGGGAGATTGATAGTAAGGCAGTTGGAAAGTCAAACTGGAGCACCAGGAGAGGGACTATTCGTTGAGTTTTAGAAACCTTTCGTATTCACAGTGTGTCCATTCTCTAGGTTTCCTGTACATGTTATAGCTGTAGTAATATTCCCTTGAACCTGGAGAGTTGGGACCCATGGAATGGGGGCCATGCATTATTGCTTGAAAGGGTCTGCATTTGCTCACCCAATCTCACCAATCCCCTCAGTCCCAAGTGTCCAGCCTTATGCCACATACAGCTGTCATTGTAGATAGGGTCTTTCCAGGTTTCCTCAGACACCCTGAAGGAATTGTAAAGAATTTCCCTGTTTTTGGTTTTGCTTTTGAAATTCCTTTTTATAGTGGGTTTGAGCTGATTCTCGCTGCCATGTTTATGCCACTCTAGACACACTTGATTCCCTTATGGAGTCATATCAATACATTGGTTTTAAGATTCTTACTAGTCAGATATATTCATCTGCGGGAAATATGGGGTTTTGAGTCTCTTTCACTGAGGAAGGTGTAGGTCTTGTCTATTCCAAAGTTGGTTTTTGGAACGGTCCCTGTGCTTATATCAAACTCTGGTTTTATGCATCACCCGACCTCTCCATCCCCTTTATGCAGGCATAAGAGTGTTTTCTAAATGTGAGACTCTGTTCTCTTTCCTAACTCAGTTCACGTGTAGCCATGTTTACAGGATCTTCATAAGTGATATCTTATGATAAGTTTCTTTTTCTGTGTGACTTATTTCACTTAGAATCATCGTACCTGAATCCACTCACTTTGCTGCTACTGGTCTTATGACATTGATTTCATGGCTGAGGGATATTCCATCGTACGTAAGTACCACAATGTTTTGAACCATTTTTATATTTCCTGGGATATTTAAGGTGTACCCAAGTTGAGGTTCTTGTAGTCAGTGCAGCCCTAAATTTGGAGGTGGCTCTTTCTTATTGATTTTCAGTTTTCCCAAGGTATATTCCCTAGACTGGAAGTGGCCTTGGCTCTGTAGCTCTGTTGTTTACTTGTTTTAGGGAACACAATGCACTCCTCCAGTGAGGCAGTTGGCAATTAACATCCCGCCCATCAGCATAACAAGGCTCCCAGTTCTCCAGGGCCTGTCTTGCCTTTCTGGTTTTTACACATTTTGTGGATGTCCCTTTTGACCGGTGGGAAGTGATACTTCTTTGTAGTGCAGATTTGCATTGCCCGCTTGCTTGCTTGGCCAAAAAGGGCGTATGCGTTTTCTCCTGAATATATTCAGGAGAAAACACATACGCCCATTTTGGCCAAGTGCACCATTGTCCAAGTTGTGCCCCTCTTCCTGTGCTTTACAGGCGATTCCAAGGTACCTCTTGAAATCTGTTTCCTGCTATTTTGCCTCGCTTTCAAGTCCGCCTCGTTGACTTCCCTCAACAGATTTTTGGACGATAGTTGTCCTTTATCACTCTGCCAGTTTGTGAATTGCTGTGCCCCTGAGCTCCATTTCTCAACTCGTTTTTTTGTGAGCTGAACGCAAGTCCAAAATTTTGGATCATGTCCTATACTGGTTCCCGGTGGGTGGCTGAGACTTTGGTTAATTCTTCTTCCTGCCGGGAAATTAGAGTGACATGTGCCCGTCCAAATGCCTAACAGCTACTCTCTCATGGGTTCTCCCTCATCCCTTCCATCCTCTGCCAAATTGGGAACCTGTGCAAACCAGGAGGTTAAAGGGCCTGTCTCTCCAAGTTGGGAGATTGATAGTAAGGCAGTTGGAAAGTCAAACTGGAGCACCAGGAGAGGGACTATTCGTTGAGTTTTAGAAACCTTTCGTATTCACAGTGTGTCCATTCTCTAGGTTTCCTGTACATGTTATAGCTGTAGTAATATTCCCTTGAACCTGGAGAGTTGGGACCCATGGAATGGGGGCCATGCATTATTGCTTGAAAGGGTCTGCATTTGCTCACCCAATCTCACCAATCCTCTCAGTCCCAAGTGTCCAGCTTTATGCCACATCCAGCTGTCATTGTAGATAGGGTCTTTCCAGGTTTCCTCAGACACCCTGAAGGAATTGTAAAGAATTTCCCTGTTTTTTGGTTTTGCTTTTGAAATTCCTTTTTATAGTGGGTTTGAGCTGATTCTCGCTGCCATGTTTATGCCACTCTAGACACACTTGATTCCCTTATGGAGTCATATCAATACATAGGTTTTAAGATTCTTACTAGTCAGATATATTCCTCTGTGGGAAATATGGGGTTTTGAGTCTCTTTCACTGAGGAAGGTGTAGGTCTTGTCTATTCCAAAGTTGGTTTTTGGAACGGTCCCTGTGCTTATATCAAACTCTGGTTTTATGCATCACCCGACCTCTCCATCCCCTTTATGCAGGCATAAGAGTGTTTTCTAAATGTGAGACTCTGTTCTCTTTCCTAACTCAGTTCACGTGTAGCCATGTTTACAGGATCTTCATAATTGATATCTTATGATAAGTTTCTTTTTCTGTGTGACTTATTTCACTTAGAATCATCGTACCTGAATCCACTCACTTTGCTGCTACTGGTCTTATGACATTGATTTCATGGCTGAGGGATATTCCATCGTACGTAAGTACCACAATGTTTTGAACCATTTTTATATTTCCTGGGATATTTAAGGTGTACCCAAGTTGAGGTTCTTGTAGTCAGTGCAGCCCTAAATTTGGAGGTGGCTCTTTCTTATTGATTTTCAGTTTTCCCAAGGTATATTCCCTAGACTGGAAGTGGCCTTGGCTCTGTAGCTCTGTTGTTTACTTCTTTTAGGGAACACAATGCACTCCTCCAGTGAGGCAGTTGGCAATTTACATCCCGCCCATCAGCATAACAAGGCTCCCTGTTCTCCAGGGCCTGTCTTGCCTTTCTGGTTTTTACACATTTTGTGGATGTCCCTTTTGACCGGTGGGAAGTGATACTTCTTTGTAGTGCAGATTTGCATTGCCCGCTTGCTTGCTTGGCCAAAAAGGGCGTATGCGTTTTCTCCTGAATATATTCAGGAGAAAACGCATACGCCCTTTTTGGCCAAGTGCACCATTGTCCAAGTTGTGCCCCTCTTCCTGTGCTTTACAGGCGATTCCAAGGTACCTCTTGAAATCTGTTTCCTGCTATTTTGCCTCGCTTTCAAGTCCGCCTCGTTGACTTCCCTCAACAGATTTTTGGACGATAGTTGTCCTTTATCACTCTGCCAGTTTGTGAATTGCTGTGCCCCTGAGCTCCATTTCTCAACTCGTTTTTTGTGAGCTGAACGCAAGTCCAAAATTTTGGATCATGTCCTATACTGGTTCCCGGTGGGTGGCTGAGACTTTGGTTAATTCTTCTTCCTGCCGGGAAATTAGAGTGACATGTGCCCGTCCAAATGCCTAACAGCTACTCTCTCATGGGTTCTCCCTCGTCCCTTCCATCCTCTGCCAAATTGGGAACCTGTGCAAACCAGGAGGTTAAAGGGCCTGTCTCTCCAAGTTGGGAGATTGATAGTAAGGCAGTTGGAAAGTCAAACTGGAGCACCAGGAGAGGGACTATTCGTTGAGTTTTAGAAACCTTTCGTATTCACAGTGTGTCCATTCTCTAGGTTTCCTGTACATGTTATAGCTGTAGTAATATTCCCTTGAACCTGGAGAGTTGGGACCCATGGAATGGGGGCCATGCATTATTGCTTGAAAGGGTCTGCATTTGCTCACCCAATCTCACCAATCCTCTCAGTCCCAAGTGTCCAGCCTTATGCCACATCCAGCTGTCATTGTAGATAGGGTCTTTCCAGGTTTCCTCAGACACCCTGAAGGAATTGTAAAGAATTTCCCTGTTTTTTTGGTTTTGCTTTTGAAATTCCTTTTTATAGTGGGTTTGAGCTGATTCTCGCTGCCATGTTTATGCCACTCTAGACACACTTGATTCCCTTATGGAGACATATCAATACATAGGTTTTAAGATTCTTACTAGTCAGATATATTCCTCTGTGGGAAATATGGGGTTTTGAGTCTCTTTCACTAAGGAAGGTGTCGGTCTTGTCAATTCCAAAGTTGGTTTTTGAAACGGTCCCTGTGCTTATATCAAACTCTGGTTTTATGCATCACCCCACCTCTCCTTCCCCTTTATGCAGGCATAAGAGTGTTTTCTAAATGTGAGACTCTGTTCTCTTTCCTAACTCAATTCACGTGTAGCCATGTTTACAGGATCTTCATAAGTGATATCTTATGATAAGTTTCTTTTTCTGTGTGACTTATTTCACTTAGAATCATCGTACCTGAATCCACTCACTTTGCTGCTACTGGTCTTATGACATTGATTTCATGGCTGAGGGATATTCCATCGTATGTAAGTACCACTATGTTTTGAACCATTTTTATATTTCCTGGGATATTTAAGGTGTACCCAAGTTGAGTTTCTTGTAGTCAGTGCAGCCCTAAATTTGGAGGTGGCTCTTTCTTATTGATTTTCAGTTTTCCCAAGGTATATTCCCTAGACTGGAAGTGGCCTTGGCTCTGTAGCTCTGTTGTTTACCTGTTTTAGGGAACACAATGCACTCCTCCAGTGAGGCAGTTGGCAATTTACATCCCGCCCATCAGCATAACAAGGCTCCCAGTTCTCCAGGGCCTGTCTTGCCTTTCTGGTTTTTACACATTTTGTGGATGTCCCTTTTGACCGGTGGGAAGTGATACTTCTTTGTAGTGCAGATTTGCATTGCCCGCTTGCTTGCTTGGCCAAAAAGGGCGTATGCGTTTTCTCCTGAATATATTCAGGAGAAAACGCATACGCCCTTTTTGGCCAAGTGCACCATTGTCCAAGTTGTGCCCCTCTTCCTGTGCTTTACAGGCGATTCCAAGGTACCTCTTGAAATCTGTTTCCTGCTATTTTGCCTCGCTTTCAAGTCCGCCTCGTTGACTTCCCTCAAGAGATTTTTGGACGATAGTTGTCCTTTATCACTCTGCCAGTTTGTGAATTGCTGTGCCCCTGAGCTCCATTTCTCAACTCGTTTTTTGTGAGCTGAACGCAAGTCCAAAATTTTGGATCATGTCCTATACTGGTTCCCGGTGGGTGGCTGAGACTTTGGTTAATTCTTCTTCCTGCCGGGAAATTAGAGTGACATGTGCCCATCCAAATGCCTAACAGCTACTCTCTCATGGGTTCTCCCTCGTCCCTTCCATCCTCTGCCAAATTGGGAACCTGTGCAAACCAGGAGGTTAAAGGGCCTGTCTCTCCAAGTTGGGAGATTGATAGTAAGGCAGTTAGAAAGTCAAACTGGAGCACCAGGAGAGGGACTATTCGTTGAGTTTTAGAAACCTTTCGTATTCACAGTGTGTCCATTCTCTAGGTTTCCTGTACATGTTATAGCTGTAGTAATATTCCCTTGAACCTGGAGAGTTGGGACCCATGGAATGGGGGCCATGCATTATTGCTTGAAAGGGTCTGCATTTGCTCACCCAATCTCACCAATCCTCTCAGTCCCAAGTGTCCAGCCTTATGCCACATCCAGCTGTCATTGTAGATAGGGTCTTTCCAGGTTTCCTCAGACACCCTGAAGGAATTGTAAAGAATTTCCCTGTTTTTTGGTTTTGCTTTTGAAATTCCTTTTTATACTGGGTTTGAGCTGATTCTCGCTGCCATGTTTATGCCACTCTAGATACACTTGATTCCCTTATGGAGACATATCAATACATAGGTTTTAAGATTCTTACTAGTCAGATATATTCCTCTGCGGGAAATATGGAGTTTTGAGTCTCTTTCACTGAGGAAGGTGTAGGTCTTGTCTATTCCAAAGTTGGTTTTTGAAACGGTCCCTGTGCTTATATCAAACTCTGGTTTTATGCATCACCCCACCTCTCATTCCCCTTTATGCAGGCATAAGAGTGTTTTCTAAATGTGAGACTCTGTTCTCTTTCCTAACTCAGTTCACGTGTAGCCATGTTTACAGGATCTTCCTAAGTGATATCTTATGATAAGTTTCTTTTTTCTGTGTGACTTATTTCACTTAGAATCATCGTACCTGAATCCACTCACTTTGCTGCTACTGGTCTTATGACATTGATTTCATGGCTGAGGGATATTCCATCGTACGTAATTACCACAATGTTTTGAACCATTTTTATATTTCCTGGGATATTTAAGGTGTACCCAAGTTGAGGTTCTTGTAGTCAGTGCAGCCCTAAATTTGGAGGTGGCTCTTTCTTATTGATTTTCAGTTTTCCCAAGGTATATTCCCTAGACTGGAAGTGGCCTTGGCTCTGTAGCTCTGTTGTTTACTTGTTTTAGGGAACACAATGCACTCCTCCAGTGAGGCAGTTGGCAATTGACATCCCGCCCATCAGCATAACAAGGCTCCCAGTTCTCCAGGGCCTGTCTTGCCTTTCTGGTTTTTACACATTTTGTGGATGTCCCTTTTGACCGGTGGGAAGTGATACTTCTTTGTAGTGCAGATTTGCATTGCCCGCTTGCTTGCTTGGCCAAAAAGGGCGTATGCGTTTTCTCCTGAATATATTCAGGAGAAAACGCATACGCCCTTTTTGGCCAAGTGCACCATTGTCCAAGTTGTGCCCCTCTTCCTGTGCTTTACAGGCGATTCCAAGGTACCTCTTGAAATCTGTTTCCTGCTATTTTGCCTCGCTTTCAAGTCCGCCTCGTTGACTTCCCTCAAGAGATTTTTGGACGATAGTTGTCCTTTATCACTCTGCCAGTTTGTGAATTGCTGTGCCCCTGAGCTCCATTTCTCAACTCGTTTTTTGTGAGCTGAACGCAAGTCCAAAATTTTGGATCATGTCCTATACTGGTTCCCGGTGGGTGGCTGAGACTTTGGTTAATTCTTCTTCCTGCCGGGAAATTAGAGTGACATGTGCCCGTCCAAATGCCTAACAGCTACTCTCTCATGGGTTCTCCCTCGTCCCTTCCATCCTCTGGCAAATTGGGAACCTGTGCAAACCAGGAGGTTAAAGGGCCTGTCTCTCCAAGTTGGGAGATTGATAGTAAGGCAGTTAGAAAGTCAAACTGGAGCACCAGGAGAGGGACTATTCGTTGAGTTTTAGAAACCTTTCGTATTCACAGTGTGTCCATTCTCTAGGTTTCCTGTACATGTTATAGCTGTAGTAATATTCCCTTGAACATGGAGAGTTGGGACCCATGGAATGGGGGCCATGCATTATTGCTTGAAAGGGTCTGCATTCGCTCACCCAATCTCACCAATCCTCTCAGTCCCAAGTGTCCAGCCTTATGCCACATCCAGCTGTCATTGTAGATAGGGTCTTTCCAGGTTTCCTCAGACACCCTGAAGGAATTGTAAAGAATTTCCCTGTTTTTTGGTTTTGCTTTTGAAATTCCTTTTTATCGTGGGTTTGAGCTGATTCTCGCTGCCATGTTTATGCCACTCTAGACACACTTGATTCCCTTATGGAGACATATCAATACATAGGTTTTAAGATTCTTACTAGTCAGATATATTCCTCTGTGGGAAATATGGGGTTTTGAGTCTCTTTCACTAAGGAAGGTGTCGGTCTTGTCAATTCCATAGTTGGTTTTTGAAACGGTCCCTGTGCTTATATCAAACTCTGGTTTTATGCATCACCCCACCTCTCCTTCCCCTTTATGCAGGCATAAGAGTGTTTTCTAAATGTGAGACTCTGTTCTCTTTCCTAACTCAATTCACGTGTAGCCATGTTTACAGGATCTTCATAAGTGATATCTTATGATAAGTTTCTTTTTCTGTGTGACTTATTTCACTTAGAATCATCGTACCTGAATCCACTCACTTTGCTGCTACTGGTCTTATGACATTGATTTCATGGCTGAGGGATATTCCATCGTATGTAAGTACCACAATGTTTTGAACCATTTTTATATTTCCTGGGATATTTAAGGTGTACCCAAGTTGAGTTTCTTGTAGTCAGTGCAGCCCTAAATTTGGAGGTGGCTCTTTCTTATTGATTTTCAGTTTTCCCAAGGTATATTCCCTAGACTGGAAGTGGCCTTGGCTCTGTAGCTCTGTTGTTTACCTGTTTTAGGGAACACAATGCACTCCTCCAGTGAGGCAGTTGGCAATTTACATCCCGCCCATCAGCATAACAAGGCTCCCAGTTCTCCAGGGCCTGTCTTGCCTTTCTGGTTTTTACACATTTTGTGGATGTCCCTTTTGACCGGTGGGAAGTGATACTTCTTTGTAGTGCAGATTTGCATTGCCCGCTTGCTTGCTTGGCCAAAAAGGGCGTATGCGTTTTCTCCTGAATATATTCAGGAGAAAACGCATACGCCCTTTTTGGCCAAGTGCACCATTGTCCAAGTTGTGCCCCTCTTCCTGTGCTTTACAGGTGATTCAAAGGTACCTCTTGAAATCTGTTTCCTGCTATTTTGCCTCGCTTTCAAGTCCGCCTCGTTGACTTCCCTCAAGAGATTTTTGGACGATAGTTGTCCTTTATCACTCTGCCAGTTTGTGAATTGCTGTGCCCCTGAGCTCCATTTCTCAACTCGTTTTTTGTGAGCTGAACGCAAGTCCAAAATTTTGGATCATGTCCTATACTGGTTCCCGGTGGGTGGCTGAGACTTTGGTTAATTCTTCTTCCTGCCGGGAAATTAGAGTGACATGTGCCCATCCAAATGCCTAACAGCTACTCTCTCATGGGTTCTCCCTCGTCCCTTCCATCCTCTGCCAAATTGGGAACCTGTGCAAACCACGAGGTTAAAGGGCCTGTCTCTCCAAGTTGGGAGATTGATAGAAAGGCAGTTAGAAAGTCAAACTGGAGCACCAGGAGAGGGACTATTCGTTGAGTTTTAGAAACCTTTCGTATTCACAGTGTGTCCATTCTCTAGGTTTCCTGTACATGTTATAGCTGTAGTAATATTCCCTTGAACCTGGAGAGTTGGGACCCATGGAATGGGGGCCATGCATTATTGCTTGAAAGGGTCTGCATTTGCTCACCCAATCTCACCAATCCTCTCAGTCCCAAGTGTCCAGCCTTATGCCACATCCAGCTGTCATTGTAGATAGGGTCTTTCCAGGTTTCCTCAGACACCCTGAAGGAATTGTAAAGAATTTCCCTGTTTTTTGGTTTTGCTTTTGAAATTCCTTTTTATACTGGGTTTGAGCTGATTCTCGCTGCCATGTTTATGCCACTCTAGATACACTTGATTCCCTTATGGAGACATATCAATACATAGGTTTTAAGATTCTTACTAGTCAGATATATTCCTCTGCGGGAAATATGGGGTTTTGAGTCTCTTTCACTGAGGAAGGTGTACGTCTTGTCTATTCCAAAGTTGGTTTTTGAAACGGTCCCTGTGCTTATATCAAACTCTGGTTTTATGCATCACCCCACCTCTCATTCCCCTTTATGCAGGCATAAGAGTGTTTTCTAAATGTGAGACTCTGTTCTCTTTCCTAACTCAGTTCACGTGTAGCCATGTTTACAGGATCTTCCTAAGTGATATCTTATGATAAGTTTCTTTTTTCTGTGTGACTTATTTCACTTAGAATCATCGTACCTGAATCCACTCACTTTGCTGCTACTGGTCTTATGACATTGATTTCATGGCTGAGGGATATTCCATCGTACGTAAGTACCACAATGTTTTGAACCATTTTTATATTTCCTGGGATATTTAAGGTGTACCCAAGTTGAGGTTCTTGTAGTCAGTGCAGCCCTAAATTTGGAGGTGGCTCTTTCTTATTGATTTTCAGTTTTCCCAAGGTATATTCCCTAGACTGGAAGTGGCCTTGGCTCTGTAGCTCTGTTGTTTAATTGTTTTAGGGAACACAATGCACTCCTCCAGTGAGGCAGTTGGCAATTGACATCCCGCCCATCAGCATAACAAGGCTCCCAGTTCTCCAGGGCCTGTCTTGCCTTTCTGGTTTTTACACATTTTGTGGATGTCCCTTTTGACCCTTGGGAAGTGATACTTCTTTGTAGTGCAGATTTGCATTGCCCGCTTGCTTGCTTGGCCAAAAAGGGCGTATGCGTTTTCTCCTGAATATATTCAGGAGAAAACGCATACGCCCTTTTTGGCCAAGTGCACCATTGTCCAAGTTGTGCCCCTCTTCCTGTGCTTTACAGGCGATTCCAAGGTACCTCTTGAAATCTGTTTCCTGCTATTTTGCCTCGCTTTCAAGTCCGCCTCGTTGACTTCCCTCAAGAGATTTTTGGACGATAGTTGTCCTTTATCACTCTGCCAGTTTGTGAATTGCTGTGCCCCTGAGCTCCATTTCTCAACTCGTTTTTTGTGAGCTGAACGCAAGTCCAAAATTTTGGATCATGTCCTATACTGGTTCCCGGTGGGTGGCTGAGACTTTGGTTAATTCTTCTTCCTGCCGGGAAATTAGAGTGACATGTGCCCGTCCAAATGCCTAACAGCTACTCTCTCATGGGTTCTCCCTCGTCCCTTCCATCCTCTGCCAAATTGGGAACCTGTGCAAACCAGGAGGTTAAAGGGCCTGTCTCTCCAAGTTGGGAGATTGATAGTAAGGCAGTTGGAAAGTCAAACTGGAGCACCAGGAGAGGGACTATTCGTTGAGTTTTAGAAACCTTTCGTATTCACAGTGTGTCCATTCTCTAGGTTTCCTGTACATGTTATATCTGTAGTAATATTCCCTTGAACCTGGAGAGTTGGGACCCATGGAATGGGGGCCATGCATTATTGCTTGAAAGGGTCTGCATTTGCTCACCCAATCTCACCAATCCTCTCAGTCCCAAGTGTCCAGCCTTATGCCACATCCAGCTGTCATTGTAGATAGGGTCTTTCCAGGTTTCCTCAGACACCCTGAAGGAATTGTAAAGAATTTCCCTGTTTTTTGGTTTTGCTTTTGAAATTCCTTTTTATCGTGGGTTTGAGCTGATTCTCGCTGCCATGTTTATGCCACTCTAGACACACTTGATTCCCTTATGGAGACATATCAATACATAGGTTTTAAGATTCTTACTAGTCAGATATATTCCTCTGTGGGAAATATGGGGTTTTGAGTCTCTTTCACTAAGGAAGGTGTCGGTCTTGTCAATTCCAAAGTTGGGTTTTGAAACGGTCCCTGTGCTTATATCAAACTCTGGTTTTATGCATCACCCCACCTCTCCTTCCCCTTTATGCAGGCATAAGAGTGTTTTCTAAATGTGAGACTCTGTTCTCTTTCCTAACTCAATTCACGTGTAGCCATGTTTACAGGATCTTCATAAGTGATATCTTATGATAAGTTTCTTTTTCTGTGTGACTTATTTCACTTAGAATCATCGTACCTGAATCCACTCACTTTGCTGCTACTGGTCTTATGACATTGATTTCATGGCTGAGGGATATTCCATCGTATGTAAGTACCACAATGTTTTGAACCATTTTTATATTTCCTGGGATATTTAAGGTGTACCCAAGTTGAGGTTCTTGTAGTCAGTGCAGCCCTAAATTTGGAGGTGGCTCTTTCTTATTGATTTTCAGTTTTCCCAAGGTATATTCCCTAGACTGGAAGTGGCCTTGGCTCTGTAGCTCTGTTGTTTACTTGTTTTAGGGAACACAATGCACTCCTCCAGTGAGGCAGTTGGCAATTGACATCCCGCCCATCAGCATAACAAGGCTCCCAGTTCTCCAGGGCCTGTCTTGCCTTTCTGGTTTTTACACATTTTGTGGATGTCCCTTTTGACCGGTGGGAAGTGATACTTCTTTGTAGTGCAGATTTGCATTGCCCGCTTGCTTGCTTGGCCAAAAAGGGCGTATGCGTTTTCTCCTGAATATATTCAGGAGAAAACGCATACGCCCTTTTTGGCCAAGTGCACCATTGTCCAAGTTGTGCCCCTCTTCCTGTGCTTTACAGGCGATTCCAAGGTACCTCTTGAAATCTGTTTCCTGCTATTTTGCCTCGCTTTCAAGTCCGCCTCGTTGACTTCCCTCAAGAGATTTTTGGACGATAGTTGTCCTTTATCACTCTGCCAGTTTGTGAATTGTTGTGCCCCTGAGCTCCATTTCTCAACTCGTTTTTTGTGAGCTGAACGCAAGTCCAAAATTTTGGATCATGTCCTATACTGGTTCCCGGTGGGTGGCTGAGACTTTGGTTAATTCTTCTTCCTGCCGGGAAATTAGAGTGACATGTGCCCGTCCAAATGCCTAACAGCTACTCTCTCATGGGTTCTCCCTCGTCCCTTCCATCCTCTGGCAAATTGGGAACCTGTGCAAACCAGGAGGTTAAAGGGCCTGTCTCTCCAAGTTGGGAGATTGATAGTAAGGCAGTTGGAAAGTCAAACTGGAGCACCAGGAGAGGGACTATTCGTTGAGTTTTAGAAACCTTTCTTATTCACAGTGTGTCCATTCTCTAGGTTTCCTGTACATGTTATAGCTGTAGTAATATTCCCTTGAACCTGGAGAGTTGGGACCCATGGAATGGGGGCCATGCATTATTGCTTGAAAGGGTCTGCATTTGCTCACCCAATCTCACCAATCCTCTCAGTCCCAAGTGTCCAGCCTTATGCCACATCCAGCTGTCATTGTAGATAGGGTCTTTCCAGGTTTCCTCAGACACCCTGAAGGAATTGTAAAGAATTTCCCTGTTTTTTGGTTTTGCTTTTGAAATTCCTTTTTATAGTGGGTTAGAGCTGATTCTCGCTGCCATGTTTATGCCACTCTAGACACACTTGATTCCCTTATGGAGTCATATCAATACATAGGTTTTAAGATTCTTACTAGTCAGATATATTCCTCTGCGGGAAATATGGGGTTTTGAGTCTCTTTCACTGAGGAAGGTGTCGGTCTTGTGTATTCCAAAGTTTGTTTTTGGAACTGTCCCTGTGCTTATATCAAACTCTGGTTTTATGCATCACCCCACCTCTCCTTCCCCTTTATGCAGGCATAAGAGTGTTTTCTAAATGTGAGACTCTGTTCTCTTTCCTAACTCAGTTCACGTGTAGCCATGTTTACAGGATCTTCCTAAGTGATATCTTATGATAAGTTTCTTTTTCTGTGTGACTTATTTCACTTAGAATCATCGTACCTGAATCCACTCACTTTGCTGCTACTGGTCTTATGACATTGATTTCATGGCTGAGGGATATTCCATCGTACGTAAGTACCACAATGTTTTGAACCATTTTTATATTTCCTGGGATATTTAAGGTGTACCCAAGTTGAGGTTCTTGTAGTCAGTGCAGCCCTAAATTTGGAGGTGGCTCTTTCTTATTGATTTTCAGTTTTCCCAAGGTATATTCCCTAGACTGGAAGTGGCCTTGGCTCTGTAGCTCTGTTGTTTACTTGTTTTAGGGAACACAATGCACTCCTCCAGTGAGGCAGTTGGCAATTTACATCCCGCCCATCAGCATAACAAGGCTCCCAGTTCTCCAGGGCCTGTCTTGCCTTTCTGGTTTTTACACATTTTGTGGATGTCCCTTTTGACCGGTGGGAAGTGATACTTCTTTGTAGTGCAGATTTGCATTGCCCGCTTGCTTGCTTGGCCAAAAAGGGCGTATGCGTTTTCTCCTGAATATATTCAGGAGAAAACGCATACGCCCTTTTTGGCCAAGTGCACCATTGTCCAAGTTGTGCCCCTCTTCCTGTGCTTTACAGGCGATTCCAAGGTACCTCTTGAAATCTGTTTCCTGCTATTTTGCCTCACTTTCAAGTCCGCCTCGTTGACTTCCCTCAACAGATTTTTGGACGATAGTTGTCCTTTATCACTCTGCCAGTTTGTGAATTGCTGTGCCCCTGAGCTCCATTTATCAACTCGTTTTTTGTGAGCTGAACGCAAGTCCAAAATTTTGGATCATGTCCTGTACTGGTGCCCGGTGGGTGGCTGAGACTTTGGTTAATTCTTCTTCCTGCCGGGAAATTAGAGTGACATGTGCCCGTCCAAATGCCTAACAGCTACTCTCTCATGGGTTCTCCCTCGTCCCTTCCATCCTCTGCCAAATTGGGAACCTGTGCAAACCAGGAGGTTAAAGGGCCTGTCTCTCCAAGTTGGGAGATTGATAGTAAGGCAGTTGGAAAGTCAAACTGGAGCACCAGGAGAGGGACTATTCGTTGAGTTTTAGAAACCTTTCGTATTCACAGTGTGTCCATTCTCTAGGTTTCCTGTACATGTTATAGCTGTAGTAATATTCCCTTGAACCTGGAGAGTTGGGACCCATGGAATGGGGGCCATGCATTATTGCTTGAAAGGGTCTGCATTTGCTCACTCAATCTCACCAATCCTCTCAGTCCCAAGTGTCCAGCCTTATGCCACCTCCAGCTGTCATTGTAGATAGGGTCTTTCCAGGTTTCCTCAGACACCCTGAAGGAATTGTAAAGAATTTCCCTGTTTTTTGGTTTTGCTTTTGAAATTCCTTTTTATCGTGGGTTTGAGCTGATTCTCGCTGCCATGTTTATGCCACTCTAGACACACTTGATTCCCTTATGGAGACATATCAATACATAGGTTTTAAGATTCTTACTAGTCAGATATATTCCTCTGTGGGAAATATGGGGTTTTGAGTCTCTTTCACTGAGGAAGGTGTCGGTCTTGTCAATTCCAAAGTTGGTTTTTGAAACGGTCCCTGTGCTTATATCAAACTCTGGTTTTATGCATCACCCCACCTCTCCTTCCCCTTTATGCAGGCATAAGAGTGTTTTCTAAATGTGAGACTCTGTTCTCTTTCCTAACTCAATTCACGTGTAGCCATGTTTACAGGATCTTCATAAGTGATATCTTATGATAAGTTTCTTTTTCTGTGTGACTTATTTCACTTAGAATCATCGTACCTGAATCCACTCACTTTGCTGCTACTGGTCTTATGACATTGATTTCATGGCTGAGGGATATTCCATCGTACGTAAGTACCACAATGTTTTGAACCATTTTTATATTTCCTGGGATATTTAAGGTGTACCCAAGTTGAGGTTCTTGTAGTCAGTGCAGCCCTAAATTTGGAGGTGGCTCTTTCTTATTGATTTTCAGTTTTCCCAAGGTATATTCCCTAGACTGGAAGTGGCCTTGGCTCTGTAGCTCTGTTGTTTACTTGTTTTAGGGAACACAATGCACTCCTCCAGTGAGGCAGTTGGCAATTTACATCCCGCCCATCAGCATAACAAGGCTCCCAGTTCTCCAGGGCCTGTCTTGCCTTTCTGGTTTTTACACATTTTGTGGATGTCCCTTTTGACCGGTGGGAAGTGATACTTCTTTGTAGTGCAGATTTGCATTGCCCGCTTGCTTGCTTGGCCAAAAAGGGCGTATGCGTTTTCTCCTGAATATATTCAGGAGAAAACGCATACGCCCTTTTTGGCCAAGTGCACCATTGTCCAAGTTGTGCCCCTCTTCCTGTGCTTTACAGGCGATTCCAAGGTACCTCTTGAAATCTGTTTCCTGCTATTTTGCCTCGCTTTCAAGTCCGCCTCGTTGACTTCCCTCAACAGATTTTTGGACGATAGTTGTCCTTTATCACTCTGCCAGTTTGTGAATTGCTGTGCCCCTGAGCTCCATTTCTCAACTCGTTTTTTGTGAGCTGAACGCAAGTCCAAAATTTTGGATCATGTCCTATACTGGTTCCCGGTGGGTGGCTGAGACTTTGGTTAATTCTTCTTCCTGCCGGGAAATTAGAGTGACATGTGCCCGTCCAAATGCCTAACAGCTACTCTCTCATGGGTTCTCCCTCGTCCCTTCCATCCTCTGGCAAATTGGGAACCTGTGCAAACCAGGAGGTTAAAGGGCCTGTCTCTCCAAGTTGGGAGATTGATAGTAAGGCAGTTGGAAAGTCAAACTGGAGCACCAGGAGAGGGACTATTCGTTGAGTTTTAGAAACCTTTCGTATTCACAGTGTGTCCATTCTCTAGGTTTCCTGTACATGTTATAGCTGTAGTAATATTCCCTTGAACCTGGAGAGTTGGGACCCATGGAATGGGGGCCATGCATTATTGCTTGAAAGGGTCTGCATTTGCTCACCCAATCTCACCAATCCTCTCAGTCCCAAGTGTCCAGCCTTATGCCACATCCAGCTGTCATTGTAGATAGGGTCTTTCCAGGTTTCCTCAGACACCCTGAAGGAATTGTAAAGAATTTCCCTGTTTTTTTGGTTTTGCTTTTGAAATTCCTTTTTATAGTGGGTTTGAGCTGATTCTCGCTGCCATGTTTATGCCACTCTAGACACACTTGATTCCCTTATGGAGACATATCAATACATAGGTTTTAAGATTCTTACTAGTCAGATATATTCCTCTGTGGGAAATATGGGGTTTTGAGTCTCTTTCACTAAGGAAGGTGTCGGTCTTGTCAATTCCAAAGTTGGTTTTTGAAACGGTCCCTGTGCTTATATCAAACTCTGGTTTTATGCATCACCCCACCTCTCCTTCCCCTTTATGCAGGCATAAGAGTGTTTTCTAAATGTGAGACTCTGTTCTCTTTCCTAACTCAATTCACGTGTAGCCATGTTTACAGGATCTTCATAAGTGATATCTTATGATAAGTTTCTTTTTCTGTGTGACTTATTTCACTTAGAATCATCGTACCTGAATCCACTCACTTTGCTGCTACTGGTCTTATGACATTGATTTCATGGCTGAGGGATATTCCATCGTATGTAAGTACCACTATGTTTTGAACCATTTTTATATTTCCTGGGATATTTAAGGTGTACCCAAGTTGAGTTTCTTGTAGTCAGTGCAGCCCTAAATTTGGAGGTGGCTCTTTCTTATTGATTTTCAGTTTTCCCAAGGTATATTCCCTAGACTGGAAGTGGCCTTGGCTCTGTAGCTCTGTTGTTTACCTGTTTTAGGGAACACAATGCACTCCTCCAGTGAGGCAGTTGGCAATTTACATCCCGCCCATCAGCATAACAAGGCTCCCAGTTCTCCAGGGCCTGTCTTGCCTTTCTGGTTTTTACACATTTTGTGGATGTCCCTTTTGACCGGTGGGAAGTGATACTTCTTTGTAGTGCAGATTTGCATTGCCCGCTTGCTTGCTTGGCCAAAAAGGGCGTATGCGTTTTCTCCTGAATATATTCAGGAGAAAACGCATACGCCCTTTTTGGCCAAGTGCACCATTGTCCAAGTTGTGCCCCTCTTCCTGTGCTTTACAGGCGATTCCAAGGTACCTCTTGAAATCTGTTTCCTGCTATTTTGCCTCGCTTTCAAGTCCGCCTCGTTGACTTCCCTCAAGAGATTTTTGGACGATAGTTGTCCTTTATCACTCTGCCAGTTTGTGAATTGCTGTGCCCCTGAGCTCCATTTCTCAACTCGTTTTTTGTGAGCTGAACGCAAGTCCAAAATTTTGGATCATGTCCTATACTGGTTCCCGGTGGGTGGCTGAGACTTTGGTTAATTCTTCTTCCTGCCGGGAAATTAGAGTGACATGTGCCCATCCAAATGCCTAACAGCTACTCTCTCATGGGTTCTCCCTCGTCCCTTCCATCCTCTGCCAAATTGGGAACCTGTGCAAACCAGGAGGTTAAAGGGCCTGTCTCTCCAAGTTGGGAGATTGATAGTAAGGCAGTTAGAAAGTCAAACTGGAGCACCAGGAGAGGGACTATTCGTTGAGTTTTAGAAACCTTTCGTATTCACAGTGTGTCCATTCTCTAGGTTTCCTGTACATGTTATAGCTGTAGTAATATTCCCTTGAACCTGGAGAGTTGGGACCCATGGAATGGGGGCCATGCATTATTGCTTGAAAGGGTCTGCATTTGCTCACCCAATCTCACCAATCCTCTCAGTCCCAAGTGTCCAGCCTTATGCCACATCCAGCTGTCATTGTAGATAGGGTCTTTCCAGGTTTCCTCAGACACCCTGAAGGAATTGTAAAGAATTTCCCTGTTTTTTGGTTTTGCTTTTGAAATTCCTTTTTATACTGGGTTTGAGCTGATTCTCGCTGCCATGTTTATGCCACTCTAGATACACTTGATTCCCTTATGGAGACATATCAATACATAGGTTTTAAGATTCTTACTAGTCAGATATATTCCTCTGCGGGAAATATGGAGTTTTGAGTCTCTTTCACTGAGGAAGGTGTAGGTCTTGTCTATTCCAAAGTTGGTTTTTGAAACGGTCCCTGTGCTTATATCAAACTCTGGTTTTATGCATCACCCCACCTCTCATTCCCCTTTATGCAGGCATAAGAGTGTTTTCTAAATGTGAGACTCTGTTCTCTTTCCTAACTCAGTTCACGTGTAGCCATGTTTACAGGATCTTCCTAAGTGATATCTTATGATAAGTTTCTTTTTTCTGTGTGACTTATTTCACTTAGAATCATCGTACCTGAATCCACTCACTTTGCTGCTACTGGTCTTATGACATTGATTTCATGGCTGAGGGATATTCCATCGTACGTAATTACCACAATGTTTTGAACCATTTTTATATTTCCTGGGATATTTAAGGTGTACCCAAGTTGAGGTTCTTGTAGTCAGTGCAGCCCTAAATTTGGAGGTGGCTCTTTCTTATTGATTTTCAGTTTTCCCAAGGTATATTCCCTAGACTGGAAGTGGCCTTGGCTCTGTAGCTCTGTTGTTTACTTGTTTTAGGGAACACAATGCACTCCTCCAGTGAGGCAGTTGGCAATTGACATCCCGCCCATCAGCATAACAAGGCTCCCAGTTCTCCAGGGCCTGTCTTGCCTTTCTGGTTTTTACACATTTTGTGGATGTCCCTTTTGACCGGTGGGAAGTGATACTTCTTTGTAGTGCAGATTTGCATTGCCCGCTTGCTTGCTTGGCCAAAAAGGGCGTATGCGTTTTCTCCTGAATATATTCAGGAGAAAACGCATACGCCCTTTTTGGCCAAGTGCACCATTGTCCAAGTTGTGCCCCTCTTCCTGTGCTTTACAGGCGATTCCAAGGTACCTCTTGAAATCTGTTTCCTGCTATTTTGCCTCGCTTTCAAGTCCGCCTCGTTGACTTCCCTCAAGAGATTTTTGGACGATAGTTGTCCTTTATCACTCTGCCAGTTTGTGAATTGCTGTGCCCCTGAGCTCCATTTCTCAACTCGTTTTTTGTGAGCTGAACGCAAGTCCAAAATTTTGGATCATGTCCTATACTGGTTCCCGGTGGGTGGCTGAGACTTTGGTTAATTCTTCTTCCTGCCGGGAAATTAGAGTGACATGTGCCCGTCCAAATGCCTAACAGCTACTCTCTCATGGGTTCTCCCTCGTCCCTTCCATCCTCTGGCAAATTGGGAACCTGTGCAAACCAGGAGGTTAAAGGGCCTGTCTCTCCAAGTTGGGAGATTGATAGTAAGGCAGTTAGAAAGTCAAACTGGAGCACCAGGAGAGGGACTATTCGTTGAGTTTTAGAAACCTTTCGTATTCACAGTGTGTCCATTCTCTAGGTTTCCTGTACATGTTATAGCTGTAGTAATATTCCCTTGAACATGGAGAGTTGGGACCCATGGAATGGGGGCCATGCATTATTGCTTGAAAGGGTCTGCATTCGCTCACCCAATCTCACCAATCCTCTCAGTCCCAAGTGTCCAGCCTTATGCCACATCCAGCTGTCATTGTAGATAGGGTCTTTCCAGGTTTCCTCAGACACCCTGAAGGAATTGTAAAGAATTTCCCTGTTTTTTGGTTTTGCTTTTGAAATTCCTTTTTATCGTGGGTTTGAGCTGATTCTCGCTGCCATGTTTATGCCACTCTAGACACACTTGATTCCCTTATGGAGACATATCAATACATAGGTTTTAAGATTCTTACTAGTCAGATATATTCCTCTGTGGGAAATATGGGGTTTTGAGTCTCTTTCACTAAGGAAGGTGTCGGTCTTGTCAATTCCATAGTTGGTTTTTGAAACGGTCCCTGTGCTTATATCAAACTCTGGTTTTATGCATCACCCCACCTCTCCTTCCCCTTTATGCAGGCATAAGAGTGTTTTCTAAATGTGAGACTCTGTTCTCTTTCCTAACTCAATTCACGTGTAGCCATGTTTACAGGATCTTCATAAGTGATATCTTATGATAAGTTTCTTTTTCTGTGTGACTTATTTCACTTAGAATCATCGTACCTGAATCCACTCACTTTGCTGCTACTGGTCTTATGACATTGATTTCATGGCTGAGGGATATTCCATCGTATGTAAGTACCACAATGTTTTGAACCATTTTTATATTTCCTGGGATATTTAAGGTGTACCCAAGTTGAGTTTCTTGTAGTCAGTGCAGCCCTAAATTTGGAGGTGGCTCTTTCTTATTGATTTTCAGTTTTCCCAAGGTATATTCCCTAGACTGGAAGTGGCCTTGGCTCTGTAGCTCTGTTGTTTACCTGTTTTAGGGAACACAATGCACTCCTCCAGTGAGGCAGTTGGCAATTTACATCCCGCCCATCAGCATAACAAGGCTCCCAGTTCTCCAGGGCCTGTCTTGCCTTTCTGGTTTTTACACATTTTGTGGATGTCCCTTTTGACCGGTGGGAAGTGATACTTCTTTGTAGTGCAGATTTGCATTGCCCGCTTGCTTGCTTGGCCAAAAAGGGCGTATGCGTTTTCTCCTGAATATATTCAGGAGAAAACGCATACGCCCTTTTTGGCCAAGTGCACCATTGTCCAAGTTGTGCCCCTCTTCCTGTGCTTTACAGGTGATTCAAAGGTACCTCTTGAAATCTGTTTCCTGCTATTTTGCCTCGCTTTCAAGTCCGCCTCGTTGACTTCCCTCAAGAGATTTTTGGACGATAGTTGTCCTTTATCACTCTGCCAGTTTGTGAATTGCTGTGCCCCTGAGCTCCATTTCTCAACTCGTTTTTTGTGAGCTGAACGCAAGTCCAAAATTTTGGATCATGTCCTATACTGGTTCCCGGTGGGTGGCTGAGACTTTGGTTAATTCTTCTTCCTGCCGGGAAATTAGAGTGACATGTGCCCATCCAAATGCCTAACAGCTACTCTCTCATGGGTTCTCCCTCGTCCCTTCCATCCTCTGCCAAATTGGGAACCTGTGCAAACCACGAGGTTAAAGGGCCTGTCTCTCCAAGTTGGGAGATTGATAGAAAGGCAGTTAGAAAGTCAAACTGGAGCACCAGGAGAGGGACTATTCGTTGAGTTTTAGAAACCTTTCGTATTCACAGTGTGTCCATTCTCTAGGTTTCCTGTACATGTTATAGCTGTAGTAATATTCCCTTGAACCTGGAGAGTTGGGACCCATGGAATGGGGGCCATGCATTATTGCTTGAAAGGGTCTGCATTTGCTCACCCAATCTCACCAATCCTCTCAGTCCCAAGTGTCCAGCCTTATGCCACATCCAGCTGTCATTGTAGATAGGGTCTTTCCAGGTTTCCTCAGACACCCTGAAGGAATTGTAAAGAATTTCCCTGTTTTTTGGTTTTGCTTTTGAAATTCCTTTTTATACTGGGTTTGAGCTGATTCTCGCTGCCATGTTTATGCCACTCTAGATACACTTGATTCCCTTATGGAGACATATCAATACATAGGTTTTAAGATTCTTACTAGTCAGATATATTCCTCTGCGGGAAATATGGGGTTTTGAGTCTCTTTCACTGAGGAAGGTGTACGTCTTGTCTATTCCAAAGTTGGTTTTTGAAACGGTCCCTGTGCTTATATCAAACTCTGGTTTTATGCATCACCCCACCTCTCATTCCCCTTTATGCAGGCATAAGAGTGTTTTCTAAATGTGAGACTCTGTTCTCTTTCCTAACTCAGTTCACGTGTAGCCATGTTTACAGGATCTTCCTAAGTGATATCTTATGATAAGTTTCTTTTTTCTGTGTGACTTATTTCACTTAGAATCATCGTACCTGAATCCACTCACTTTGCTGCTACTGGTCTTATGACATTGATTTCATGGCTGAGGGATATTCCATCGTACGTAAGTACCACAATGTTTTGAACCATTTTTATATTTCCTGGGATATTTAAGGTGTACCCAAGTTGAGGTTCTTGTAGTCAGTGCAGCCCTAAATTTGGAGGTGGCTCTTTCTTATTGATTTTCAGTTTTCCCAAGGTATATTCCCTAGACTGGAAGTGGCCTTGGCTCTGTAGCTCTGTTGTTTAATTGTTTTAGGGAACACAATGCACTCCTCCAGTGAGGCAGTTGGCAATTGACATCCCGCCCATCAGCATAACAAGGCTCCCAGTTCTCCAGGGCCTGTCTTGCCTTTCTGGTTTTTACACATTTTGTGGATGTCCCTTTTGACCCTTGGGAAGTGATACTTCTTTGTAGTGCAGATTTGCATTGCCCGCTTGCTTGCTTGGCCAAAAAGGGCGTATGCGTTTTCTCCTGAATATATTCAGGAGAAAACGCATACGCCCTTTTTGGCCAAGTGCACCATTGTCCAAGTTGTGCCCCTCTTCCTGTGCTTTACAGGCGATTCCAAGGTACCTCTTGAAATCTGTTTCCTGCTATTTTGCCTCGCTTTCAAGTCCGCCTCGTTGACTTCCCTCAAGAGATTTTTGGACGATAGTTGTCCTTTATCACTCTGCCAGTTTGTGAATTGCTGTGCCCCTGAGCTCCATTTCTCAACTCGTTTTTTGTGAGCTGAACGCAAGTCCAAAATTTTGGATCATGTCCTATACTGGTTCCCGGTGGGTGGCTGAGACTTTGGTTAATTCTTCTTCCTGCCGGGAAATTAGAGTGACATGTGCCCGTCCAAATGCCTAACAGCTACTCTCTCATGGGTTCTCCCTCGTCCCTTCCATCCTCTGCCAAATTGGGAACCTGTGCAAACCAGGAGGTTAAAGGGCCTGTCTCTCCAAGTTGGGAGATTGATAGTAAGGCAGTTGGAAAGTCAAACTGGAGCACCAGGAGAGGGACTATTCGTTGAGTTTTAGAAACCTTTCGTATTCACAGTGTGTCCATTCTCTAGGTTTCCTGTACATGTTATATCTGTAGTAATATTCCCTTGAACATGGAGAGTTGGGACCCATGGAATGGGGGCCATGCATTATTGCTTGAAAGGGTCTGCATTTGCTCACCCAATCTCACCAATCCTCTCAGTCCCAAGTGTCCAGCCTTATGCCACATCCAGCTGTCATTGTAGATAGGGTCTTTCCAGGTTTCCTCAGACACCCTGAAGGAATTGTAAAGAATTTCCCTGTTTTTTGGTTTTGCTTTTGAAATTCCTTTTTATCGTGGGTTTGAGCTGATTCTCGCTGCCATGTTTATGCCACTCTAGACACACTTGATTCCCTTATGGAGACATATCAATACATAGGTTTTAAGATTCTTACTAGTCAGATATATTCCTCTGTGGGAAATATGGGGTTTTGAGTCTCTTTCACTAAGGAAGGTGTCGGTCTTGTCAATTCCAAAGTTGGGTTTTGAAACGGTCCCTGTGCTTATATCAAACTCTGGTTTTATGCATCACCCCACCTCTCCTTCCCCTTTATGCAGGCATAAGAGTGTTTTCTAAATGTGAGACTCTGTTCTCTTTCCTAACTCAATTCACGTGTAGCCATGTTTACAGGATCTTCATAAGTGATATCTTATGATAAGTTTCTTTTTCTGGGTGACTTATTTCACTTAGAATCATCGTACCTGAATCCACTCACTTTGCTGCTACTGGTCTTATGACATTGATTTCATGGCTGAGGGATATTCCATCGTATGTAAGTACCACAATGTTTTGAACCATTTTTATATTTCCTGGGATATTTAAGGTGTACCCAAGTTGAGGTTCTTGTAGTCAGTGCAGCCCTAAATTTGGAGGTGGCTCTTTCTTATTGATTTTCAGTTTTCCCAAGGTATATTCCCTAGACTGGAAGTGGCCTTGGCTCTGTAGCTCTGTTGTTTACTTGTTTTAGGGAACACAATGCACTCCTCCAGTGAGGCAGTTGGCAATTGACATCCCGCCCATCAGCATAACAAGGCTCCCAGTTCTCCAGGGCCTGTCTTGCCTTTCTGGTTTTTACACATTTTGTGGATGTCCCTTTTGACCGGTGGGAAGTGATACTTCTTTGTAGTGCAGATTTGCATTGCCCGCTTGCTTGCTTGGCCAAAAAGGGCGTATGCGTTTTCTCCTGAATATATTCAGGAGAAAACGCATACGCCCTTTTTGGCCAAGTGCACCATTGTCCAAGTTGTGCCCCTCTTCCTGTGCTTTACAGGCGATTCCAAGGTACCTCTTGAAATCTGTTTCCTGCTATTTTGCCTCGCTTTCAAGTCCGCCTCGTTGACTTCCCTCAAGAGATTTTTGGACGATAGTTGTCCTTTATCACTCTGCCAGTTTGTGAATTGTTGTGCCCCTGAGCTCCATTTCTCAACTCGTTTTTTGTGAGCTGAACGCAAGTCCAAAATTTTGGATCATGTCCTATACTGGTTCCCGGTGGGTGGCTGAGACTTTGGTTAATTCTTCTTCCTGCCGGGAAATTAGAGTGACATGTGCCCGTCCAAATGCCTAACAGCTACTCTCTCATGGGTTCTCCCTCGTCCCTTCCATCCTCTGGCAAATTGGGAACCTGTGCAAACCAGGAGGTTAAAGGGCCTGTCTCTCCAAGTTGGGAGATTGATAGTAAGGCAGTTGGAAAGTCAAACTGGAGCACCAGGAGAGGGACTATTCGTTGAGTTTTAGAAACCTTTCTTATTCACAGTGTGTCCATTCTCTAGGTTTCCTGTACATGTTTTAGCTGTAGTAATATTCCCTTGAACCTGGAGAGTTGGGACCCATGGAATGGGGGCCATGCATTATTGCTTGAAAGGGTCTGCATTTGCTCACCCAATCTCACCAATCCTCTCAGTCCCAAGTGTCCAGCCTTATGCCACATCCAGCTGTCATTGTAGATAGGGTCTTTCCAGGTTTCCTCAGACACCCTGAAGGAATTGTAAAGAATTTCCCTGTTTTTTGGTTTTGCTTTTGAAATTCCTTTTTATAGTGGGTTAGAGCTGATTCTCGCTGCCATGTTTATGCCACTCTAGACACACTTGATTCCCTTATGGAGTCATATCAATACATAGGTTTTAAGATTCTTACTAGTCAGATATATTCCTCTGCGGGAAATATGGGGTTTTGAGTCTCTTTCACTGAGGAAGGTGTCGGTCTTGTGTATTCCAAAGTTTGTTTTTGGAACTGTCCCTGTGCTTATATCAAACTCTGGTTTTATGCATCACCCCACCTCTCCTTCCCCTTTATGCAGGCATAAGAGTGTTTTCTAAATGTGAGACTCTGTTCTCTTTCCTAACTCAGTTCACGTGTAGCCATGTTTACAGGATCTTCCTAAGTGATATCTTATGATAAGTTTCTTTTTCTGTGTGACTTATTTCACTTAGAATCATCGTACCTGAATCCACTCACTTTGCTGCTACTGGTCTTATGACATTGATTTCATGGCTGAGGGATATTCCATCGTACGTAAGTACCACAATGTTTTGAACCATTTTTATATTTCCTGGGATATTTAAGGTGTACCCAAGTTGAGGTTCTTGTAGTCAGTGCAGCCCTAAATTTGGAGGTGGCTCTTTCTTATTGATTTTCAGTTTTCCCAAGGTATATTCCCTAGACTGGAAGTGGCCTTGGCTCTGTAGCTCTGTTGTTTACTTGTTTTAGGGAACACAATGCACTCCTCCAGTGAGGCAGTTGGCAATTTACATCCCGCCCATCAGCATAACAAGGCTCCCAGTTCTCCAGGGCCTGTCTTGCCTTTCTGGTTTTTACACATTTTGTGGATGTCCCTTTTGACCGGTGGGAAGTGATACTTCTTTGTAGTGCAGATTTGCATTGCCCGCTTGCTTGCTTGGCCAAAAAGGGCGTATGCGTTTTCTCCTGAATATATTCAGGAGAAAACGCATACGCCCTTTTTGGCCAAGTGCACCATTGTCCAAGTTGTGCCCCTCTTCCTGTGCTTTACAGGCGATTCCAAGGTACCTCTTGAAATCTGTTTCCTGCTATTTTGCCTCACTTTCAAGTCCGCCTCGTTGACTTCCCTCAACAGATTTTTGGACGATAGTTGTCCTTTATCACTCTGCCAGTTTGTGAATTGCTGTGCCCCTGAGCTCCATTTATCAACTCGTTTTTTGTGAGCTGAACGCAAGTCCAAAATTTTGGATCATGTCCTGTACTGGTGCCCGGTGGGTGGCTGAGACTTTGGTTAATTCTTCTTCCTGCCGGGAAATTAGAGTGACATGTGCCCGTCCAAATGCCTAACAGCTACTCTCTCATGGGTTCTCCCTCGTCCCTTCCATCCTCTGCCAAATTGGGAACCTGTGCAAACCAGGAGGTTAAAGGGCCTGTCTCTCCAAGTTGGGAGATTGATAGTAAGGCAGTTGGAAAGTCAAACTGGAGCACCAGGAGAGGGACTATTCGTTGAGTTTTAGAAACCTTTCGTATTCACAGTGTGTCCATTCTCTAGGTTTCCTGTACATGTTATAGCTGTAGTAATATTCCCTTGAACCTGGAGAGTTGGGACCCATGGAATGGGGGCCATGCATTATTGCTTGAAAGGGTCTGCATTTGCTCACCCAATCTCACCAATCCTCTCAGTCCCAAGTGTCCAGCCTTATGCCACCTCCAGCTGTCATTGTAGATAGGGTCTTTCCAGGTTTCCTCAGACACCCTGAAGGAATTGTAAAGAATTTCCCTGTTTTTTGGTTTTGCTTTTGAAATTCCTTTTTATCGTGGGTTTGAGCTGATTCTCGCTGCCATGTTTATGCCACTCTAGACACACTTGATTCCCTTATGGAGACATATCAATACATAGGTTTTAAGATTCTTACTAGTCAGATATATTCCTCTGTGGGAAATATGGGGTTTTGAGTCTCTTTCACTGAGGAAGGTGTCGGTCTTGTCAATTCCAAAGTTGGTTTTTGAAACGGTCCCTGTGCTTATATCAAACTCTGGTTTTATGCATCACCCCACCTCTCCTTCCCCTTTATGCAGGCATAAGAGTGTTTTCTAAATGTGAGACTCTGTTCTCTTTCCTAACTCAATTCACGTGTAGCCATGTTTACAGGATCTTCATAAGTGATATCTTATGATAAGTTTCTTTTTCTGTGTGACTTATTTCACTTAGAATCATCGTACCTGAATCCACTCACTTTGCTGCTACTGGTCTTATGACATTGATTTCATGGCTGAGGGATATTCCATCGTACGTAAGTACCACAATGTTTTGAACCATTTTTATATTTCCTGGGATATTTAAGGTGTACCCAAGTTGAGGTTCTTGTAGTCAGTGCAGCCCTAAATTTGGAGGTGGCTCTTTCTTATTGATTTTCAGTTTTCCCAAGGTATATTCCCTAGACTGGAAGTGGCCTTGGCTCTGTAGCTCTGTTGTTTACTTGTTTTAGGGAACACAATGCACTCCTCCAGTGAGGCAGTTGGCAATTTACATCCCGCCCATCAGCATAACAAGGCTCCCAGTTCTCCAGGGCCTGTCTTGCCTTTCTGGTTTTTACACATTTTGTGGATGTCCCTTTTGACCGGTGGGAAGTGATACTTCTTTGTAGTGCAGATTTGCATTGCCCGCTTGCTTGCTTGGCCAAAAAGGGCGTATGCGTTTTCTCCTGAATATATTCAGGAGAAAACGCATACGCCCTTTTTGGCCAAGTGCACCATTGTCCAAGTTGTGCCCCTCTTCCTGTGCTTTACAGGCGATTCCAAGGTACCTCTTGAAATCTGTTTCCTGCTATTTTGCCTCGCTTTCAAGTCCGCCTCGTTCACTTCCCTCAACAGATTTTGGACGATAGTTGTCCTTTATCACTCTGCCAGTTTGTGAATTGCTGTGCCCCTGAGCTCCATTTCTCAACTCGTTTTTTGTGAGCTGAACACAAGTCCAAAATTTTGGATCATGTCCTATACTGGTGCCCGGTGGGTGGCTGAGACTTTGGTTAATTCTTCTTCCTGCCGGGAAATTAGAGTGACATGTGCCCGTCCAAATGCCTAACAGCTACTCTCTCATGGGTTCTCCCTCGTCCCTTCCATCCTCTGCCAAATTGGGAACCTGTGCAAACCAGGAGGTTAAAGGGCCTGTCTCTCCAAGTTGGGAGATTGATAGTAAGGCAGTTGGAAAGTCAAACTGGAGCACCAGGAGAGGGACTATTCGTTGAGTTTTAGAAACCTTTCGTATTCACAGTGTGTCCATTCTCTAGGTTTCCTGTACATGTTATAGCTGTAGTAATATTCCCTTGAACCTGGAGAGTTGGGACCCATGGAATGGGGGCCATGCATTATTGCTTGAAAGGGTCTGCATTTGCTCACCCAATCTCACCAATCCTCTCAGTGCCAAGTGTCCAGCCTTATGCCACATACAGCTGTCATTGTAGATAGGGTCTTTCCAGGTTTCCTCAGACACCCTGAAGGAATTGTAAAGAATTTCCCTGTTTTTTGGTTTTGCTTTTGAAATTCCTTTTTATCGTGGGTTTGAGCTGATTCTCGCTGCCATGTTTATGCCACTCTAGACACACTTGATTCCCTTATGGAGACATATCAATACATAGGTTTTAAGATTCTTACTAGCCCGATATATTCCTCTGTGGGAAATATGGGGTTTTGAGTCTCTTTCACTAAGGAAGGTGTCGGTCTTGTCAATGTCAAAGTTGGTTTTTGAAACGGTCCCTGTGCTTATATCAAACTCTGGTTTTATGCATCACCCCACCTCTCCTTCCCCTTTATGCAGGCATAAGAGTGTTTTCTAAATGTGAGACTCTGTTCTCTTTCCTAACTCAATTCACGTGTAGCCATGTTTACAGGATCTTCATAAGTGATATCTTATGATAAGTTTCTTTTTCTGTGTGACTTATTTCACTTAGAATCATCGTACCTGAATCCACTCACTTTGCTGCTACTGGTCTTATGACATTGATTTCATGGCTGAGGGATATTCCATCGTACGTAAGTACCACAATGTTTTGAACCATTTTTATATTTCCTGGGATATTTAAGGTGTACCCAAGTTGAGGTTCTTGTAGTCAGTGCAGCCCTAAATTTGGAGGTGGCTCTTTCTTATTGATTTTCAGTTTTCCCAAGGTATATTCCCTAGACTGGAAGTGGCCTTGGCTCTGTAGCTCTGTTGTTTACTTGTTTTAGGGAACACAATGCACTCCTCCAGTGAGGCAGTTGGCAATTTACATCCCGCCCATCAGCATAACAAGGCTCCCAGTTCTCCGGGGCCTGTCTTGCCTTTCTGGTTTTTACACATTTTGTGGATGTCCCTTTTGACCGGTGGGAAGTGATACTTCTTTGTAGTGCAGATTTGCATTGCCCGCTTGCTTGCTTGGCCAAAAAGGGCGTATGCGTTTTCTCCTGAATATATTCAGGAGAAAACGCATACGCCCTTTTTGGCCAAGTGCACCATTGTCCAAGTTGTGCCCCTCTTCCTGTGCTTTACAGGCGATTCCAAGGTACCTCTTGAAATCTGTTTCCTGCTATTTTGCCTCGCTTTCAAGTCCGCCTCGTTGACTTCCCTCAAGAGATTTTTGGACGATAGTTGTCCTTTATCACTCTGCCAGTTTGTGAATTGCTGTGCCCCTGAGCTCCATTTCTCAACTCGTTTTTTGTGAGCTGAACGCAAGTCCAAAATTTTGGATCATGTCCTATACTGGTTCCCGGTGGGTGGCTGAGACTTTGGTTAATTCTTCTTCCTGCCGGGAAATTAGAGTGACATGTGCCCGTCCAAATGCCTAACAGCTACTCTCTCATGGGTTCTCCCTCGTCCCTTCCATCCTCTGGCAAATTGGGAACCTGTGCAAACCAGGAGGTTAAAGGGCCTGTCTCTCCAAGTTGGGAGATTGATAGTAAGGCAGTTGGAAAGTCAAACTGGAGCACCAGGAGAGGGACTATTCGTTGAGTTTTAGAAACCTTTCGTATTCACAGTGTGTCCATTCTCTAGGTTTCCTGTACATGTTATAGCTGTAGTAATATTCCCTTGAACCTGGAGAGTTGGGACCCATGGAATGGGGGCCATGCATTATTGCTTGAAAGGGTCTGCATTTGCTCACCCAATCTCACCAATCCTCTCAGTCCCAAGTGTCCAGCCTTATGCCACATCCAGCTGTCATTGTAGATAGGGTCTTTCCAGGTTTCCTCAGACACCCTGAAGGAATTGTAAAGAATTTCCCTGTTTTTTGGTTTTGCTTTTGAAATTCCTTTTTATAGTGGGTTTGAGCTGATTCTCGCTGCCATGTTTATGCCACTCTAGACACACTTGATTCCCTTATGGAGACATATCAATACATAGGTTTTAAGATTCTTACTAGTCAGATATATTCCTCTGTGGGAAATATGGGGTTTTGAGTCTCTTTCACTAAGGAAGGTGTCGGTCTTGTCAATTCCAAAGTTGGTTTTTGAAACGGTCCCTGTGCTTATATCAAACTCTGGTTTTATGCATCACCGCACCTCTCCTTCCCCTTTATGCAGGCATAAGAGTGTTTTCTAAATGTGAGACTCTGTTCTCTTTCCTAACTCAGTTCACGTGTAGCCATGTTTACAGGATTTTCATAAGTGATAGCTTATGATAAGTTTCTTTTTCTGTGTGACTTATTTCACTTAGAATCATCGTACCTGAATCCACTCACTTTGCTGCACACTGGTCTTATGACATTGATTTCATGGCTGAGGGATATTCCATCGTACGTAAGTACCACAATGTTTTGAACCATTTTTATATTTCCTGGGATATTTAAGGTGTACCCAAGTTGAGGTTCTTGTAGTCAGTGCAGCCCTAAATTTGGAGGTGGCTCTTTCTTATTGATTTTCAGTTTACCCAAGGTATATTCCCTAGACTGGAAGTGGCCTTGGCTCTGTAGCTCTGTTGTTTACTTGTTTTAGGGAACACAATGCACTCCTCCAGTGAGGCAGTTGGCAATTTACATCCCGCCCATCAGCATAACAAGGCTCCCAGTTCTCCAGGGCCTGTCTTGCCTTTCTGGTTTTTACACATTTTGTGGATGTCCCTTTTGACCGGTGGGAAGTGATACTTCTTTGTAGTGCAGATTTGCATTGCCCGCTTGCTTGCTTGGCCAAAAAGGGCGTATGCGTTTTCTCCTGAATATATTCAGGAGAAAACGCATACGCCCTTTTTGGCCAAGTGCACCATTGTCCAAGTTGTGCCCCTCTTCCTGTGCTTTACAGGCGATTCCAAGGTACCTCTTGAAATCTGTTTCCTGCTATTTTGCCTCGCTTTCAAGTCCGCCTCGTTGACTTCCCTCAACAGATTTTTGGACGATAGTTGTCCTTTATCACTCTGCCAGTTTGTGAATTGCTGTGCCCCTGAGCTCCATTTCTCAACTCGTTTTTTGTGAGCTGAACGCAAGTCCAAAATTTTGGATCATGTCCTATACTGGTTCCCGGTGGGTGGCTGAGACTTTGGTTAATTCTTCTTCCTGCCGGGAAATTAGAGTGACATGTGCCCGTCCAAATGCCTAACAGCTACTCTCTCATGGGTTCTCCCTCGTCCCTTCCATCCTCTGCCAAATTGGGAACCTGTGCAAACCAGGAGGTTAAAGGGCCTGTCTCTCCAAGTTGGGAGATTGATAGTAAGGCAGTTGGAAAGTCAAACTGGAGCACCAGGAGAGGGACTATTCGTTGAGTTTTAGAAACCTTTCGTATTCACAGTGTGTCCATTCTCTAGGTTTCCTGTACATGTTATAGCTGTAGTAATATTCCCTTGAACCTGGAGAGTTGGGACCCATGGAATGGGGGCCATGCATTATTGCTTGAAAGGGTCTGCATTTGCTCACCCAATCTCACCAATCCTCTCAGTCCCAAGTGTCCAGCCTTATGCCAACTCCAGCTGTCATTGTAGATAGGGTCTTTCCAGGTTTCCTCAGACACCCTGAAGGAATTGTAAAGAATTTCCCTGTTTTTTGGTTTTGCTTTTGAAATTCCTTTTTATCGTGGGTTTGAGCTGATTCTCGCTGCCATGTTTATGCCACTCTAGACACACTTGATTCCCTTATGGAGACATATCAATACATAGGTTTTAAGATTCTTACTAGTCAGATATATTCCTCTGTGGGAAATATGGGGTTTTGAGTCTCTTTCACTAAGGAAGGTGTCGGTCTTGTCAATTCCAAAGTTGGTTTTTGAAACGGTCCCTGTGCTTATATCAAACTCTGGTTTTATGCATCACCCCACCTGTCCTTCCCCTTTATGCAGGCATAAGAGTGTTTTCTAAATGTGAGACTCTGTTCTCTTTCCTAACTCAGTTCACGTGTAGCCATGTTTACAGGATCTTCATAAGTGATATCTTATGATAAGTTTCTTTTTCTGTGTGACTTATTTCACTTAGAATCATCGTACCTGAATCCACTCACTTTGCTGCTACTGGTCTTATGACATTGATTTCATCGCTGAGGGATATTCCATCATACGTAAGTACCACAATGTTTTGAACAATTTTTATATTTCCTGGGATATTTAAGGTGTACCCAAGTTGAGGTTCTTGTAGCCAGTGCAGCCCTAAATTTGGAGGTGGCTCTTTCTTATTGATTTTCAGTTTTCCCAAGGTATATTCCCTAGACTGGAAGTGGCCTTGGCTCTGTAGCTCTGTTGTTTACTTGTTTTAGGGAACACAATGCACTCCTCCAGTGAGGCAGTTGGCAATTTATATCCCGCCCATCAGCATAACAAGGCTCCCAGTTCTCCCGGGCCTGTCTTGCCTTTCTGGTTTTTACACATTTTGTGGATGTCCCTTTTGACCGGTGGGAAGTGATACTTCTTTGTAGTGCAGATTTGCATTGCCCGCTTGCTTGCTTGGCCAAAAAGGGCGTATGCGTTTTCTCCTGAATATATTCAGGAGAAAACGCATACGCCCTTTTTGGCCAAGTGCACCATTGTCCAAGTTGTGCCCCTCTTCCTGTGCTTTACAGGCGATTCCAAGGTACCTCTTGAAATCTGTTTCCTGCTATTTTGCCTCGCTTTCAAGTCCGCCTCGTTGACTTCCCTCAACAGATTTTTGGACGATAGTTGTCCTTTATCACTCTGCCAGTTTGTGAATTGCTGTGTCCCTGAGCTCCATTTCTCAACTCGTTTTTTGTGAGCTGAACGCAAGTCCAAAATTTTGGATCATGTCCTATACTGGTTCCCGGTGGGTGGCTGAGACTTTGGTTAATTCTTCTTCCTGCCGGGAAATTAGAGTGACATGTGCCCGTCCAAATGCCTAACAGCTACTCTCTCATGGGTTCTCCCTCGTCCCTTCCATCCTCTGCCAAATTGGGAACCTGTGCAAACCAGGAGGTTAAAGGGCCTGTCTCTCCAAGTTGGGAGATTGATAGTAAGGCAGTTGGAAAGTCAAACTGGAGCACCAGGAGAGGGACTATTCGTTGAGTTTTAGAAACCTTTCGTATTCACAGTGTGTCCATTCTCTAGGTTTCCTGTACATGTTATAGCTGTAGTAATATTCCCTTGAACCTGGAGAGTTGGGACCCATGGAATGGGGGCCATGCATTATTGCTTGAAAGGGTCTGCATTTGCTCACCCAATCTCACCAATCCTCTCAGTCCCAAGTGTCCAGCCTTATGCCACCTCCAGCTGTCATTGTAGATAGGGTCTTTCCAGGTTTCCTCAGACACCCTGAAGGAATTCTAAAGAATTTCCCTGTTTTTTGGTTTTGCTTTTGAAATTCCTTTTTATAGTGGGTTTGAGCTGATTCTCGCTGCCATGTTTATGCCACTCTAGACACACTTGATTCCCTCATGGAGTCATATCAATACATAGGTTTTAAGATTCTTACTAGTTAGATATATTCCTCTGCGGGAAATATGGGGTTTTTAGTCTCTTTCACTAAGGAAGGTGTCGGTCTTGTCAATTCCAAAGTTGGTTTTTGAAACGGTCCCTGTGCTTATATCAAACTCTGGTTTTATGCATCACCCCACCTCTCCTTCCCCTTTATGCAGGCATAAGAGTGTTTTCTAAATGTGAGACTCTGTTCTCTTTCCTAACTCAGTTCACGTGTAGCCATGTTTACAGGATCTTCATAAGTGATATCTTATTATAAGTTTCTTTTTCTGTGTGACTTATTTCACTTAGAATCATCGTACCTGAATCCACTCACTTTGCTGCTACTGGTCTTATGACATTGATTTCATCGCTGAGGGATATTCCATCATACGTAAGTACCACAATGTTTTGAACCATTTTTATATTTCCTGGGATATTTAAGGTGTACCCAAGTTGAGGTTCTTGTAGCCAGTGCAGCCCTAAATTTGGAGGTGGCTCTTTCTTATTGATTTTCAGTTTTCCCAAGGTATATTCCCTAGACTGGAAGTGGCCTTGGCTCTGTATCTCTGTTGTTTACTTGTTTTAGGGAACACAATGCACTCCTCCAGTGAGGCAGTTGGCAATTTACATCCCGCCCATCAGCATAACAAGGCTCCCAGTTCTCCAGGGCCTGTCTTGCCTTTCTGGTTTTTACACATTTTGTGGATGTCCCTTTTGACCGGTGGGAAGTGATACTTCTTTGTAGTGCAGATTTGCATTGCCCGCTTGCTTGCTTGGCCAAAAAGGGCGTATGCGTTTTCTCCTGAATATATTCAGGAGAAAACGCATACGCCCTTTTTGGCCAAGTGCACCATTGTCCAAGTTGTGCCCCTCTTCCTATGCTTTAAAGGCGATTCCAAGGTACCTCTTGAAATCTGTTTCCTGCTATTTTGCCTCACTTTCAAGTCCGCCTCGTTGACTTCCCTCAACAGATTTTTGGACGATAGTTGTCCTTTATCACTCTGCCAGTTTGTGAATTGCTGTGCCCCTGAGCTCCATTTCTCAACTCGTTTTTTGTGAGCTGAACGCAAGCCCAAAATTTTGGATCATGTCCTATACTGGTTCCCGGTGGGTGGCTGAGACTTTGGTTAATTCTTCTTCCTGCCGGGAAATTAGAGTGACATGTGCCCGTCCAAATGCCTAACAGCTACTCTCTCATGGGTTCTCCCTCGTCCCTTCCATCCTCTGCCAAATTGGGAACCTGTGCAAACCAGGAGGTTAAAGGGCCTGTCTCTCCAAGTTGGGAGATTGATAGTAAGGCAGTTGGAAAGTCAAACTGGAGCACCAGGAGAGGGACTATTCGTTGAGTTTTAGAAACCTTTCGTATTCACAGTGTGTCCATTCTCTAGGTTTCCTGTACATGTTATAGCTGTAGTAATATTCCCTTGAACCTGGAGAGTTGGGACCCATGGAATGTGGGCCATGCATTATTGCTTGAAAGGGTCTGCATTTGCTCACCCAATCTCACCAATCCTCTCAGTCCCAAGTGTCCAGCCTTATGCCACCTCCAGCTGTCATTGTAGATAGGGTCTTTCCAGGTTTCCTCAGACACCCTGAAGGAATTGTAAAGAATTTCCCTGTTTTTTGGTTTTGCTTTTGAAATTCCTTTTTATAGTGGGTTTGAGCTGATTCTCGCTGCCATGTTTATGCCACTCTAGACACACTTGATTCCCTCATGGAGTCATATCAATACATAGGTTTTAAGATTCTTACTAGTTAGATATATTCCTCTGCGGGAAATATGGGGTTTTTAGTCTCTTTCACTAAGGAAGGTGTCGGTCTTGTCAATTCCAAAGTTGGTTTTTGAAACGGTCCCTGTGCTTATATCAAACTCTGGTTTTATGCATCACCCCACCTGTCCTTCCCCTTTATGCAGGCATAAGAGTGTTTTCTAAATGTGAGACTCTGTTCTCTTTCCTAACTCAGTTCACGTGTAGCCATGTTTACAGGATCTTCATAAGTGATATCTTATGATAAGTTTCTTTTTCTGTGTGACTTATTTCACTTAGAATCATCGTACCTGAATCCACTCACTTTGCTGCTACTGGTCTTATGACATTGATTTCATCGCTGAGGGATATTCCATCATACGTAAGTACCACAATGTTTTGAACCATTTTTATATTTCCTGGGATATTTAAGGTGTACCCAAGTTGAGGTTCTTGTAGCCAGTGCAGCCCTAAATTTGGAGGTGGCTCTTTCTTATTGATTTTCAGTTTTCCCAAGGTATATTCCCTAGACTGGAAGTGGCCTTGGCTCTGTAGCTCTGTTGTTTACTTGTTTTAGGGAACACAATGCACTCCTCCAGTGAGGCAGTTGGCAATTTATATCCCGCCCATCAGCATAACAAGGCTCCCAGTTCTCCCGGGCCTGTCTTGCCTTTCTGGTTTTTACACATTTTGTGGATGTCCCTTTTGACCGGTGGGAAGTGATACTTCTTTGTAGTGCAGATTTGCATTGCCCGCTTGCTTGCTTGGCCAAAAAGGGCGTATGCGTTTTCTCCTGAATATATTCAGGAGAAAACGCATACGCCCTTTTTGGCCAAGTGCACCATTGTCCAAGTTGTGCCCCTCTTCCTGTGCTTTACAGGCGATTCCAAGGTACCTCTTGAAATCTGTTTCCTGCTATTTTGCCTCGCTTTCAAGTCCGCCTCGTTCACTTCCCTCAACAGATTTTGGACGATAGTTGTCCTTTATCACTCTGCCAGTTTGTGAATTGCTGTGCCCCTGAGCTCCATTTCTCAACTCGTTTTTTGTGAGCTGAACACAAGTCCAAAATTTTGGATCATGTCCTATACTGGTGCCCGGTGGGTGGCTGAGACTTTGGTTAATTCTTCTTCCTGCCGGGAAATTAGAGTGACATGTGCCCGTCCAAATGCCTAACAGCTACTCTCTCATGGGTTCTCCCTCGTCCCTTCCATCCTCTGCCAAATTGGGAACCTGTGCAAACCAGGAGGTTAAAGGGCCTGTCTCTCCAAGTTGGGAGATTGATAGTAAGGCAGTTGGAAAGTCAAACTGGAGCACCAGGAGAGGGACTATTCGTTGAGTTTTAGAAACCTTTCGTATTCACAGTGTGTCCATTCTCTAGGTTTCCTGTACATGTTATAGCTGTAGTAATATTCCCTTGAACCTGGAGAGTTGGGACCCATGGAATGGGGGCCATGCATTATTGCTTGAAAGGGTCTGCATTTGCTCACCCAATCTCACCAATCCTCTCAGTGCCAAGTGTCCAGCCTTATGCCACATACAGCTGTCATTGTAGATAGGGTCTTTCCAGGTTTCCTCAGACACCCTGAAGGAATTGTAAAGAATTTCCCTGTTTTTTGGTTTTGCTTTTGAAATTCCTTTTTATCGTGGGTTTGAGCTGATTCTCGCTGCCATGTTTATGCCACTCTAGACACACTTGATTCCCTTATGGAGACATATCAATACATAGGTTTTAAGATTCTTACTAGCCCGATATATTCCTCTGTGGGAAATATGGGGTTTTGAGTCTCTTTCACTAAGGAAGGTGTCGGTCTTGTCAATGTCAAAGTTGGTTTTTGAAACGGTCCCTGTGCTTATATCAAACTCTGGTTTTATGCATCACCCCACCTCTCCTTCCCCTTTATGCAGGCATAAGAGTGTTTTCTAAATGTGAGACTCTGTTCTCTTTCCTAACTCAATTCACGTGTAGCCATGTTTACAGGATCTTCATAAGTGATATCTTATGATAAGTTTCTTTTTCTGTGTGACTTATTTCACTTAGAATCATCGTACCTGAATCCACTCACTTTGCTGCTACTGGTCTTATGACATTGATTTCATGGCTGAGGGATATTCCATCGTACGTAAGTACCACAATGTTTTGAACCATTTTTATATTTCCTGGGATATTTAAGGTGTACCCAAGTTGAGGTTCTTGTAGTCAGTGCAGCCCTAAATTTGGAGGTGGCTCTTTCTTATTGATTTTCAGTTTTCCCAAGGTATATTCCCTAGACTGGAAGTGGCCTTGGCTCTGTAGCTCTGTTGTTTACTTGTTTTAGGGAACACAATGCACTCCTCCAGTGAGGCAGTTGGCAATTTACATCCCGCCCATCAGCATAACAAGGCTCCCAGTTCTCCGGGGCCTGTCTTGCCTTTCTGGTTTTTACACATTTTGTGGATGTCCCTTTTGACCGGTGGGAAGTGATACTTCTTTGTAGTGCAGATTTGCATTGCCCGCTTGCTTGCTTGGCCAAAAAGGGCGTATGCGTTTTCTCCTGAATATATTCAGGAGAAAACGCATACGCCCTTTTTGGCCAAGTGCACCATTGTCCAAGTTGTGCCCCTCTTCCTGTGCTTTACAGGCGATTCCAAGGTACCTCTTGAAATCTGTTTCCTGCTATTTTGCCTCGCTTTCAAGTCCGCCTCGTTGACTTCCCTCAAGAGATTTTTGGACGATAGTTGTCCTTTATCACTCTGCCAGTTTGTGAATTGCTGTGCCCCTGAGCTCCATTTCTCAACTCGTTTTTTGTGAGCTGAACGCAAGTCCAAAATTTTGGATCATGTCCTATACTGGTTCCCGGTGGGTGGCTGAGACTTTGGTTAATTCTTCTTCCTGCCGGGAAATTAGAGTGACATGTGCCCGTCCAAATGCCTAACAGCTACTCTCTCATGGGTTCTCCCTCGTCCCTTCCATCCTCTGGCAAATTGGGAACCTGTGCAAACCAGGAGGTTAAAGGGCCTGTCTCTCCAAGTTGGGAGATTGATAGTAAGGCAGTTGGAAAGTCAAACTGGAGCACCAGGAGAGGGACTATTCGTTGAGTTTTAGAAACCTTTCGTATTCACAGTGTGTCCATTCTCTAGGTTTCCTGTACATGTTATAGCTGTAGTAATATTCCCTTGAACCTGGAGAGTTGGGACCCATGGAATGGGGGCCATGCATTATTGCTTGAAAGGGTCTGCATTTGCTCACCCAATCTCACCAATCCTCTCAGTCCCAAGTGTCCAGCCTTATGCCACATCCAGCTGTCATTGTAGATAGGGTCTTTCCAGGTTTCCTCAGACACCCTGAAGGAATTGTAAAGAATTTCCCTGTTTTTTGGTTTTGCTTTTGAAATTCCTTTTTATAGTGGGTTTGAGCTGATTCTCGCTGCCATGTTTATGCCACTCTAGACACACTTGATTCCCTTATGGAGACATATCAATACATAGGTTTTAAGATTCTTACTAGTCAGATATATTCCTCTGTGGGAAATATGGGGTTTTGAGTCTCTTTCACTAAGGAAGGTGTCGGTCTTGTCAATTCCAAAGTTGGTTTTTGAAACGGTCCCTGTGCTTATATCAAACTCTGGTTTTATGCATCACCGCACCTCTCCTTCCCCTTTATGCAGGCATAAGAGTGTTTTCTAAATGTGAGACTCTGTTCTCTTTCCTAACTCAGTTCACGTGTAGCCATGTTTACAGGATTTTCATAAGTGATAGCTTATGATAAGTTTCTTTTTCTGTGTGACTTATTTCACTTAGAATCATCGTACCTGAATCCACTCACTTTGCTGCACACTGGTCTTATGACATTGATTTCATGGCTGAGGGATATTCCATCGTACGTAAGTACCACAATGTTTTGAACCATTTTTATATTTCCTGGGATATTTAAGGTGTACCCAAGTTGAGGTTCTTGTAGTCAGTGCAGCCCTAAATTTGGAGGTGGCTCTTTCTTATTGATTTTCAGTTTACCCAAGGTATATTCCCTAGACTGGAAGTGGCCTTGGCTCTGTAGCTCTGTTGTTTACTTGTTTTAGGGAACACAATGCACTCCTCCAGTGAGGCAGTTGGCAATTTACATCCCGCCCATCAGCATAACAAGGCTCCCAGTTCTCCAGGGCCTGTCTTGCCTTTCTGGTTTTTACACATTTTGTGGATGTCCCTTTTGACCGGTGGGAAGTGATACTTCTTTGTAGTGCAGATTTGCATTGCCCGCTTGCTTGCTTGGCCAAAAAGGGCGTATGCGTTTTCTCCTGAATATATTCAGGAGAAAACGCATACGCCCTTTTTGGCCAAGTGCACCATTGTCCAAGTTGTGCCCCTCTTCCTGTGCTTTACAGGCGATTCCAAGGTACCTCTTGAAATCTGTTTCCTGCTATTTTGCCTCGCTTTCAAGTCCGCCTCGTTGACTTCCCTCAACAGATTTTTGGACGATAGTTGTCCTTTATCACTCTGCCAGTTTGTGAATTGCTGTGCCCCTGAGCTCCATTTCTCAACTCGTTTTTTGTGAGCTGAACGCAAGTCCAAAATTTTGGATCATGTCCTATACTGGTTCCCGGTGGGTGGCTGAGACTTTGGTTAATTCTTCTTCCTGCCGGGAAATTAGAGTGACATGTGCCCGTCCAAATGCCTAACAGCTACTCTCTCATGGGTTCTCCCTCGTCCCTTCCATCCTCTGCCAAATTGGGAACCTGTGCAAACCAGGAGGTTAAAGGGCCTGTCTCTCCAAGTTGGGAGATTGATAGTAAGGCAGTTGGAAAGTCAAACTGGAGCACCAGGAGAGGGACTATTCGTTGAGTTTTAGAAACCTTTCGTATTCACAGTGTGTCCATTCTCTAGGTTTCCTGTACATGTTATAGCTGTAGTAATATTCCCTTGAACCTGGAGAGTTGGGACCCATGGAATGGGGGCCATGCATTATTGCTTGAAAGGGTCTGCATTTGCTCACCCAATCTCACCAATCCTCTCAGTCCCAAGTGTCCAGCCTTATGCCAACTCCAGCTGTCATTGTAGATAGGGTCTTTCCAGGTTTCCTCAGACACCCTGAAGGAATTGTAAAGAATTTCCCTGTTTTTTGGTTTTGCTTTTGAAATTCCTTTTTATCGTGGGTTTGAGCTGATTCTCGCTGCCATGTTTATGCCACTCTAGACACACTTGATTCCCTTATGGAGACATATCAATACATAGGTTTTAAGATTCTTACTAGTCAGATATATTCCTCTGTGGGAAATATGGGGTTTTGAGTCTCTTTCACTAAGGAAGGTGTCGGTCTTGTCAATTCCAAAGTTGGTTTTTGAAACGGTCCCTGTGCTTATATCAAACTCTGGTTTTATGCATCACCCCACCTGTCCTTCCCCTTTATGCAGGCATAAGAGTGTTTTCTAAATGTGAGACTCTGTTCTCTTTCCTAACTCAGTTCACGTGTAGCCATGTTTACAGGATCTTCATAAGTGATATCTTATGATAAGTTTCTTTTTCTGTGTGACTTATTTCACTTAGAATCATCGTACCTGAATCCACTCACTTTGCTGCTACTGGTCTTATGACATTGATTTCATCGCTGAGGGATATTCCATCATACGTAAGTACCACAATGTTTTGAACAATTTTTATATTTCCTGGGATATTTAAGGTGTACCCAAGTTGAGGTTCTTGTAGCCAGTGCAGCCCTAAATTTGGAGGTGGCTCTTTCTTATTGATTTTCAGTTTTCCCAAGGTATATTCCCTAGACTGGAAGTGGCCTTGGCTCTGTAGCTCTGTTGTTTACTTGTTTTAGGGAACACAATGCACTCCTCCAGTGAGGCAGTTGGCAATTTATATCCCGCCCATCAGCATAACAAGGCTCCCAGTTCTCCCGGGCCTGTCTTGCCTTTCTGGTTTTTACACATTTTGTGGATGTCCCTTTTGACCGGTGGGAAGTGATACTTCTTTGTAGTGCAGATTTGCATTGCCCGCTTGCTTGCTTGGCCAAAAAGGGCGTATGCGTTTTCTCCTGAATATATTCAGGAGAAAACGCATACGCCCTTTTTGGCCAAGTGCACCATTGTCCAAGTTGTGCCCCTCTTCCTGTGCTTTACAGGCGATTCCAAGGTACCTCTTGAAATCTGTTTCCTGCTATTTTGCCTCGCTTTCAAGTCCGCCTCGTTGACTTCCCTCAACAGATTTTTGGACGATAGTTGTCCTTTATCACTCTGCCAGTTTGTGAATTGCTGTGTCCCTGAGCTCCATTTCTCAACTCGTTTTTTGTGAGCTGAACGCAAGTCCAAAATTTTGGATCATGTCCTATACTGGTTCCCGGTGGGTGGCTGAGACTTTGGTTAATTCTTCTTCCTGCCGGGAAATTAGAGTGACATGTGCCCGTCCAAATGCCTAACAGCTACTCTCTCATGGGTTCTCCCTCGTCCCTTCCATCCTCTGCCAAATTGGGAACCTGTGCAAACCAGGAGGTTAAAGGGCCTGTCTCTCCAAGTTGGGAGATTGATAGTAAGGCAGTTGGAAAGTCAAACTGGAGCACCAGGAGAGGGACTATTCGTTGAGTTTTAGAAACCTTTCGTATTCACAGTGTGTCCATTCTCTAGGTTTCCTGTACATGTTATAGCTGTAGTAATATTCCCTTGAACCTGGAGAGTTGGGACCCATGGAATGGGGGCCATGCATTATTGCTTGAAAGGGTCTGCATTTGCTCACCCAATCTCACCAATCCTCTCAGTCCCAAGTGTCCAGCCTTATGCCACCTCCAGCTGTCATTGTAGATAGGGTCTTTCCAGGTTTCCTCAGACACCCTGAAGGAATTCTAAAGAATTTCCCTGTTTTTTGGTTTTGCTTTTGAAATTCCTTTTTATAGTGGGTTTGAGCTGATTCTCGCTGCCATGTTTATGCCACTCTAGACACACTTGATTCCCTCATGGAGTCATATCAATACATAGGTTTTAAGATTCTTACTAGTTAGATATATTCCTCTGCGGGAAATATGGGGTTTTTAGTCTCTTTCACTAAGGAAGGTGTCGGTCTTGTCAATTCCAAAGTTGGTTTTTGAAACGGTCCCTGTGCTTATATCAAACTCTGGTTTTATGCATCACCCCACCTCTCCTTCCCCTTTATGCAGGCATAAGAGTGTTTTCTAAATGTGAGACTCTGTTCTCTTTCCTAACTCAGTTCACGTGTAGCCATGTTTACAGGATCTTCATAAGTGATATCTTATTATAAGTTTCTTTTTCTGTGTGACTTATTTCACTTAGAATCATCGTACCTGAATCCACTCACTTTGCTGCTACTGGTCTTATGACATTGATTTCATCGCTGAGGGATATTCCATCATACGTAAGTACCACAATGTTTTGAACCATTTTTATATTTCCTGGGATATTTAAGGTGTACCCAAGTTGAGGTTCTTGTAGCCAGTGCAGCCCTAAATTTGGAGGTGGCTCTTTCTTATTGATTTTCAGTTTTCCCAAGGTATATTCCCTAGACTGGAAGTGGCCTTGGCTCTGTATCTCTGTTGTTTACTTGTTTTAGGGAACACAATGCACTCCTCCAGTGAGGCAGTTGGCAATTTACATCCCGCCCATCAGCATAACAAGGCTCCCAGTTCTCCAGGGCCTGTCTTGCCTTTCTGGTTTTTACACATTTTGTGGATGTCCCTTTTGACCGGTGGGAAGTGATACTTCTTTGTAGTGCAGATTTGCATTGCCCGCTTGCTTGCTTGGCCAAAAAGGGCGTATGCGTTTTCTCCTGAATATATTCAGGAGAAAACGCATACGCCCTTTTTGGCCAAGTGCACCATTGTCCAAGTTGTGCCCCTCTTCCTATGCTTTAAAGGCGATTCCAAGGTACCTCTTGAAATCTGTTTCCTGCTATTTTGCCTCACTTTCAAGTCCGCCTCGTTGACTTCCCTCAACAGATTTTTGGACGATAGTTGTCCTTTATCACTCTGCCAGTTTGTGAATTGCTGTGCCCCTGAGCTCCATTTCTCAACTCGTTTTTTGTGAGCTGAACGCAAGCCCAAAATTTTGGATCATGTCCTATACTGGTTCCCGGTGGGTGGCTGAGACTTTGGTTAATTCTTCTTCCTGCCGGGAAATTAGAGTGACATGTGCCCGTCCAAATGCCTAACAGCTACTCTCTCATGGGTTCTCCCTCGTCCCTTCCATCCTCTGCCAAATTGGGAACCTGTGCAAACCAGGAGGTTAAAGGGCCTGTCTCTCCAAGTTGGGAGATTGATAGTAAGGCAGTTGGAAAGTCAAACTGGAGCACCAGGAGAGGGACTATTCGTTGAGTTTTAGAAACCTTTCGTATTCACAGTGTGTCCATTCTCTAGGTTTCCTGTACATGTTATAGCTGTAGTAATATTCCCTTGAACCTGGAGAGTTGGGACCCATGGAATGTGGGCCATGCATTATTGCTTGAAAGGGTCTGCATTTGCTCACCCAATCTCACCAATCCTCTCAGTCCCAAGTGTCCAGCCTTATGCCACCTCCAGCTGTCATTGTAGATAGGGTCTTTCCAGGTTTCCTCAGACACCCTGAAGGAATTGTAAAGAATTTCCCTGTTTTTTGGTTTTGCTTTTGAAATTCCTTTTTATAGTGGGTTTGAGCTGATTCTCGCTGCCATGTTTATGCCACTCTAGACACACTTGATTCCCTCATGGAGTCATATCAATACATAGGTTTTAAGATTCTTACTAGTTAGATATATTCCTCTGCGGGAAATATGGGGTTTTTAGTCTCTTTCACTAAGGAAGGTGTCGGTCTTGTCAATTCCAAAGTTGGTTTTTGAAACGGTCCCTGTGCTTATATCAAACTCTGGTTTTATGCATCACCCCACCTGTCCTTCCCCTTTATGCAGGCATAAGAGTGTTTTCTAAATGTGAGACTCTGTTCTCTTTCCTAACTCAGTTCACGTGTAGCCATGTTTACAGGATCTTCATAAGTGATATCTTATGATAAGTTTCTTTTTCTGTGTGACTTATTTCACTTAGAATCATCGTACCTGAATCCACTCACTTTGCTGCTACTGGTCTTATGACATTGATTTCATCGCTGAGGGATATTCCATCATACGTAAGTACCACAATGTTTTGAACCATTTTTATATTTCCTGGGATATTTAAGGTGTACCCAAGTTGAGGTTCTTGTAGCCAGTGCAGCCCTAAATTTGGAGGTGGCTCTTTCTTATTGATTTTCAGTTTTCCCAAGGTATATTCCCTAGACTGGAAGTGGCCTTGGCTCTGTAGCTCTGTTGTTTACTTGTTTTAGGGAACACAATGCACTCCTCCAGTGAGGCAGTTGGCAATTTATATCCCGCCCATCAGCATAACAAGGCTCCCAGTTCTCCCGGGCCTGTCTTGCCTTTCTGGTTTTTACACATTTTGTGGATGTCCCTTTTGACCGGTGGGAAGTGATACTTCTTTGTAGTGCAGATTTGCATTGCCCGCTTGCTTGCTTGGCCAAAAAGGGCGTATGCGTTTTCTCCTGAATATATTCAGGAGAAAACGCATACGCCCTTTTTGGCCAAGTGCACCATTGTCCAAGTTGTGCCCCTCTTCCTGTGCTTTACAGGCGATTCCAAGGTACCTCTTGAAATCTGTTTCCTGCTATTTTGCCTCGCTTTCAAGTCCGCCTCGTTGACTTCTCTCAACAGATTTTGGACGATAGTTGTCCTTTATCACTCTGCCAGTTTGTGAATTGCTGTGTCCCTGAGCTCCATTTCTCAACTCGTTTTTTGTGAGCTGAACGCAAGTCCAAAATTTTGGATCATGTCCTATACTGGTTCCCGGTGGGTGGCTGAGACTTTGGTTAATTCTTCTTCCTGCCGGGAAATTAGAGTGACATGTGCCCGTCCAAATGCCTAACAGCTACTCTCTCATGGGTTCTCCCTCGTCCCTTCCATCCTCTGGCAAATTGGGAACCTGTGCAAACCAGGAGGTTAAAGGGCCTGTCTCTCCAAGTTGGGAGATTGATAGTAAGGCAGTTGGAAAGTCAAACTGGAGCACCAGGAGAGGGACTATTCGTTGAGTTTTAGAAACCTTTCGTATTCACAGTGTGTCCATTCTCTAGGTTTCCTGTACATGTTATAGCTGTAGTAATATTCCCTTGAACCTGGAGAGTTGGGACCCATGGAATGGGGGCCATGCATTATTGCTTGAAAGGGTCTGCATTTGCTCACCCAATCTCACCAATCCTCTCAGTCCCAAGTGTCCAGCCTTATGCCACCTCCAGCTGTCATTGTAGATAGGGTCTTTCCAGGTTTCCTCAGACACCCTGAAGGAATTGTAAAGAATTTCCCTGTTTTTTGGTTTTGCTTTTGAAATTCCTTTTTATAGTGGGTTTGAGCTGATTCTCGCTGCCATGTTTATGCCACTCTAGACACACTTGATTCCCTTATGGAGTCATATCAATACATAGGTTTTAAGATTCTTACTAGTTAGATATATTCCTCTGCAGGAAATATGGGGTTTTTAGTCTCTTTCACTAAGGAAGGTGTCGGTCTTGTCAATTCCAAAGTTGGTTTTTGAAACGGTCCCTGTGCTTATATCAAACTCTGGTTTTATGCATCACCCCACCTCTCCTTCCCCTTTATGCAGGCATAAGAGTGTTTTCTAAATGTGAGACTCTGTTCTCTTTCCTAACTCAGTTCACGTGTAGCCATGTTTACAGGATCTTCATAAGTGATATCTTATGATAAGTTTCTTTTTCTGTGTGACTTATTTCACTTAGAATCATCGTACCTGAATCCACTCACTTTGCTGCTACTGGTCTTATGACATTGATTTCATCGCTGAGGGATATTCCATCATACGTAAGTACCACAATGTTTTGAACCATTTTTATATTTCCTGGGATATTTAAGGTGTACCCAAGTTGAGGTTCTTGTAGCCAGTGCAGCCCTAAATTTGGAGGTGGCTCTTTCTTATTGATTTTCAGTTTTCCCAAGGTATATTCCCTAGACTGGAAGTGGCCTTGGCTCTGTAGCTCTGTTGTTTACTTGTTTTAGGGAACACAATGCACTCCTCCAGTGAGGCAGTTGGCAATTTATATCCCGCCCATCAGCATAACAAGGCTCCCAGTTCTCCCGGGCCTGTCTTGCCTTTCTGGTTTTTACACATTTTGTGGATGTCCCTTTTGACCGGTGGGAAGTGATACTTCTTTGTAGTGCAGATTTGCATTGCCCGCTTGCTTGCTTGGCCAAAAAGGGCGTATGCGTTTTCTCCTGAATATATTCAGGAGAAAACGCATACGCCCTTTTTGGCCAAGTGCACCATTGTCCAAGTTGTGCCCCTCTTCCTGTGCTTTACAGGCGATTCCAAGGTACCTCTTGAAATCTGTTTCCTGCTATTTTGCCTCGCTTTCAAGTCCGCCTCGTTGACTTCTCTCAACAGATTTTGGACGATAGTTGTCCTTTATCACTCTGCCAGTTTGTGAATTGCTGTGTCCCTGAGCTCCATTTCTCAACTCGTTTTTTGTGAGCTGAACGCAAGTCCAAAATTTTGGATCATGTCCTATACTGGTTCCCGGTGGGTGGCTGAGACTTTGGTTAATTCTTCTTCCTGCCGGGAAATTAGAGTGACATGTGCCCGTCCAAATGCCTAACAGCTACTCTCTCATGGGTTCTCCCTCGTCCCTTCCATCCTCTGGCAAATTGGGAACCTGTGCAAACCAGGAGGTTAAAGGGCCTGTCTCTCCAAGTTGGGAGATTGATAGTAAGGCAGTTGGAAAGTCAAACTGGAGCACCAGGAGAGGGACTATTCGTTGAGTTTTAGAAACCTTTCGTATTCACAGTGTGTCCATTCTCTAGGTTTCCTGTACATGTTATAGCTGTAGTAATATTCCCTTGAACCTGGAGAGTTGGGACCCATGGAATGGGGGCCATGCATTATTGCTTGAAAGGGTCTGCATTTGCTCACCCAATCTCACCAATCCTCTCAGTCCCAAGTGTCCAGCCTTATGCCACCTCCAGCTGTCATTGTAGATAGGGTCTTTCCAGGTTTCCTCAGACACCCTGAAGGAATTGTAAAGAATTTCCCTGTTTTTTGGTTTTGCTTTTGAAATTCCTTTTTATAGTGGGTTTGAGCTGATTCTCGCTGCCATGTTTATGCCACTCTAGACACACTTGATTCCCTTATGGAGTCATATCAATACATAGGTTTTAAGATTCTTACTAGTTAGATATATTCCTCTGCAGGAAATATGGGGTTTTTAGTCTCTTTCACTAAGGAAGGTGTCGGTCTTGTCAATTCCAAAGTTGGTTTTTGAAACGGTCCCTGTGCTTATATCAAACTCTGGTTTTATGCATCACCCCACCTCTCCTTCCCCTTTATGCAGGCATAAGAGTGTTTTCTAAATGTGAGACTCTGTTCTCTTTCCTAACTCAGTTCACGTGTAGCCATGTTTACAGGATCTTCATAAGTGATATCTTATGATAAGTTTCTTTTTCTGTGTGACTTATTTCACTTAGAATCATCGTACCTGAATCCACTCACTTTGCTGCTACTGGTCTTATGACATTGATTTCATCGCTGAGGGATATTCCATCATACGTAAGTACCACAATGTTTTGAACAATTTTTATATTTCCTGGGATATTTAAGGTGTACCCAAGTTGAGGTTCTTGTAGCCAGTGCAGCCCTAAATTTGGAGGTGGCTCTTTCTTATTGATTTTCAGTTTTCCCAAGGTATATTCCCTAGACTGGAAGTGGCCTTGGCTCTGTAGCTCTGTTGTTTACTTGTTTTAGGGAACACAATGCACTCCTCCAGTGAGGCAGTTGGCAATTTATATCCCGCCCATCAGCATAACAAGGCTCCCAGTTCTCCCGGGCCTGTCTTGCCTTTCTGGTTTTTACACATTTTGTGGATGTCCCTTTTGACCGGTGGGAAGTGATACTTCTTTGTAGTGCAGATTTGCATTGCCCGCTTGCTTGCTTGGCCAAAAAGGGCGTATGCGTTTTCTCCTGAATATATTCAGGAGAAAACGCATACGCCCTTTTTGGCCAAGTGCACCATTGTCCAAGTTGTGCCCCTCTTCCTGTGCTTTACAGGCGATTCCAAGGTACCTCTTGAAATCTGTTTCCTGCTATTTTGCCTCGCTTTCAAGTCCGCCTCGTTGACTTCCCTCAACAGATTTTTGGACGATAGTTGTCCTTTATCACTCTGCCAGTTTGTGAATTGCTGTGTCCCTGAGCTCCATTTCTCAACTCGTTTTTTGTGAGCTGAACGCAAGTCCAAAATTTTGGATCATGTCCTATACTGGTTCCCGGTGGGTGGCTGAGACTTTGGTTAATTCTTCTTCCTGCCGGGAAATTAGAGTGACATGTGCCCGTCCAAATGCCTAACAGCTACTCTCTCATGGGTTCTCCCTCGTCCCTTCCATCCTCTGCCAAATTGGGAACCTGTGCAAACCAGGAGGTTAAAGGGCCTGTCTCTCCAAGTTGGGAGATTGATAGTAAGGCAGTTGGAAAGTCAAACTGGAGCACCAGGAGAGGGACTATTCGTTGAGTTTTAGAAACCTTTCGTATTCACAGTGTGTCCATTCTCTAGGTTTCCTGTACATGTTATAGCTGTAGTAATATTCCCTTGAACCTGGAGAGTTGGGACCCATGGAATGGGGGCCATGCATTATTGCTTGAAAGGGTCTGCATTTGCTCACCCAATCTCACCAATCCTCTCAGTCCCAAGTGTCCAGCCTTATGCCACCTCCAGCTGTCATTGTAGATAGGGTCTTTCCAGGTTTCCTCAGACACCCTGAAGGAATTCTAAAGAATTTCCCTGTTTTTTGGTTTTGCTTTTGAAATTCCTTTTTATAGTGGGTTTGAGCTGATTCTCGCTGCCATGTTTATGCCACTCTAGACACACTTGATTCCCTCATGGAGTCATATCAATACATAGGTTTTAAGATTCTTACTAGTTAGATATATTCCTCTGCGGGAAATATGGGGTTTTTAGTCTCTTTCACTAAGGAAGGTGTCGGTCTTGTCAATTCCAAAGTTGGTTTTTGAAACGGTCCCTGTGCTTATATCAAACTCTGGTTTTATGCATCACCCCACCTCTCCTTCCCCTTTATGCAGGCATAAGAGTGTTTTCTAAATGTGAGACTCTGTTCTCTTTCCTAACTCAGTTCACGTGTAGCCATGTTTACAGGATCTTCATAAGTGATATCTTATTATAAGTTTCTTTTTCTGTGTGACTTATTTCACTTAGAATCATCGTACCTGAATCCACTCACTTTGCTGCTACTGGTCTTATGACATTGATTTCATCGCTGAGGGATATTCCATCATACGTAAGTACCACAATGTTTTGAACCATTTTTATATTTCCTGGGATATTTAAGGTGTACCCAAGTTGAGGTTCTTGTAGCCAGTGCAGCCCTAAATTTGGAGGTGGCTCTTTCTTATTGATTTTCAGTTTTCCCAAGGTATATTCCCTAGACTGGAAGTGGCCTTGGCTCTGTAGCTCTGTTGTTTACTTGTTTTAGGGAACACAATGCACTCCTCCAGTGAGGCAGTTGGCAATTTACATCCCGCCCATCAGCATAACAAGGCTCCCAGTTCTCCAGGGCCTGTCTTGCCTTTCTGGTTTTTACACATTTTGTGGATGTCCCTTTTGACCGGTGGGAAGTGATACTTCTTTGTAGTGCAGATTTGCATTGCCCGCTTGCTTGCTTGGCCAAAAAGGGCGTATGCGTTTTCTCCTGAATATATTCAGGAGAAAACGCATACGCCCTTTTTGGCCAAGTGCACCATTGTCCAAGTTGTGCCCCTCTTCCTATGCTTTAAAGGCGATTCCAAGGTACCTCTTGAAATCTGTTTCCTGCTATTTTGCCTCACTTTCAAGTCCGCCTCGTTGACTTCCCTCAACAGATTTTTGGACGATAGTTGTCCTTTATCACTCTGCCAGTTTGTGAATTGCTGTGCCCCTGAGCTCCATTTCTCAACTCGTTTTTTGTGAGCTGAACGCAAGCCCAAAATTTTGGATCATGTCCTATACTGGTTCCCGGTGGGTGGCTGAGACTTTGGTTAATTCTTCTTCCTGCCGGGAAATTAGAGTGACATGTGCCCGTCCAAATGCCTAACAGCTACTCTCTCATGGGTTCTCCCTCGTCCCTTCCATCCTCTGCCAAATTGGGAACCTGTGCAAACCAGGAGGTTAAAGGGCCTGTCTCTCCAAGTTGGGAGATTGATAGTAAGGCAGTTGGAAAGTCAAACTGGAGCACCAGGAGAGGGACTATTCGTTGAGTTTTAGAAACCTTTCGTATTCACAGTGTGTCCATTCTCTAGGTTTCCTGTACATGTTATAGCTGTAGTAATATTCCCTTGAACCTGGAGAGTTGGGACCCATGGAATGTGGGCCATGCATTATTGCTTGAAAGGGTCTGCATTTGCTCACCCAATCTCACCAATCCTCTCAGTCCCAAGTGTCCAGCCTTATGCCACCTCCAGCTGTCATTGTAGATAGGGTCTTTCCAGGTTTCCTCAGACACCCTGAAGGAATTGTAAAGAATTTCCCTGTTTTTTGGTTTTGCTTTTGAAATTCCTTTTTATAGTGGGTTTGAGCTGATTCTCGCTGCCATGTTTATGCCACTCTAGACACACTTGATTCCCTCATGGAGTCATATCAATACATAGGTTTTAAGATTCTTACTAGTTAGATATATTCCTCTGCGGGAAATATGGGGTTTTTAGTCTCTTTCACTAAGGAAGGTGTCGGTCTTGTCAATTCCAAAGTTGGTTTTTGAAACGGTCCCTGTGCTTATATCAAACTCTGGTTTTATGCATCACCCCACCTGTCCTTCCCCTTTATGCAGGCATAAGAGTGTTTTCTAAATGTGAGACTCTGTTCTCTTTCCTAACTCAGTTCACGTGTAGCCATGTTTACAGGATCTTCATAAGTGATATCTTATGATAAGTTTCTTTTTCTGTGTGACTTATTTCACTTAGAATCATCGTACCTGAATCCACTCACTTTGCTGCTACTGGTCTTATGACATTGATTTCATCGCTGAGGGATATTCCATCATACGTAAGTACCACAATGTTTTGAACCATTTTTATATTTCCTGGGATATTTAAGGTGTACCCAAGTTGAGGTTCTTGTAGCCAGTGCAGCCCTAAATTTGGAGGTGGCTCTTTCTTATTGATTTTCAGTTTTCCCAAGGTATATTCCCTAGACTGGAAGTGGCCTTGGCTCTGTAGCTCTGTTGTTTACTTGTTTTAGGGAACACAATGCACTCCTCCAGTGAGGCAGTTGGCAATTTATATCCCGCCCATCAGCATAACAAGGCTCCCAGTTCTCCCGGGCCTGTCTTGCCTTTCTGGTTTTTACACATTTTGTGGATGTCCCTTTTGACCGGTGGGAAGTGATACTTCTTTGTAGTGCAGATTTGCATTGCCCGCTTGCTTGCTTGGCCAAAAAGGGCGTATGCGTTTTCTCCTGAATATATTCAGGAGAAAACGCATACGCCCTTTTTGGCCAAGTGCACCATTGTCCAAGTTGTGCCCCTCTTCCTGTGCTTTACAGGCGATTCCAAGGTACCTCTTGAAATCTGTTTCCTGCTATTTTGCCTCGCTTTCAAGTCCGCCTCGTTGACTTCTCTCAACAGATTTTGGACGATAGTTGTCCTTTATCACTCTGCCAGTTTGTGAATTGCTGTGTCCCTGAGCTCCATTTCTCAACTCGTTTTTTGTGAGCTGAACGCAAGTCCAAAATTTTGGATCATGTCCTATACTGGTTCCCGGTGGGTGGCTGAGACTTTGGTTAATTCTTCTTCCTGCCGGGAAATTAGAGTGACATGTGCCCGTCCAAATGCCTAACAGCTACTCTCTCATGGGTTCTCCCTCGTCCCTTCCATCCTCTGGCAAATTGGGAACCTGTGCAAACCAGGAGGTTAAAGGGCCTGTCTCTCCAAGTTGGGAGATTGATAGTAAGGCAGTTGGAAAGTCAAACTGGAGCACCAGGAGAGGGACTATTCGTTGAGTTTTAGAAACCTTTCGTATTCACAGTGTGTCCATTCTCTAGGTTTCCTGTACATGTTATAGCTGTAGTAATATTCCCTTGAACCTGGAGAGTTGGGACCCATGGAATGGGGGCCATGCATTATTGCTTGAAAGGGTCTGCATTTGCTCACCCAATCTCACCAATCCTCTCAGTCCCAAGTGTCCAGCCTTATGCCACCTCCAGCTGTCATTGTAGATAGGGTCTTTCCAGGTTTCCTCAGACACCCTGAAGGAATTGTAAAGAATTTCCCTGTTTTTTGGTTTTGCTTTTGAAATTCCTTTTTATAGTGGGTTTGAGCTGATTCTCGCTGCCATGTTTATGCCACTCTAGACACACTTGATTCCCTTATGGAGTCATATCAATACATAGGTTTTAAGATTCTTACTAGTTAGATATATTCCTCTGCGGGAAATATGGGGTTTTTAGTCTCTTTCACTAAGGAAGGTGTCGGTCTTGTCAATTCCAAAGTTGGTTTTTGAAACGGTCCCTGTGCTTATATCAAACTCTGGTTTTATGCATCACCCCACCTCTCCTTCCCCTTTATGCAGGCATAAGAGTGTTTTCTAAATGTGAGACTCTGTTCTCTTTCCTAACTCAGTTCACGTGTAGCCATGTTTACAGGATCTTCATAAGTGATATCTTATTATAAGTTTCTTTTTCTGTGTGACTTATTTCACTTAGAATCATCGTACCTGAATCCACTCACTTTGCTGCTACTGGTCTTATGACATTGATTTCATCGCTGAGGGATATTCCATCATACGTAAGTACCACAATGTTTTGAACCATTTTTATATTTCCTGGGATATTTAAGGTGTACCCAAGTTGAGGTTCTTGTAGTCAGTGCAGCCCTAAATTTGGAGGTGGCTCTTTCTTATTGATTTTCAGTTTTCCCAAGGTATATTCCCTAGACTGGAAGTGGCCTTGGCTCTGTATCTCTGTTGTTTACTTGTTTTAGGGAACACAATGCACTCCTCCAGTGAGGCAGTTGGCAATTTATATCCCGCCCATCAGCATAACAAGGCTCCCAGTTCTCCAGGGCCTGTCTTGCCTTTCTGGTTTTTACACATTTTGTGGATGTCCCTTTTGACCGGTGGGAAGTGATACTTCTTTGTAGTGCAGATTTGCATTGCCCGCTTGCTTGCTTGGCCAAAAAGGGCGTATGCGTTTTCTCCTGAATATATTCAGGAGAAAACGCATACGCCCTTTTTGGCCAAGTGCACCATTGTCCAAGTTGTGCCCCTCTTCCTGTGCTTTACAGGCGATTCCAAGGTACCTCTTGAAATCTGTTTCCTGCTATTTTGCCTCGCTTTCAAGTCCGCCTCGTTGACTTCCCTCAACAGATTTTTGGACGATAGTTGTCCTTTATCACTCTGCCAGTTTGTGAATTGCTGTGCCCCTGAGCTCCATTTCTCAACTCGTTTTTTGTGAGCTGAACGCAAGTCCAAAATTTTGGATCATGTCCTATACTGGTTCCCGGTGGGTGGCTGAGACTTTGGTTAATTCTTCTTCCTGCCGGGAAATTAGAGTGACATGTGCCCGTCCAAATGCCTAACAGCTACTCTCTCATGGGTTCTCCCTCGTCCCTTCCATCCTCTGGCAAATTGGGAACCTGTGCAAACCAGGAGGTTAAAGGGCCTGTCTCTCCAAGTTGGGAGATTGATAGTAAGGCAGTTGGAAAGTCAAACTGGAGCACCAGGAGAGGAACTATTCGTTGAGTTTTAGAAACCTTTCGTATTCACAGTGTGTCCATTCTCTAGGTTTCCTGTACATGTTATAGCTGTAGTAATATTCCCTTGAACCTGGAGAGTTGGGACCCATGGAATGGGGGCCATGCATTATTGCTTGAAAGGGTCTGCATTTGCTCACCCAATCTTACCAATCCTCTCAGTCCCAAGTGTCCAGCCTTATGCCACATCCAGCTGTCATTGTAGATAGGGTCTTTCCAGGTTTCCTCAGACACCCTGAAGGAATTGTAAAGAATTTCCCTGTTTTTTGGTTTTGCTTTTGAAATTCCTTTTTATAGTGGGTTTGAGCTGACTCTCGCTGCCATGTTTATGCCACTCTAGACACACTTGATTCCCTCATGGAGTCATATCAATACATAGGTTTTAAGTTTCTTACTAGTCAGATATATTCCTCTGCGGGAAATATGGGGTTTTTAGTCTCTTTCACTAAGGAAGGTGTCGGTCTTGTCAATTCCAAAGTTGGTTTTTGAAACGGTCCCTGTGCTTATATCAAACTCTGGTTTTATGCATCACCCCACCTCTCCTTCCCCTTTATGCAGGCATAAGAGTGTTTTCTAAATGTGAGACTCTGTTCTCTTTCCTAACTCAGTTCACGTGTAGCCATGTTTACAGGATCTTCATAAGTGATATCTTATGATAAGTTTCTTTTTCTGTGTGACTTATTTCACTTAGAGTCATCGTACCTGAATCCACTCACTTTGCTGCTACTGGTCTTATGACATTGATTTCATCGCTGAGGGATATTCCATCATACGTAAGTACCACAATGTTTTGAACCATTTTTATATTTCCTGGGATATTTAAGGTGTACCCAAGTTGAGGTTCTTGTAGTCAGTGCAGCCCTAAATTTGGAGGTGGCTCTTTCTTATTGATTTTCAGTTTTCCCAAGGTATATTCCCTAGACTGGAAGTGGCCTTGGCTCTGTAGCTCTGTTGTTTACTTGTTTTAGGGAACACAATGCACTCCTCCAGTGAGGCAGTTGGCAATTTACATCCCGCCCATCAGCATAACAAGGCTCCCAGTTCTCCAGGGCCTGTCTTGCCTTTCTGGTTTTTACACATTTTGTGGATGTCCCTTTTGACCGGTGGGAAGTGATACTTCTTTGTAGTGCAGATTTGCATTGCTCCCTTGCTTGCTTGGCCAAAAAGGGCGTATGCGTTTTCTCCTGAATATATTCAGGAGAAAACACATACGCCCTTTTTGGCCAAGTGCACCATTGTCCAAGTTGTGCCCCTCTTCCTGTGCTTTACAGGCGATTCCAACGTACCTCTTGAAATCTGTTTCCTGCTATTTTGCCTCACTTTCAAGTCCGCCTCGTTGACTTCCCTCAACAGACTTTTGGACGATAGTTGTCCTTTATCACTCTGCCAGTTTGTGAATTGCTGTGCCCCTGAGCTCCATTTCTCAACTCGTTTTTTGTGAGCTGAACGCAAGTCCAAAATTTTGGATCATGTCCTATACTGGTTCCCGGTGGGTGGCTGAGACTTTGGTTAATTCTTCTTCCTGCCGGGAAATTAGAGTGACATGTGCCCGTCCAAATGCCTAACAGCTACTCTCTCATGGGTTCTCCCTCGTCCCTTCCATCCTCTGCCAAATTGGGAACCTGTGCAAACCAGGAGGTTAAAGGGCCTGTCTCTCCAAGTTGGGAGATTGATAGTAAGGCAGTTGGAAAGTCAAACTGGAGCACCAGGAGAGGGACTATTCGTTGAGTTTTAGAAACCTTTCGTATTCACAGTGTGTCCATTCTCTAGGTTTCCTGTACATGTTATAGCTGTAGTAATATTCCCTTGAACCTGGAGAGTTGGGACCCATGGAATGGGGGCCATGCATTATTGCTTGAAAGGGTCTGCATTTGCTCACCCAATCTCACCAATCCTCTCAGTCCCAAGTGTCCAGCCTTATGCCACATCCAGCTGTCATTGTAGATAGGGTCTTTCCAGGTTTCCTCAGACACCCTGAAGGAATTGTAAAGAATTTCCCTGTTTTTTGGTTTTGCTTTTGAAATTCCTTTTTATAGTGGGTTTGAGCTGATTCTCGCTGCCATGTTTATGCCACTCTAGACACACTTGATTCCCTTATGGAGACATATCAATACATAGGTTTTAAGATTCTTACTAGTCAGATATATTCCTCTGTGGGAAATATGGGGTTTTGAGTCTCTTTCACGGAGGAAGGTGTCGGTTTTGTCAATTCCAAAGTTGGTTTTTGAAACGGTCCCTGTGCTTATATCAAACTCTGGTTTTATGCATCACCCCACCTCTCCTTCCCCTTTATGCAGGCATAAGAGTGTTTTCTAAATGTGAGACTCTGTTCTCTTTCCTAACTCAGTTCACGTGTAGCCATGTTTACAGGATCTTCATAAGTGATATCTTATGATAAGTTTCTTTTTCTGTGTGACATATTTCACTTAGAATCATCTACCTGAATCCACTCACTTTGCTGCTACTGGTCTTATGACATTGATTTCATCGCTGAGGGATATTCCATCATACGTAAGTACCACAATGTTTTGAACCATTTTTATATTTCCTGGGATATTTAAGGTGTACCCAAGTTGAGGTTCTTGTAGTCAGTGCAGCCCTAAATTTGGAGGTGGCTCTTTCTTATTGATTTTCAGTTTTCCCAAGGTATATTCCCTAGACTGGAAGTGGCCTTGGCTCTGTAGCTCTGTTGTTTACTTGTTTTAGGGAACACAATGCACTCCTCCAGTGAGGCAGTTGGCAATTTACATCCCGCCCATCAGCAAAACAAAACTCCCAGTTCTCCAGGGCCTGTCTTGCCTTTCTGGTTTTTACACATTTTGTGGATGTCCCTTTTGAGCGGTGGGAAGTGATACTTCTTTGTAGTGCAGATTTGCATTGCCCGCTTGCTTGCTTGGCCAAAAAGGGCGTATGCGTTTTCTCCTGAATATATTCAGGAGAAAACGCATACGCCCTTTTTGGCCAAGTGCACCATTGTCCAAGTTGTGCCCCTCTTCCTGTGCTTTACAGGCGATTCCAAGGTACCTCTTGAAATCTGTTTCCTGCTATTTTGCCTCACTTTCAAGTCCGCCTCGTTGACTTCCCTCAACAGATTTTTGGACGATAGTTGTCCTTTATCACTCTGCCAGTTTGTGAATTGCTGTGCCCCTGAGCTCCATTTCTCAACTCGTTTTTTGTGAGCTGAACGCAAGTCCAAAATTTTGGATCATGTCCTATACTGGTTCCCGGTGGGTGGCTGAGACTTTGGTTAATTCTTCTTCCTGCCGGGAAATTAGAGTGACATGTGCCCGTCCAAATGCCTAACAGCTACTCTCTCATGGGTTCTCCCTCGTCCCTTCCATCCTCTGGCAAATTGGGAACCTGTGCAAACCAGGAGGTTAAAGGGCCTGTCTCTCCAAGTTGGGAGATTGATAGTAAGGCAGTTGGAAAGTCAAACTGGAGCACCAGGAGAGGGACTATTCGTTGAGTTTTAGAAACCTTTCGTATTCACAGTGTGTCCATTCTCTAGGTTTCCTGTACATGTTATAGCTGTAGTAATATTCCCTTGAACCTGGAGAGTTGGGACCCATGGAATGGGGGCCATGCATTATTGCTTGAAAGGGTCTGCATTTGCTCACCCAATCTCACCAATCCTCTCAGTCCCAAGTGTCCAGCCTTATGCCACATCCAGCTGTCATTGTAGATAGGGTCTTTCCAGGTTTCCTCAGACACCCTGAAGGAATTGTAAAGAATTTCCCTGTTTTTTGGTTTTGCTTTTGAAATTCCTTTTTATACTGGGTTTGAGCTGATTCTCGCTGCCATGTTTATGCCACTCTAGACACTCTTGATTCCCTTATGGAGACATATCAATACATAGGTTTTAAGATTCTTACTAGTCAGATATATTCCTCTGCGGGAAATATGGGGTTTTGAGTCTCTTTCACTGAGGAAGGTGTAGGTCTTGTCTATTCCAAAGTTGGTTTTTGGAACGGTCCCTGTGCTTATATCAAACTCTGGTTTTATGCATCAACCCACCTCTCCTTCCCCTTTATGCAGGCATAAGAGTGTTTTCTAAATGTGAGACTCTGTTCTCTTTCCTAACTCAGTTCACGTGTAGCCATGTTTACAGGATCTTCCTAAGTGATATCTTATGATAAGTTTCTTTTTCTGTGTGACTTATTTCACTTAGAATCATCGTACCTGAATCCACTCACTTTGCTGCTACTGGTCTTATGACATTGATTTCATGGCTGAGGGATATTCCATCGTACGTAAGTACCACAATGTTTTGAACCATTTTTATATTTCCTGGGATATTTAAGGTGTACCCAAGTTGAGGTTCTTGTAGTCAGTGCAGCCCTAAATTTGGAGGTGGCTCTTTCTTATTGATTTTCAGTTTTCCCAAGGTATATTCCCTAGACTGGAAGTGGCCTTGGCTCTGTAGCTCTGTTGTTTACTTGTTTTAGGGAACACAATGCACTCCTCCAGTGAGGCAGTTGGCAATTGACATCCCGCCCATCAGCATAACAAGGCTCCCAGTTCTCCAGGGCCTGTCTTGCCTTTCTGGTTTTTACACATTTTGTGGATGTCCCTTTTGACCGGTGGGAAGTGATACTTCTTTGTAGTGCAGATTTGCATTGCCCGCTTGCTTGCTTGGCCAAAAAGGGCGTATGCGTTTTCTCCTGAATATATTCAGGAGAAAACGCATACGCCCTTTTTGGCCAAGTGCACCATTGTCCAAGTTGTGCCCCTCTTCCTGTGCTTTACAGGCGATTCCAAGGTACCTCTTGAAATCTGTTTCCTGCTATTTTGCCTCGCTTTCAAGTCCGCCTCGTTGACTTCCCTCAACCGATTTTTGGACGATAGTTGTCCTTTATCACTCTGCCACTTTGTGAATTGCTGTGCCCCTGAGCTCCATTTCTCAACTCGTTTTTTGTGAGCTGAACGCAAGTCCAAAATTTTGGATCATGTCCTATACTGGTTCCCGGTGGGTGGCTGAGACTTTGGTTAATTCTTCTTCCTGCCGGGAAATTAGAGTGACATGTGCCCGTCCAAATGCCTAACAGCTACTCTCTCATGGGTTCTCCCTCGTCCCTTCCATCCTCTGCCAAATTGGGAACCTGTGCAAACCAGGAGGTTAAAGGGCCTGTCTCTCCAAGTTGGGAGATTGATAGTAAGGCAGTTGGAAAGTCAAACTGGAGCACCAGGAGAGGGACTATTCGTTGAGTTTTAGAAACCTTTCGTATTCACAGTGTGTCCATTCTCTAGGTTTCCTGTACATGTTATAGCTGTAGTAATATTCCCTTGAACATGGAGAGTTGGGACCCATGGAATGGGGGCCATGCATTATTGCTTGAAAGGGTCTGCATTTGCTCACCCAATCTCACCAATCCTCTCAGTCCCAAGTGTCCAGCCTTATGCCACATCCAGCTGTCATTGTAGATAGGGTCTTTCCAGGTTTCCTCAGACACCCTGAAGGAATTGTAAAGAATTTCCCTGTTTTTTGGTTTTGCTTTTGAAATTCCTTTTTATAGTGGGTTTGAGCTGATTCTCGCTGCCATGTTTATGCCACTCTAGACACACTTGATTCCCTCATGGAGTCATATCAATACATAGGTTTTAAGTTTCTTACTAGTCAGATATATTCCTCTGCGGGAAATATGGGGTTTTTAGTCTCTTTCACTAAGGAAGGTGTCGGTCTTGTCAATTCCAAAGTTGGTTTTTGAAACGGTCCCTGTGCTTATATCAAACTCTGGTTTTATGCATCACCCCACCTCTCCTTCCCCTTTATGCAGGCATAAGAGTGTTTTCTAAATGTGAGACTCTGTTCTCTTTCCTAACTCAGTTCACGTGTAGCCATGTTTACAGGATCTTCATAAGTGATATCTTATGATAAGTTTCTTTTTCTGTGTGACTTATTTCACTTAGAGTCATCGTACCTGAATCCACTCACTTTGCTGCTACTGGTCTTATGACATTGATTTCATCGCTGAGGGATATTCCATCATACGTAAGTACCACAATGTTTTGAACCATTTTTATATTTCCTGGGATATTTAAGGTGTACCCAAGTTGAGGTTCTTGTAGTCAGTGCAGCCCTAAATTTGGAGGTGGCTCTTTCTTATTGATTTTCAGTTTTCCCAAGGTATATTCCCTAGACTGGAAGTGGCCTTGGCTCTGTAGCTCTGTTGTTTACTTGTTTTAGGGAACACAATGCACTCCTCCAGTGAGGCAGTTGGCAATTTACATCCCGCCCATCAGCAAAACAAAACTCCCAGTTCTCCAGGGCCTGTCTTGCCTTTCTGGTTTTTACACATTTTGTGGATGTCCCTTTTGAGCGGTGGGAAGTGATACTTCTTTGTAGTGCAGATTTGCATTGCCCGCTTGCTTGCTTGGCCAAAAAGGGCGTATGCGTTTTCTCCTGAATATATTCAGGAGAAAACGCATACGCCCTTTTTGGCCAAGTGCACCATTGTCCAAGTTGTGCCCCTCTTCCTGTGCTTTACAGGCGATTCCAAGGTACCTCTTGAAATCTGTTTCCTGCTATTTTGCCTCACTTTCAAGTCCGCCTCGTTGACTTCCCTCAACAGATTTTTGGACGATAGTTGTCCTTTATCACTCTGCCAGTTTGTGAATTGCTGTGCCCCTGAGCTCCATTTCTCAACTCGTTTTTTGTGAGCTGAACGCAAGTCCAAAATTTTGGATCATGTCCTATACTGGTTCCCGGTGGGTGGCTGAGACTTTGGTTAATTCTTCTTCCTGCCGGGAAATTAGAGTGACATGTGCCCGTCCAAATGCCTAACAGCTACTCTCTCATGGGTTCTCCCTCGTCCCTTCCATCCTCTGCCAAATTGGGAACCTGTGCAAACCAGGAGGTTAAAGGGCCTGTCTCTCCAAGTTGGGAGATTGATAGTAAGGCAGTTGGAAAGTCAAACTGGAGCACCAGGAGAGGGACTATTCGTTGAGTTTTAGAAACCTTTCGTATTCACAGTGTGTCCATTCTCTAGGTTTCCTGTACATGTTATAGCTGTAGTAATATTCCCTTGAACCTGGAGAGTTGGGACCCATGGAATGGGGGCCATGCATTATTGCTTGAAAGGGTCTGCATTTGCTCACCCAATCTCACCAATCCTCTCAGTCCCAAGTGTCCAGCCTTATGCCACATCCAGCTGTCATTGTAGATAGGGTCTTTCCAGGTTTCCTCAGACACCCTGAAGGAATTGTAAAGAATTTCCCTGTTTTTTGGTTTTGCTTTTGAAATTCCTTTTTATAGTGGGTTTGAGCTGATTCTCGCTGCCATGTTTATGCCACTCTAGACACTCTTGATTCCCTTATGGAGACATATCAATACATAGGTTTTAAGATTCTTACTAGTCAGATATATTCCTCTGCGGGAAATATGGGGTTTTGAGTCTCTTTCACTGAGGAAGGTGTAGGTCTTGTCTATTCCAAAGTTGGTTTTTGGAACGGTCCCTGTGCTTATATCAAACTCTGGTTTTATGCATCACCCCACCTCTCCTTCCCCTTTATGCAGGCATAAGAGTGTTTTCTAAATGTGAGACTCTGTTCTCTTTCCTAACTCAGTTCACGTGTAGCCATGTTTACAGGATCTTCCTAAGTGATATCTTATGATAAGTTTCTTTTTCTGTGTGACTTATTTCACTTAGAATCATCGTACCTAAATCCACTCACTTTGCTGCTACTGGTCTTATGACATTGATTTCATGGCTGAGGGATATTCCATCGTACGTAAGTACCACAATGTTTTGAACCATTTTTATATTTCCTGGGATATTTAAGGTGTACCCAAGTTGAGGTTCTTGTAGTCAGTGCAGCCCTAAATTTGGAGGTGGCTCTTTCTTATTGATTTTCAGTTTTCCCAAGGTATATTCCCTAGACTGGAAGTGGCCTTGGCTCTGTAGCTCTGTTGTTTACTTGTTTTAGGGAACACAATGCACTCCTCCAGTGAGGCAGTTGGCAATTGACATCCCGCCCATCAGCATAACAAGGCTCCCAGTTCTCCAGGGCCTGTCTTGCCTTTCTGGTTTTTACACATTTTGTGGATGTCCCTTTTGACCGGTGGGAAGTGATACTTCTTTGTAGTGCAGATTTGCATTGCCCGCTTGCTTGCTTGGCCAAAAAGGGCGTATGCGTTTTCTCCTGAATATATTCAGGAGAAAACGCATACGCCCTTTTTGGCCAAGTGCACCATTGTCCAAGTTGTGCCCCTCTTCCTGTGCTTTACAGGCGATTCCAAGGTACCTCTTGAAATCTGTTTCCTGCTATTTTGCCTCGCTTTCAAGTCCGCCTCGTTGACTTCCCTCAACCGATTTTTGGACGATAGTTGTCCTTTATCACTCTGCCAGTTTGTGAATTGCTGTGCCCCTGAGCTCCATTTCTCAACTCGTTTTTTGTGAGCTGAACGCAAGTCCAAAATTTTGGATCATGTCCTATACTGGTTCCCGGTGGGTGGCTGAGACTTTGGTTAATTCTTCTTCCTGCCGGGAAATTAGAGTGACATGTGCCCGTCCAAATGCCTAACAGCTACTCTCTCATGGGTTCTCCCTCGTCCCTTCCATCCTCTGCCAAATTGGGAACCTGTGCAAACCAGGAGGTTAAAGGGCCTGTCTCTCCAAGTTGGGAGATTGATAGTAAGGCAGTTGGAAAGTCAAACTGGAGCACCAGGAGAGGGACTATTCGTTGAGTTTTAGAAACCTTTCGTATTCACAGTGTGTCCATTCTCTAGGTTTCCTGTACATGTTATAGCTGTAGTAATATTCCCTTGAACATGGAGAGTTGGGACCCATGGAATGGGGGCCATGCATTATTGCTTGAAAGGGTCTGCATTTGCTCACCCAATCTCACCAATCCTCTCAGTCCCAAGTGTCCAGCCTTATGCCACATCCAGCTGTCATTGTAGATAGGGTCTTTCCAGGTTTCCTCAGACACCCTGAAGGAATTGTAAAGAATTTCCCTGTTTTTTGGTTTTGCTTTTGAAATTCCTTTTTATAGTGGGTTTGAGCTGATTCTCGCTGCCATGTTTATGCCACTCTAGACACACTTGATTCCCTCATGGAGTCATATCAATACATAGGTTTTAAGATTCTTACTAGTCAGATATATTCCTCTGCGGGAAATATGGGGTTTTGAGTCTCTTTCACTGAGGAAGGTGTAGGTCTTGTCTATTCCAAAGTTGGTTTCTGGAACGGTCCCTGTGCTTATATCAAACTCTGGTTTTATGCATCACCCCACCTCTCCTTCCCCTTTATGCAGGCATAAGAGTGTTTTCTAAATGTGAGACTCTGTTCTCTTTCCTAACTCAGTTCACGTGTAGCCATGTTTACAGGATCTTCATAAGTGATATCTTATGATAAGTTTCTTTTTCTGTGTGACTTATTTCACTTAGAATCATCGTACCTGAATCCACTCACTTTGCTGCTACTGATCTTATGACATTGATTTCATGGCTGATGGATATTACATCGTACGTAAGTACCACAATGTTTTGAACCATTTTTATATTTCCTGGGATATTTAAGGTGTACCCAAGTTGAGGTTCTTGTAGCCAGTGCAGCCCTAAATTTGGAGGTGGCTCTTTCTTATTGATTTTCAGTTTTCCCAAGGTATATTCCCTAGACTGGAAGTGGCCTTGGCTCTGTAGCTCTGTTGTTTACTTGTTTTAGGGAACACAATGCACTCCTCCAGTGAGGCAGTTGGCAATTTATATCCCGCCCATCAGCATAACAAGGCTCCCAGTTCTCCCGGGCCTGTCTTGCCTTTCTGGTTTTTACACATTTTGTGGATGTCCCTTTTGACCGGTGGGAAGTGATACTTCTTTGTAGTGCAGATTTGCATTGCCCGCTTGCTTGCTTGGCCAAAAAGGGCGTATGCGTTTTCTCCTGAATATATTCAGGAGAAAACGCATACGCCCTTTTTGGCCAAGTGCACCATTGTCCAAGTTGTGCCCCTCTTCCTGTGCTTTACAGGCGATTCCAAGGTACCTCTTGAAATCTGTTTCCTGCTATTTTGCCTCGCTTTCAAGTCCGCCTCGTTGACTTCTCTCAACAGATTTTGGACGATAGTTGTCCTTTATCACTCTGCCAGTTTGTGAATTGCTGTGTCCCTGAGCTCCATTTCTCAACTCGTTTTTTGTGAGCTGAACGCAAGTCCAAAATTTTGGATCATGTCCTATACTGGTTCCCGGTGGGTGGCTGAGACTTTGGTTAATTCTTCTTCCTGCCGGGAAATTAGAGTGACATGTGCCCGTCCAAATGCCTAACAGCTACTCTCTCATGGGTTCTCCCTCGTCCCTTCCATCCTCTGGCAAATTGGGAACCTGTGCAAACCAGGAGGTTAAAGGGCCTGTCTCTCCAAGTTGGGAGATTGATAGTAAGGCAGTTGGAAAGTCAAACTGGAGCACCAGGAGAGGGACTATTCGTTGAGTTTTAGAAACCTTTCGTATTCACAGTGTGTCCATTCTCTAGGTTTCCTGTACATGTTATAGCTGTAGTAATATTCCCTTGAACCTGGAGAGTTGGGACCCATGGAATGGGGGCCATGCATTATTGCTTGAAAGGGTCTGCATTTGCTCACCCAATCTCACCAATCCTCTCAGTCCCAAGTGTCCAGCCTTATGCCACCTCCAGCTGTCATTGTAGATAGGGTCTTTCCAGGTTTCCTCAGACACCCTGAAGGAATTGTAAAGAATTTCCCTGTTTTTTGGTTTTGCTTTTGAAATTCCTTTTTATAGTGGGTTTGAGCTGATTCTCGCTGCCATGTTTATGCCACTCTAGACACACTTGATTCCCTCATGGAGTCATATCAATACATAGGTTTTAAGATTCTTACTAGTTAGATATATTCCTCTGCGGGAAATATGGGGTTTTTAGTCTCTTTCACTAAGGAAGGTGTCGGTCTTGTCAATTCCAAAGTTGGTTTTTGAAACGGTCCCTGTGCTTATATCAAACTCTGGTTTTATGCATCACCCCACCTCTCCTTCCCCTTTATGCAGGCATAAGAGTGTTTTCTAAATGTGAGACTCTGTTCTCTTTCCTAACTCAGTTCACGTGTAGCCATGTTTACAGGATCTTCATAAGTGATATCTTATTATAAGTTTCTTTTTCTGTGTGACTTATTTCACTTAGAATCATCGTACCTGAATCCACTCACTTTGCTGCTACTGGTCTTATGACATTGATTTCATCGCTGAGGGATATTCCATCATACGTAAGTACCACAATGTTTTGAACCATTTTTATATTTCCTGGGATATTTAAGGTGTACCCAAGTTGAGGTTCTTGTAGCCAGTGCAGCCCTAAATTTGGAGGTGGCTCTTTCTTATTGATTTTCAGTTTTCCCAAGGTATATTCCCTAGACTGGAAGTGGCCTTGGCTCTGTATCTCTGTTGTTTACTTGTTTTAGGGAACACAATGCACTCCTCCAGTGAGGCAGTTGGCAATTTATATCCCGCCCATCAGCATAACAAGGCTCCCAGTTCTCCAGGGTCTGTCTTGCCTTTCTGGTTTTTACACATTTTGTGGATGTCCCTTTTGACCGGTGGGAAGTGATACTTCTTTGTAGTGCAGATTTGCATTGCCCGCTTGCTTGCTTGGCCAAAAAGGGCGTATGCGTTTTCTCCTGAATATATTCAGGAGAAAACGCATACGCCCTTTTTGGCCAAGTGCACCATTGTCCAAGTTGTGCCCCTCTTCCTGTGCTTTACAGGCGATTCCAAGGTACCTCTTGAAATCTGTTTCCTGCTATTTTGCCTCGCTTTCAAGTCCGCCTCGTTGACTTCCCTCAACCGATTTTTGGACGATAGTTGTCCTTTATCACTCTGCCAGTTTGTGAATTGCTGTGCCCCTGAGCTCCATTTCTCAACTCGTTTTTTGTGAGCTGAACGCAAGTCCAAAATTTTGGATCATGTCCTATACTGGTTCCCGGTGGGTGGCTGAGACTTTGGTTAATTCTTCTTCCTGCCGGGAAATTAGAGTGACATGTGCCCGTCCAAATGCCTAACAGCTACTCTCTCATGGGTTCTCCCTCGTCCCTTCCATCCTCTGCCAAATTGGGAACCTGTGCAAACCAGGAGGTTAAAGGGCCTGTCTCTCCAAGTTGGGAGATTGATAGTAAGGCAGTTGGAAAGTCAAACTGGAGCACCAGGAGAGGGACTATTCGTTGAGTTTTAGAAACCTTTCGTATTCACAGTGTGTCCATTCTCTAGGTTTCCTGTACATGTTATAGCTGTAGTAATATTCCCTTGAACATGGAGAGTTGGGACCCATGGAATGGGGGCCATGCATTATTGCTTGAAAGGGTCTGCATTTGCTCACCCAATCTCACCAATCCTCTCAGTCCCAAGTGTCCAGCCTTATGCCACATCCAGCTGTCATTGTAGATAGGGTCTTTCCAGGTTTCCTCAGACACCCTGAAGGAATTGTAAAGAATTTCCCTGTTTTTTGGTTTTGCTTTTGAAATTCCTTTTTATAGTGGGTTTGAGCTGATTCTCGCTGCCATGTTTATGCCACTCTAGACACACTTGATTCCCTTATGGAGTCATATCAATACATAGGTTTTAAGATTCTTACTAGTCAGATATATTCCTCTGCGGGAAATATGGGGTTTTGAGTCTCTTTCACTGAGGAAGGTGTAGGTCTTGTCTATTCCAAAGTTGGTTTCTGGAACGGTCCCTGTGCTTATATCAAACTCTGGTTTTATGCATCACCCCACCTCTCCTTCCCCTTTATGCAGGCATAAGAGTGTTTTCTAAATGTGAGACTCTGTTCTCTTTCCTAACTCAGTTCACGTGTAGCCATGTTTACAGGATCTTCATAAGTGATATCTTATGATAAGTTTCTTTTTCTGTGTGACTTATTTCACTTAGAATCATCGTACCTGAATCCACTCACTTTGCTGCTACTGATCTTATGACATTGATTTCATGGCTGATGGATATTACATCGTACGTAAGTACCACAATGTTTTGAACCATTTTTATATTTCCTGGGATATTTAAGGTGTACCCAAGTTGAGGTTCTTGTAGCCAGTGCAGCCCTAAATTTGGAGGTGGCTCTTTCTTATTGATTTTCAGTTTTCCCAAGGTATATTCCCTAGACTGGAAGTGGCCTTGGCTCTGTAGCTCTGTTGTTTACTTGTTTTAGGGAACACAATGCACTCCTCCAGTGAGGCAGTTGGCAATTTATATCCCGCCCATCAGCATAACAAGGCTCCCAGTTCTCCCGGGCCTGTCTTGCCTTTCTGGTTTTTACACATTTTGTGGATGTCCCTTTTGACCGGTGGGAAGTGATACTTCTTTGTAGTGCAGATTTGCATTGCCCGCTTGCTTGCTTGGCCAAAAAGGGCGTATGCGTTTTCTCCTGAATATATTCAGGAGAAAACGCATACGCCCTTTTTGGCCAAGTGCACCATTGTCCAAGTTGTGCCCCTCTTCCTGTGCTTTACAGGCGATTCCAAGGTACCTCTTGAAATCTGTTTCCTGCTATTTTGCCTCGCTTTCAAGTCCGCCTCGTTGACTTCTCTCAACAGATTTTGGACGATAGTTGTCCTTTATCACTCTGCCAGTTTGTGAATTGCTGTGTCCCTGAGCTCCATTTCTCAACTCGTTTTTTGTGAGCTGAACGCAAGTCCAAAATTTTGGATCATGTCCTATACTGGTTCCCGGTGGGTGGCTGAGACTTTGGTTAATTCTTCTTCCTGCCGGGAAATTAGAGTGACATGTGCCCGTCCAAATGCCTAACAGCTACTCTCTCATGGGTTCTCCCTCGTCCCTTCCATCCTCTGCCAAATTGGGAACCTGTGCAAACCAGGAGGTTAAAGGGCCTGTCTCTCCAAGTTGGGAGATTGATAGTAAGGCAGTTGGAAAGTCAAACTGGAGCACCAGGAGAGGGACTATTCGTTGAGTTTTAGAAACCTTTCGTATTCACAGTGTGTCCATTCTCTAGGTTTCCTGTACATGTTATAGCTGTAGTAATATTCCCTTGAACCTGGAGAGTTGGGACCCATGGAATGGGGGCCATGCATTATTGCTTGAAAGGGTCTGCATTTGCTCACCCAATCTCACCAATCCTCTCAGTCCCAAGTGTCCAGCCTTATGCCACCTCCAGCTGTCATTGTAGATAGGGTCTTTCCAGGTTTCCTCAGACACCCTGAAGGAATTGTAAAGAATTTCCCTGTTTTTTGGTTTTGCTTTTGAAATTCCTTTTTATAGTGGGTTTGAGCTGATTCTCGCTGCCATGTTTATGCCACTCTAGACACACTTGATTCCCTCATGGAGTCATATCAATACATAGGTTTTAAGATTCTTACTAGTTAGATATATTCCTCTGCGGGAAATATGGGGTTTTTAGTCTCTTTCACTAAGGAAGGTGTCGGTCTTGTCAATTCCAAAGTTGGTTTTTGAAACGGTCCCTGTGCTTATATCAAACTCTGGTTTTATGCATCACCCCACCTCTCCTTCCCCTTTATGCAGGCATAAGAGTGTTTTCTAAATGTGAGACTCTGTTCTCTTTCCTAACTCAGTTCACGTGTAGCCATGTTTACAGGATCTTCATAAGTGATATCTTATTATAAGTTTCTTTTTCTGTGTGACTTATTTCACTTAGAATCATCGTACCTGAATCCACTCACTTTGCTGCTACTGGTCTTATGACATTGATTTCATCGCTGAGGGATATTCCATCATACGTAAGTACCACAATGTTTTGAACCATTTTTATATTTCCTGGGATATTTAAGGTGTACCCAAGTTGAGGTTCTTGTAGCCAGTGCAGCCCTAAATTTGGAGGTGGCTCTTTCTTATTGATTTTCAGTTTTCCCAAGGTATATTCCCTAGACTGGAAGTGGCCTTGGCTCTGTATCTCTGTTGTTTACTTGTTTTAGGGAACACAATGCACTCCTCCAGTGAGGCAGTTGGCAATTTATATCCCGCCCATCAGCATAACAAGGCTCCCAGTTCTCCAGGGCCTGTCTTGCCTTTCTGGTTTTTACACATTTTGTGGATGTCCCTTTTGACCGGTGGGAAGTGATACTTCTTTGTAGTGCAGATTTGCATTGCCCGCTTGCTTGCTTGGCCAAAAAGGGCGTATGCGTTTTCTCCTGAATATATTCAGGAGAAAACGCATACGCCCTTTTTGGCCAAGTGCACCATTGTCCAAGTTGTGCCCCTCTTCCTGTGCTTTACAGGCGATTCCAAGGTACCTCTTGAAATCTGTTTCCTGCTATTTTGCCTCGCTTTCAAGTCCGCCTCGTTGACTTCCCTCAACAGATTTTTGGACGATAGTTGTCCTTTATCACTCTGCCAGTTTGTGAATTGCTGTGCCCCTGAGCTCCATTTCTCAACTCGTTTTTTGTGAGCTGAACGCAAGTCCAAAATTTTGGATCATGTCCTATACTGGTTCCCGGTGGGTGGCTGAGACTTTGGTTAATTCTTCTTCCTGCCGGGAAATTAGAGTGACATGTGCCCGTCCAAATGCCTAACAGCTACTCTCTCATGGGTTCTCCCTCGTCCCTTCCATCCTCTGCCAAATTGGGAACCTGTGCAAACCAGGAGGTTAAAGGGCCTGTCTCTCCAAGTTGGGAGATTGATAGTAAGGCAGTTGGAAAGTCAAACTGGAGCACCAGGAGAGGAACTATTCGTTGAGTTTTAGAAACCTTTCGTATTCACAGTGTGTCCATTCTCTAGGTTTCCTGTACATGTTATAGCTGTAGTAATATTCCCTTGAACCTGGAGAGTTGGGACCCATGGAATGGGGGCCATGCATTATTGCTTGAAAGGGTCTGCATTTGCTCACCCAATCTTACCAATCCTCTCAGTCCCAAGTGTCCAGCCTTATGCCACATCCAGCTGTCATTGTAGATAGGGTCTTTCCAGGTTTCCTCAGACACCCTGAAGGAATTGTAAAGAATTTCCCTGTTTTTTGGTTTTGCTTTTGAAATTCCTTTTTATAGTGGGTTTGAGCTGATTCTCGCTGCCATGTTTATGCCACTCTAGACACACTTGATTCCCTCATGGAGTCATATCAATACATAGGTTTTAAGTTTCTTACTAGTCAGATATATTCCTCTGCGGGAAATATGGGGTTTTTAGTCTCTTTCACTAAGGAAGGTGTCGGTCTTGTCAATTCCAAAGTTGGTTTTTGAAACGGTCCCTGTGCTTATATCAAACTCTGGTTTTATGCATCACCCCACCTCTCCTTCCCCTTTATGCAGGCATAAGAGTGTTTTCTAAATGTGAGACTCTGTTCTCTTTCCTAACTCAGTTCACGTGTAGCCATGTTTACAGGATCTTCATAAGTGATATCTTATGATAAGTTTCTTTTTCTGTGTGACTTATTTCACTTAGAGTCATCGTACCTGAATCCACTCACTTTGCTGCTACTGGTCTTATGACATTGATTTCATCGCTGAGGGATATTCCATCATACGTAAGTACCACAATGTTTTGAACCATTTTTATATTTCCTGGGATATTTAAGGTGTACCCAAGTTGAGGTTCTTGTAGTCAGTGCAGCCCTAAATTTGGAGGTGGCTCTTTCTTATTGATTTTCAGTTTTCCCAAGGTATATTCCCTAGACTGGAAGTGGCCTTGGCTCTGTAGCTCTGTTGTTTACTTGTTTTAGGGAACACAATGCACTCCTCCAGTGAGGCAGTTGGCAATTTACATCCCGCCCATCAGCATAACAAGGCTCCCAGTTCTCCAGGGCCTGTCTTGCCTTTCTGGTTTTTACACATTTTGTGGATGTCCCTTTTGACCGGTGGGAAGTGATACTTCTTTGTAGTGCAGTTTTGCATTGCTCGCTTGCTTGCTTGGCCAAAAAGGGCGTATGCGTTTTCTCCTGAATATATTCAGGAGAAAACGCATACGCCCTTTTTGGCCAAGTGCACCATTGTCCAAGTTGTGCCCCTCTTCCTGTGCTTTACAGGCGATTCCAACGTACCTCTTGAAATCTGTTTCCTGCTATTTTGCCTCACTTTCAAGTCCGCCTCGTTGACTTCCCTCAACAGACTTTTGGACGATAGTTGTCCTTTATCACTCTGCCAGTTTGTGAATTGCTGTGCCCCTGAGCTCCATTTCTCAACTCGTTTTTTGTGAGCTGAACGCAAGTCCAAAATTTTGGATCATGTCCTATACTGGTTCCCGGTGGGTGGCTGAGACTTTGGTTAATTCTTCTTCCTGCCGGGAAATTAGAGTGACATGTGCCCGTCCAAATGCCTAACAGCTACTCTCTCATGGGTTCTCCCTCGTCCCTTCCATCCTCTGGCAAATTGGGAACCTGTGCAAACCAGGAGGTTAAAGGGCCTGTCTCTCCAAGTTGGGAGATTGATAGTAAGGCAGTTGGAAAGTCAAACTGGAGCACCAGGAGAGGGACTATTCGTTGAGTTTTAGAAACCTTTCGTATTCACAGTGTGTCCATTCTCTAGGTTTCCTGTACATGTTATAGCTGTAGTAATATTCCCTTGAACCTGGAGAGTTGGGACCCATGGAATGGGGGCCATGCATTATTGCTTGAAAGGGTCTGCATTTGCTCACCCAATCTCACCAATCCTCTCAGTCCCAAGTGTCCAGCCTTATGCCACATCCAGCTGTCATTGTAGATAGGGTCTTTCCAGGTTTCCTCAGACACCCTGAAGGAATTGTAAAGAATTTCCCTGTTTTTTGGTTTTGCTTTTGAAATTCCTTTTTATAGTGGGTTTGAGCTGATTCTCGCTGCCATGTTTATGCCACTCTAGACACACTTGATTCCCTTATGGAGACATATCAATACATAGGTTTTAAGATTCTTACTAGTCAGATATATTCCTCTGTGGGAAATATGGGGTTTTGAGTCTCTTTCACGGAGGAAGGTGTCGGTTTTGTCAATTCCAAAGTTGGTTTTTGAAACGGTCCCTGTGCTTATATCAAACTCTGGTTTTATGCATCACCCCACCTCTCCTTCCCCTTTATGCAGGCATAAGAGTGTTTTCTAAATGTGAGACTCTGTTCTCTTTCCTAACTCAGTTCACGTGTAGCCATGTTTACAGGATCTTCATAAGTGATATCTTATGATAAGTTTCTTTTTCTGTGTGACTTATTTCACTTAGAATCATCTACCTGAATCCACTCACTTTGCTGCTACTGGTCTTATGACATTGATTTCATCGCTGAGGGATATTCCATCATACGTAAGTACCACAATGTTTTGAACCATTTTTATATTTCCTGGGATATTTAAGGTGTACCCAAGTTGAGGTTCTTGTAGTCAGTGCAGCCCTAAATTTGGAGGTGGCTCTTTCTTATTGATTTTCAGTTTTCCCAAGGTATATTCCCTAGACTGGAAGTGGCCTTGGCTCTGTAGCTCTGTTGTTTACTTGTTTTAGGGAACACAATGCACTCCTCCAGTGAGGCAGTTGGCAATTTACATCCCGCCCATCAGCAAAACAAAACTCCCAGTTCTCCAGGGCCTGTCTTGCCTTTCTGGTTTTTACACATTTTGTGGATGTCCCTTTTGACCGGTGGGAAGTGATACTTCTTTGTAGTGCAGATTTGCATTGCCCGCTTGCTTGCTTGGCCAAAAAGGGCGTATGCGTTTTCTCCTGAATATATTCAGGAGAAAACGCATACGCCCTTTTTGGCCAAGTGCACCATTGTCCAAGTTGTGCCCCTCTTCCTGTGCTTTACAGGCGATTCCAAGGTACCTCTTGAAATCTGTTTCCTGCTATTTTGCCTCACTTTCAAGTCCGCCTCGTTGACTTCCCTCAACAGATTTTTGGACGATAGTTGTCCTTTATCACTCTGCCAGTTTGTGAATTGCTGTGCCCCTGAGCTCCATTTCTCAACTCGTTTTTTGTGAGCTGAACGCAAGTCCAAAATTTTGGATCATGTCCTATACTGGTTCCCGGTGGGTGGCTGAGACTTTGGTTAATTCTTCTTCCTGCCGGGAAATTAGAGTGACATGTGCCCGTCCAAATGCCTAACAGCTACTCTCTCATGGGTTCTCCCTCGTCCCTTCCATCCTCTGGCAAATTGGGAACCTGTGCAAACCAGGAGGTTAAAGGGCCTGTCTCTCCAAGTTGGGAGATTGATAGTAAGGCAGTTGGAAAGTCAAACTGGAGCACCAGGAGAGGGACTATTCGTTGAGTTTTAGAAACCTTTCGTATTCACAGTGTGTCCATTCTCTAGGTTTCCTGTACATGTTATAGCTGTAGTAATATTCCCTTGAACCTGGAGAGTTGGGACCCATGGAATGGGGGCCATGCATTATTGCTTGAAAGGGTCTGCATTTGCTCACCCAATCTCACCAATCCTCTCAGTCCCAAGTGTCCAGCCTTATGCCACATCCAGCTGTCATTGTAGATAGGGTCTTTCCAGGTTTCCTCAGACACCCTGAAGGAATTGTAAAGAATTTCCCTGTTTTTTGGTTTTGCTTTTGAAATTCCTTTTTATAGTGGGTTTGAGCTGATTCTCGCTGCCATGTTTATGCCACTCTAGACACTCTTGATTCCCTTATGGAGACATATCAATACATAGGTTTTAAGATTCTTACTAGTCAGATATATTCCTCTGCGGGAAATATGGGGTTTTGAGTCTCTTTCACTGAGGAAGGTGTAGGTCTTGTCTATTCCAAAGTTGGTTTTTGGAACGGTCCCTGTGCTTATATCAAACTCTGGTTTTATGCATCACCCCACCTCTCCTTCCCCTTTATGCAGGCATAAGAGTGTTTTCTAAATGTGAGACTCTGTTCTCTTTCCTAACTCAGTTCACGTGTAGCCATGTTTACAGGATCTTCCTAAGTGATATCTTATGATAAGTTTCTTTTTCTGTGTGACTTATTTCACTTAGAATCATCGTACCTGAATCCACTCACTTTGCTGCTACTGGTCTTATGACATTGATTTCATGGCTGAGGGATATTCCATCGTACGTAAGTACCACAATGTTTTGAACCATTTTTATATTTCCTGGGATATTTAAGGTGTACCCAAGTTGAGGTTCTTGTAGTCAGTGCAGCCCTAAATTTGGAGGTGGCTCTTTCTTATTGATTTTCAGTTTTCCCAAGGTATATTCCCTAGACTGGAAGTGGCCTTGGCTCTGTAGCTCTGTTGTTTACTTGTTTTAGGGAACACAATGCACTCCTCCAGTGAGGCAGTTGGCAATTTACATCCCGCCCATCAGCATAACAAGTCTCCCAGTTCTCCAGGGCCTGTCTTGCCTTTCTGGTTTTTACACATTTTGTGGATGTCCCTTTTGACCGGTGGGAAGTGATACTTCTTTGTAGTGCAGATTTGCATTGCCCGCTTGCTTGCTTGGCCAAAAAGGGCGTATGCGTTTTCTCCTGAATATATTCAGGAGAAAACGCATACGCCCTTTTTGGCCAAGTGCACCATTGTCCAAGTTGTGCCCCTCTTCCTGTGCTTTACAGGCGATTCCAAGGTACCTCTTGAAATCTGTTTCCTGCTATTTTGCCTCGCTTTCAAGTCCGCCTCGTTGACTTCCCTCAACTGATTTTTGGACGATAGTTGTCCTTTATCACTCTGCCAGTTTGTGAATTGCTGTGCCCCTGAGCTCCATTTCTCAACTCGTTTTTTGTGAGCTGAACGCAAGTCCAAAATTTTGGATCATGTCCTATACTGGTTCCCGGTGGGTGGCTGAGACTTTGGTTAATTCTTCTTCCTGCCGGGAAATTAGAGTGACATGTGCCCGTCCAAATGCCTAACAGCTACTCTCTCATGGGTTCTCCCTCGTCCCTTCCATCCTCTGCCAAATTGGGAACCTGTGCAAACCAGGAGGTTAAAGGGCCTGTCTCTCCAAGTTGGGAGATTGATAGTAAGGCAGTTGGAAAGTCAAACTGGAGCACCAGGAGAGGGACTATTCGTTGAGTTTTAGAAACCTTTCCTATTCACAGTGTGTCCATTCTCTAGGTTTCCTGTACATGTTATAGCTGTAGTAATATTCCCTTGAACATGGAGAGTTGGGACCCATGGAATGGGGGCCATGCATTATTGCTTGAAAGGGTCTGCATTTGCTCACCCAATCTCACCAATCCTCTCAGTCCCAAGTGTCCAGCCTTATGCCACATCCAGCTGTCATTGTAGATAGGGTCTTTCCAGGTTTCCTCAGACACCCTGAAGGAATTGTAAAGAATTTCCCTGTTTTTTGGTTTTGCTTTTGAAATTCCTTTTTATAGTGGGTTTGAGCTGATTCTCGCTGCCATGTTTATGCCACTCTAGACACACTTGATTCCCTTATGGAGTCATATCAATACATAGGTTTTAAGATTCTTACTAGTCAGATATATTCCTCTGCGGGAAATATGGGGTTTTGAGTCTCTTTCACTGAGGAAGGTGTAGGTCTTGTCTATTCCAAAGTTGATTTCTGGAACGGTCCCTGTGCTTATATCAAACTCTGGTTTTATGCATCACCCCACCTCTCCTTCCCCTTTATGCAGGCATAAGAGTGTTTTCTAAATGTGAGACTCTGTTCTCTTTCCTAACTCAGTTCACGTGTAGCCATGTTTACAGGATCTTCATAAGTGATATCTTATGATAAGTTTCTTTTTCTGTGTGACTTATTTCACTTAGAATCATCGTACCTGAATCCACTCACTTTGCTGCTACTGATCTTATGACATTGATTTCATGGCTGATGGATATTACATCGTACGTAAGTACCACAATGTTTTGAACCATTTTTATATTTCCTGGGATATTTAAGGTGTACCCAAGTTGAGGTTCTTGTAGTCAGTGCAGCCCTAAATTTGGAGGTGGCTCTTTCTTATTGATTTTCAGTTTTCCCAAGGTATATTCCCTAGACTGGAAGTGGCCTTGGCTCTGTAGCTCTGTTGTTTACTTGTTTTAGGGAACACAATGCACTCCTCCAGTGAGGCAGTTGGCAATTTACATCCCGCCCATCAGCATAACAAGGCTCCCAGTTCTCCAGGGCCTGTCTTGCCTTTCTGGTTTTTACACATTTTGTGGATGTCCCTTTTGACCGGTGGGAAGTGATACTTCTTTGTAGTGCAGATTTGCATTGCCCGCTTGCTTGCTTGGCCAAAAAGGGCGTATGCGTTTTCTCCTGAATATATTCAGGAGAAAACGCATACGCCCTTTTTGGCCAAGTGCACCATTGTCCAAGTTGTGCCCCTCTTCCTGTGCTTTACAGGCGATTCCAAGGTACCTCTTGAAATCTGTTTCCTGCTATTTTGCCTCACTTTCAAGTCCGCCTCGTTGACTTCCCTCAACAGATTTTTGGACGATAGTTGTCCTTTATCACTCTGCCAGTTTGTGAATTGCTGTGCCCCTGAGCTCCATTTCTCAACTCGTTTTTTGTGAGCTGAACGCAAGTCCAAAATTTTGGATCATGTCCTATACTGGTTCCCGGTGGGTGGCTGAGACTTTGGTTAATTCTTCTTCCTGCCGGGAAATTAGAGTGACATGTGCCCGTCCAAATGCCTAACAGCTACTCTCTCATGGGTTCTCCCTCGTCCCTTCCATCCTCTGGCAAATTGGGAACCTGTGCAAACCAGGAGGTTAAAGGGCCTGTCTCTCCAAGTTGGGAGATTGATAGTAAGGCAGTTGGAAAGTCAAACTGGAGCACCAGGAGAGGGACTATTCGTTGAGTTTTAGAAACCTTTCGTATTCACAGTGTGTCCATTCTCTAGGTTTCCTGTACATGTTATAGCTGTAGTAATATTCCCTTGAACCTGGAGAGTTGGGACCCATGGAATGGGGGCCATGCATTATTGCTTGAAAGGGTCTGCATTTGCTCACCCAATCTCACCAATCCTCTCAGTCCCAAGTGTCCAGCCTTATGCCACATCCAGCTGTCATTGTAGATAGGGTCTTTCCAGGTTTCCTCAGACACCCTGAAGGAATTGTAAAGAATTTCCCTGTTTTTTGGTTTTGCTTTTGAAATTCCTTTTTATAGTGGGTTTGAGCTGATTCTCGCTGCCATGTTTATGCCACTCTAGACACACTTGATTCCCTTATGGAGACATATCAATACATAGGTTTTAAGATTCTTACTAGTCAGATATATTCCTCTGCGGGAAATATGGGGTTTTGAGTCTCTTTCACTGAGGAAGGTGTAGGTCTTGTCTATTCCAAAGTTGGTTTTTGGAACGGTCCCTGTGCTTATATCAAACTCTGGTTTTATGCATCACCCCACCTCTCCTTCCCCTTTATGCAGGCATAAGAGTGTTTTCTAAATGTGAGACTCTGTTCTCTTTCCTAACTCAGTTCACGTGTAGCCATGTTTACAGGATCTTCCTAAGTGATATCTTATGATAAGTTTCTTTTTCTGTGTGACTTATTTCACTTAGAATCATCGTACCTGAATCCACTCACTTTGCTGCTACTGGTCTTATGACATTGATTTCATGGCTGAGGGATATTCCATCGTACGTAAGTACCACAATGTTTTGAACCATTTTTATATTTCCTGGGATATTTAAGGTGTACCCAAGTTGAGGTTCTTGTAGTCAGTGCAGCCCTAAATTTGGAGGTGGCTCTTTCTTATTGATTTTCAGTTTTCCCAAGGTATATTCCCTAGATTGGAAGTGGCCTTGGCTCTGTAGCTCTGTTGTTTACTTGTTTTAGGGAACACAATGCACTCCTCCAGTGAGGCAGTTGGCAATTTACATCCCGCCCATCAGCATAACAAGGCTCCCAGTTCTCCAGGGCCTGTCTTGCCTTTCTGGTTTTTACACATTTTGTGGATGTCCCTTTTGACCGGTGGGAAGTGATACTTCTTTGTAGTGCAGATTTGCATTGCCCGCTTGCTTGCTTGGCCAAAAAGGGCGTATGCGTTTTCTCCTGAATATATTCAGGAGAAAACGCATACGCCCTTTTTGGCCAAGTGCACCATTGTCCAAGTTGTGCCCCTCTTCCTGTGCTTTACAGGCGATTCCAAGGTACCTCTTGAAATCTGTTTCCTGCTATTTTGCCTCGCTTTCAAGTCCGCCTCGTTGACTTCCCTCAACCGATTTTTGGACGATAGTTGTCCTTTATCACTCTGCCAGTTTGTGAATTGCTGTGCCCCTGAGCTCCATTTCTCAACTCGTTTTTTGTGAGCTGAACGCAAGTCCAAAATTTTGGATCATGTCCTATACTGGTTCCCGGTGGGTGGCTGAGACTTTGGTTAATTCTTCTTCCTGCCGGGAAATTAGAGTGACATGTGCCCGTCCAAATGCCTAACAGCTACTCTCTCATGGGTTCTCCCTCGTCCCTTCCATCCTCTGCCAAATTGGGAACCTGTGCAAACCAGGAGGTTAAAGGGCCTGTCTCTCCAAGTTGGGAGATTGATAGTAAGGCAGTTGGAAAGTCAAACTGGAGCACCAGGAGAGGGACTATTCGTTGAGTTTTAGAAACCTTTCGTATTCACAGTGTGTCCATTCTCTAGGTTTCCTGTACATGTTATAGTTGTAGTAATATTCCCTTGAACATGGAGAGTTGGGACCCATGGAATGGGGGCCATGCATTATTGCTTGAAAGGGTCTGCATTCGCTCACCCAATCTCACCAATCCTCTCAGTCCCAAGTGTCCAGCCTTATGCCACATCCAGCTGTCATTGTAGATAGGGTCTTTCCAGGTTTCCTCAGACACCCTGAAGGAATTGTAAAGAATTTCCCTGTTTTTTGGTTTTGCTTTTGAAATTCCTTTTTATAGTGGGTTTGAGCTGATTCTCGCTGCCATGTTTATGCCACTCTAGACACACTTGATTCCCTTATGGAGTCATATCAATACATAGGTTTTAAGATTCTTACTAGTCAGATATATTCCTCTGCGGGAAATATGGGGTTTTGAGTCTCTTTCACTGAGGAAGGTGTAGGTCTTGTCTATTCCAAAGTTGGTTTTTGGAACGGTCCCTGTGCTTATATCAAACTCTGGTTTTATGCATCACCCCACCTCTCCTTCCCCTTTATGCAGGCATAAGAGTGTTTTCTAAATGTGAGACTCTGTTCTCTTTCCTAACTCAGTTCACGTGTAGCCATGTTTACAGGATCTTCATAAGTGATATCTTATGATAAGTTTCTTTTTCTGTGTGACTTATTTCACTTAGAATCATCGTACCTGAATCCACTCACTTTGCTGCTACTGATCTTATGACATTGATTTCATGGCTGATGGATATTACATCGTACGTAAGTACCACAATGTTTTGAACCATTTTTATATTTCCTGGGATATTTAAGGTGTACCCAAGTTGAGGTTCTTGTAGTCAGTGCAGCCCTAAATTTGGAGGTGGCTCTTTCTTATTGATTTTCAGTTTTCCCAAGGTATATTCCCTAGACTGGAAGTGGCCTTGGCTCTGTAGCTCTGTTGTTTACTTGTTTTAGGGAACACAATGCACTCCTCCAGTGAGGCAGTTGGCAATTTACATCCCGCCCATCAGCATAACAAGGCTCCCAGTTCTCCAGGGCCTGTCTTGCCTTTCTGGTTTTTACACATTTTGTGGATGTCCCTTTTGACCGGTGGGAAGTGATACTTCTTTGTAGTGCAGATTTGCATTGCCCGCTTGCTTGCTTGGCCAAAACGGGTGTATGCGTTTTCTCCTGAATATATTCAGGAGAAAACGCATACGCCCTTTTTGGCCAAGTGCACCATTGTCCAAGTTGTGCCCCTCTTCCTGTGCTTTACAGGCGATTCCAAGGTACCTCTTGAAATCTGTTTCCTGCTATTTTGCCTCGCTTTCAAGTCCGCCTCGTTGACTTCCCTCAACAGATTTTTGGACGATAGTTGTCCTTTATCACTCTGCCAGTTTGTGAATTGCTGTGCCCCTGAGCTCCATTTCTCAACTCGTTTTTTGTGAGCTGAACGCAAGTCCAAAATTTTGGATCATGTCCTATACTGGTTCCCGGTGGGTGGCTGAGACTTTGGTTAATTCTTCTTCCTGCCGGGAAATTAGAGTGACATGTGCCCGTCCAAATGCCTAACAGCTACTCTCTCATGGGTTCTCCCTCGTCCCTTCCATCCTCTGGCAAATTGGGAACCTGTGCAAACCAGGAGGTTAAAGGGCCTGTCTCTCCAAGTTGGGAGATTGATAGTAAGGCAGTTGGAAAGTCAAACTGGAGCACCAGGAGAGGGACTATTCGTTGAGTTTTAGAAACCTTTCGTATTCACAGTGTGTCCGTTCTCTAGGTTTCCTGTACATGTTATAGCTGTAGTAATATTCCCTTGAACATGGAGAGTTGGGACCCATGGAATGGGGGCCATGCATTATTGCTTGAAAGGGTCTGCATTCGCTCACCCAATCTCACCAATCCTCTCAGTCCCAAGTGTCCAGCCTTATGCCACATCCAGCTGTCATTGTAGATAGGGTCTTTCCAAGTTTCCTCAGACACCCTGAAGGAATTGTAAAGAATTTCGCTGTTTTTTGGTTTTGCTTTTGAAATTCCTTTTTATAGTGGGTTTGAGCTGATACTCGCTGCCATGTTTATGCCACTCTAGACACACTTGATTCCCTTATGGAGACATATCAATACATAGGTTTTAAGATTCTTACTAGTCAGATATATTCCTCTGCGGGAAATATGGGGTTTTGAGTCTCTTTCACTGAGGAAGGTGTAGGTCTTGTCTATTCCAAAGTTGGTTTTTGGAACGGTCCCTGTGCTTATATCAAACTCTGGTTTTATGCATCACCCCACCTCTCCATCCCCTTTATGCAGGCATAAGGGTGTTTTCTAAATGTGAGACTCTGTTCTCTTTCCTAACTCAGTTCACGTGTAGCCATATTTACAGGATCTTCATAAGTGATATCTTATGATAAGTTTCTTTTTCTGTGTGACTTATTTCACTTAGAATCATCGTACCTAAATCCACTCACTTTGCTGCTACTGGTCTTGTGACATTGATTTCATCGCTGAGGGATATTCCATCATACGTAAGTACCACAATGTTTTGAACCATTTTTATATTTCCTGGGATATTTAAGGTGTACCCAAGTTGAGGTTCTTGTAGTCAGTGCAGCCCTAAATTTGGAGGTGGCTCTTTCTTATTGATTTTCAGTTTTCCCAAGGTATATTCCCTAGACTGGAAGTGGCCTTGGCTCTGTAGCTCTGTTGTTTACTTGTTTTAGGGAACACAATGCACTCCTCCAGTGAGGCACTTGGCAATTTACATCCCGCCCATCAGCAAAACAAAACTCCCAGTTCTCCAGGGCCTGTCTTGCCTTTCTGGTTTTTACACATTTTGTGGATGTCCCTTTTGACCGGTGGGAAGTGATACTTCTTTGTAGTGCAGATTTGCATTGCCCGCTTGCTTGCTTGGCCAAAAAGGGCGTATGCGTTTTCTCCTGAATATATTCAGGAGAAAACGCATACGCCCTTTTTGGCCAAGTGCACCATTGTCCAAGTTGTGCCCCTCTTCCTGTGCTTTACATGCGATTCCAAGGTACCTCTTGAAATCTGTTTCCTGCTATTTTGCCTCACTTTCAAGTCCGCCTCGTTGACTTCCCTCAACAGATTTTTGGACGATAGTTGTCCTTTATCACTCTGCCAGTTTGTGAATTGCTGTGCCCCTGAGCTCCATTTCTCAACTCGTTTTTTGTGAGCTGAACGCAAGTCCAAAATTTTGGATCATGTCCTATACTGGTTCCCGGTGGGTGGCTGAGACTTTGGTTAATTCTTCTTCCTGCCGGGAAATTAGAGTGACATGTGCCCGTCCAAATGCCTAACAGCTACTCTCTCATGGGTTCTCCCTCGTCCCTTCCATCCTCTGGCAAATTGGGAACCTGTGCAAACCAGGAGGTTAAAGGGCCTGTCTCTCCAAGTTGGGAGATTGATAGTAAGGCAGTTGGAAAGTCAAACTGGAGCACCAGGAGAGGGACTATTCGTTGAGTTTTAGAAACCTTTCGTATTCACAGTGTGTCCATTCTCTAGGTTTCCTGTACATGTTATAGCTGTAGTAATATTCCCTTGAACCTGGAGAGTTGGGACCCATGGAATGGGGGCCATGCATTATTGCTTGAAAGGGTCTGCATTTGCTCACCCAATCTCACCAATCCTCTCAGTCCCAAGTGTCCAGCCTTATGCCACATCCAGCTGTCATTGTAGATAGGGTCTTTCCAGGTTTCCTCAGACACCCTGAAGGAATTGTAAAGAATTTCCCTGTTTTTTGGTTTTGCTTTTGAAATTCCTTTTTATAGTGGGTTTGAGCTGATTCTCGCTGCCATGTTTATGCCACTCTAGACACACTTGATTCCCTTATGGAGACATATCAATACATAGGTTTTAAGATTCTTACTAGTCAGATATATTCCTCTGCGGGAAATATGGGGTTTTGAGTCTCTTTCACTGAGGAAGGTGTAGGTCTTGTCTATTCCAAAGTTGGTTTTTGGAACGGTCCCTGTGCTTATATCAAACTCTGGTTTTATGCATCACCCCACCTCTCCTTCCCCTTTATGCAGGCATAAGAGTGTTTTCTAAATGTGAGACTCTGTTCTCTTTCCTAACTCAGTTCACGTGTAGCCATGTTTACAGGATCTTCATAAGTGATATCTTATGATAAGTTTCTTTTTCTGTGTGACTTATTTCACTTAGAATCATCGTACCTGAATCCACTCACTTTGCTGCTACTGGTCTTATGACATTGATTTCATGGCTGAGGGATATTCCATCGTACGTAAGTACCACAATGTTTTGAACCATTTTTATATTTCCTGGGATATTTAAGGTGTACCCAAGTTGAGGTTCTTGTAGTCAGTGCAGCCCTAAATTTGGAGGTGGCTCTTTCTTATTGATTTTCAGTTTTCCCAAGGTATATTCCCTAGACTGGAAGTGGCCTTGGCTCTGTAGCTCTGTTGTTTACTTGTTTTAGGGAACACAATGCACTCCTCCAGTGAGGCAGTTGGCAATTTACATCCCGCCCATCAGCATAACAAGGCTCCCAGTTCTCCAGGGCCTGTCTTGCCTTTCTGGTTTTTACACATTTTGTGGATGTCCCTTTTGACCGGTGGGAAGTGATACTTCTTTGTAGTGCAGATTTGCATTGCCCGCTTGCTTGCTTGGCCAAAAAGGGTGTATGCGTTTTCTCCTGAATATATTCAGGAGAAAACGCATACGCCCTTTTTGGCCAAGTGCACCATTGTCCAAGTTGTGCCCCTCTTCCTGTGCTTTACAGGCGATTCCAAGGTACCTCTTGAAATCTGTTTCCTGCTATTTTGCCTCTCTTTCAAGTCCGCCTCGTTGACTTCCCTCAACAGACTTTTGGACGAAAGTTGTCCTTTATCACTCTGCCAGTTTGTGTATTGCTGTGCCCCTGAGCTCTATTTCTCAACTCGTTTTTTGTGAGCTGAACGCAAGTCCAAAATTTTGGATCATGTCCTCTACTGGTTCCCGGTGGGTGGCTGAGACTTTGGTTAATTCTTCTTCCTGCCGGGAAATTAGAGTGACATGTGCCCGTCCAAATGCCTAACAGCTACTCTCTCATGGGTTCTCCCTCGTCCCTTCCATCCTCTGGCAAATTGGGAACCTGTGCAAACCAGGAGGTTAAAGGACCTGTCTCTCTAAGTTGGGAGATTGATAGTAAGGCAGTTGGAAAGTCAAACTGGAGCACCAGGAGAGGGACTATTCGTTGAGTTTTAGAAACCTTTCGTATTCACAGTGTGTCCATTCTCTAGGTTTCCTGTACATGTTATAGCTGTAGTAATATTCCCTTGAACCTGGAGAGTTGGGACCCATGGAATGGGGGCCATGCATTATTGCTTGAAAGGGTCTGCATTCGCTCACCCAATCTCACCAATCCTCTCAGTCCCAAGTGTCCAGCCTTATGCCACATCCAGCTGTCATTGTAGATAGGGTCTTTCCAGGTTTCCTCAGACACCCTGAAGGAATTGTAAAGAATTTCCCTGTTTTTTGGTTTTGCTTTTGAAATTCCTTTTTATAGTGGGTTTGAGCTGATTCTCGCTGCCATGTTTATGCCACTCTAGACACACTTGATTCCCTTATGGAGTCATATCAATACATAGGTTTTAAGATTCTTACTAGTCAGATATATTCCTCTGCGGGAAATATGGGGTTTTGAGTCTCTTTCACTGAGGAAGGTGTAGGTCTTGTCTATTCCAAAGTTGGTTTTTGGAACGGTCCCTGTGCTTATATCAAACTCTGGTTTTATGCATCACCCCACCTCTCCTTCCCCTTTATGCAGGCATAAGAGTGTTTTCTAAATGTGAGATTCTGTTCTCTTTCCTAACTCAGTTCACGTGTAGCCATGTTTACAGGATCTTCATAAGTGATATCTTATGATAAGTTTCTTTTTCTGTGTGACTTATTTCACTTAGAATCATCGTACCTGAATCCACTCACTTTGCTGCTACTGATCTTATGACATTGATTTCATGGCTGATGGATATTACATCGTACGTAAGTACCACAATGTTTTGAACCATTTTTATATTTCCTGGGATATTTAAGGTGTACCCAAGTTGAGGTTCTTGTAGTCAGTGCAGCCCTAAATTTGGAGGTGGCTCTTTCTTATTGATTTTCAGTTTTCCCCAGGTATATTCCCTAGACTGGAAGTGGCCTTGGCTCTGTAGCTCTGTTGTTTACTTGTTTTAGGGAACACAATGCACTCCTCCTGTGAGGCAGTTGGCAGTTTACATCCCGCCCATCAGCATAACAAGGCTCCCAATTCTCCAGGGCCTGTCTTGCCTTTCTGGTTTTTACACATTTTGTGGATGTCCCTTTTGACCGGTGGGAAGTGATACTTCTTTGTAGTGCAGATTTGCATTGCCCGCTTGCTTGCTTGGCCAAAAAGGGCGTATGCGTTTTCTCCTGAATATATTCAGGAGAAAACGCATACGCCCTTTTTGGCCAAGTCACCATTGTACAAGTTGTGCCCCTCTTCCTGTGCTTTACAGGCGATTCCAACGTACCTCTTGAAATCTGTTTCCTGCTATTTTGCCTCGCTTTCAAGTCCGCCTCGTTGACTTCCCTCAACAGATTTTTGGACGATAGTTGTCCTTTATCACTCTGCCAGTTTGTGAATTGCTGTGCCCCTGAGCTTCATTTCTCAACTCGTTTTTTGTGAGCTGAACGCAAGTCCAAAATTTTGGATCATGTCCTATACTGGTTCCCGGTGGGTGGCTGAGACTTTGGTTAATTCTTCTTCCTGCCGGGAAATTAGAGTGACATGTGCCCGTCCAAATGCCTAACAGCTACTCTCTCATGGGTTCTCCCTCGTCCCTTCCATCCTCTGCCAAATTGGGAACCTGTGCAAACCAGGAGGTTAAAGGGCCTGTCTCTCCAAGTTGGGAGATTGATAGTAAGGCAGTTGGAAAGTCAAACTGGAGCACCAGGAGAGGGACTATTCGTTGAGTTTTAGAAACCTTTCGTATTCACAGTGTGTCCATTCTATAGGTTTCCTGTACATGTTATAGCTGTAGTAATATTCCCTTGAACCTGGAGAGTTGGACCCATGGAATGGGGGCCATGCATTATTGCTTGAAAGGGTCTGCATTTGCTCACCCAATCTCACCAATCCTCTCAGTCCCAAGTGTCCAGCCTTATGCCACATCCAGCTGTCATTGTAGATAGGGTCTTTCCAGGTTTCCTCAGACACCCTGAAGGAATTGTAAAGAATTTCCCTGTTTTTTGGTTTTGCTTTTGAAAGTCTTTTTTATAGTGGGTTTCAGCTGATTCTCGCTGCCATGTTTATGCCACTCTAGATACACTTGATTCCCTTATGGAGACATATCAATACATAGGTTTTAAGATTCTTACTAGTCAGATATATTCCTCTGTGGGAAATATGGGGTTTTGAGTCTCTTTCACTGAGGAAGGTGTAGGTCTTGTCTATTCCAAAGTTGGTTTTTGAAACGGTCCCTGTGCTTATATCAAACTCTGGTTTTATGCATCACCCCACCTCTCCTTACCCTTTATGCAGGCATAAGAGTGTTTTCTAAATGTGAGACTCTGTTCTCTTTCCTAACTCAGTTCACGTGTAGCCATGTTTACAGGATCTTCATAAGTGATATCTTATGATAAGTTTCTTTTTCAGTGTGACTTATTTCACTTAGAATCATCGTACCTGAATCCACTCACTTTGCTGCTACTGGTCTTATGACATTGATTTCATGGCTGAGGGATATTCCATCGTACGTAAGTACCACAATGTTTTGAACCATTTTTATATTTCCTGGGATATTTAAGGTGTACCCAAGTTGAGGTTCTTGTAGTCAGTGCAGCCCTAAATTTGGAGGTGGCTCTTTCTTATTGATTTTCAGTTTTCCCAAGGTATATTCCCTAGACTGGAAGTGGCCTTGGCTCTGTAGCTCTGTTGTTTACTTGTTTTAGGGAACACAATGCACTCCCCCAGTGAGGCAGTTGGCAATTTACATCCCGCCCATCAGCATAAAAAGGCTCCCAGTTCTCCAGGGCCTGTCTTGCCTTTCTGGTTTTTACACATTTTGTGGATGTCCCTTTTGACCGGTGGGAAGTGATACTTCTTTGTAGTGCAGATTTGCATTGCCCGCTTGCTTGCTTGGCCAAAAAGGGCGTATGCGTTTTCTCCTGAATATATTCAGGAGAAAACGCATACGCGCTTTTTGGCCAAGTTCACCATTGTCCAAGTTGTGCCCCTCTTGCTGTGCTTTACAGGCGATTCCAACGTACCTCTTGAAATCTGTTTCCTGCTATTTTGCCTCGCTTTCAAGTCCGCCTCGTTGACTTCCCTCAACAGATTTTTGGACGATAGTTGTCCTTTATCACTCTGCCAGTTTGTGAATTGCTGTGCCCCTGAGCTCCATTTCTCAACTCGTTTTTTGTGAGCTGAACGCAAGTCCAAAATTTTGGATCATGTCCTCTACTGGTTCCCGGTGGGTGGCTGAGACTTTGGTTAATTCTTCTTCCTGCCGGGAAATTAGAGTGACATGTGCCCGTCCAAATGCCTAACAGCTACTCTCTCATGGGTTCTCCCTCGTCCCTTCCATCCTCTGCCAAATTGGGAACCTGTGCAAACCAGGAGGTTAAAGGGCCTGTCTCTCCAAGTTGGGAGATTGATAGTAAGGCAGTTGGAAAGTCAAACTGGAGCACCAGGAGAGGGACTATTCGTTGAGTTTTAGAAACCTTTCGTATTCACAGTGTGTCCATTCTATAGGTTTCCTGTACATGTTATAGCTGTAGTAATATTCCCTTGAACCTGGAGAGTTGGGACCCATGGAATGGGGGCCATGCATTATTGCTTGAAAGGGTCTGCATTTGCTCACCCAATCTCACCAATCCTCTCAGTCCCAAGTGTCCAGCCTTATGCCACATCCAGATGTCATTGTAGATAGGGTCTTTCCAGGTTTCCTCTGACACCCTGAAGGAATTGTAAAGAATTTCCCTGTTTTTTGGTTTTGCTTTTGAAATTCCTTTTTATAGTGGGTTTGAGCTGATTCTCGCTGCCATGTTTATGCCACTCTAGACACACTTGATTCCTTTATGGTGTCATATCAATACATAGGTTTTAAGATTCTTACTAGTATGATATATTCCTCTGTGGGAAATATGGAGTTTTGAGTCTCTTTCACTGAGGAAGGTGTCGGTCTTGTCAATTCCAAAGTTGGTTTTTGAAACGGTCCCTGTGCTTATATCAAACTCTGGTTTTATGCATCACCCCACCTCTCCGTCCCCTTTATGCAGGCATAAGAGTGTTTTCTAAATGTGAGACTCTGTTCTCTTTCCTAACTCAGTTCACGTGTAGCCATGTTTACAGGATCTTCATAAGTGATATCTTATGATAAGTTTCTTTTTCTGTGTGACTTATTTCACTTAGAATCATCGTACCTGAATCCACTCACTTTGCTGCTACTGGTCTTATGACATTGATTTCATGGCTGAGGGATATTCCATCGTACGTAAGTACCACAATGTTTTGAACCATTTTTATATTTCCTGGGATATTTAAGGTGTACCCAAGTTGAGGTTCTTGTAGTCAGTGCAGCCCTAAATTTGGAGGTGGCTCTTTCTTATTGATTTTCAGTTTTCCCAAGGTATATTCCCTAGACTGGAAGTGGCCTTGGCTCTGTAGCTCTGTTGTTTACTTGTTTTAGGGAACACAATGCACTCCTCCAGTGAGGCAGTTGGCAATTTACATCCCGCCCATCAGCATAACAAGGCTCCCAGTTCTCCAGGGCCTGTCTTGCCTTTCTGGTTTTTACACATTTTGTGGATGTCCCTTTTGACTGGTGGGAAGTGATACTTCTTTGTAGTGCAGATTTGCATTGCCCGCTTGCTTGCTTGGCCAAAAAGGGCGTATGCGTTTTCTCCTGAATATATTCAGGAGAAAACGCATACGCCCTTTTTGGCCAAGTGCACCATTGTCCAAGTTGTGCCCCTCTTCCTGTGCTTTACAGGCGATTCCAAGGTACCTCTTGAAATCTGTTTCCTGCTATTTTGCCTCGCTTTCAAGTCCGCCTCGTTGACTTCCCTCAACAGATTTTTGGACGATAGTTGTCCTTTATCACTCTGCCAGTTTGTGAATTGCTGTGCCCCTGAGCTCCATTTCTCAACTCGTTTTTTGTGAGCTGAACGCAAGTCCAAAATTTTGGATCATGTCCTATACTGGTTCCCGGTGGGTGGCTGAGACTTTGGTTAATTCTTCTTCCTGCCGGGAAATTAGAGTGACATGTGCCCGTCCAAATGCCTAACAGCTACTCTCTCATGGGTTCTCCCTCGTCCCTTCCATCCTCTGCCAAATTGGGAACGTGTGCAAACCAGGAGGTTAAAGGGCCTGTCTCTCCAAGTTGGGAGATTGATAGTAAGGCAGTTGGAAAGTCAAACTGGAGCACCAGGAGAGGGACTATTCGTTGAGTTTTAGAAACCTTTCGTATTCCCAGTGTGTCCATTCTCTAGGTTTCCTGTACATGTTATAGCTGTAGTAATATTCCCTTGAACATGGAGAGTTGGGACCCATGGAATGGGGGCCATGCATTATTGCTTGAAAGGGTCTGCATTTGCTCACCCAATCTCACCAATCCTCTCAGTCCCAAGTGTCCAGCCTTATGCCACATCCAGCTGTCATTGTAGATAGGGTCTTTCCAGGTTTCCTCAGACACCCTGAAGGAATTGTAAAGAATTTCCCTGTTTTTTGGTTTTGCTTTTGAAATTCCTTTTTATAGTGGGTTTGAGCTGATTCTCGCTGCCATGTTTATGCCACACTAGACACACTTGATTCCCTTATGGAGTCATATCAATACATAGGTTTTAAGATTCTTACTAGTCAGATATATTCCTCTGCGGGAAATATGGGGTTTTGAGTCTCTTTCACTGAGGAAGGTGTAGGTCTTGTCTATTCCAAAGTTGGTTTTTGGAACGGTCCCTGTGCTTATATCAAACTCTGGTTTTATGCATCACCCCACCTCTCCTTCCCCTTTATGCAGGCATAAGAGTGTTTTCTAAATGTGAGACTCTGTTCTCTTTCCTAACTCAGTTCACGTGTAGCCATGTTTACAGGATCTTCATAAGTGATATCTTATGATAAGTTTCTTTTTCTGTGTGACTTATTTCACTTAGAATCATCGTACCTGAATCCACTCACTTTGCTGCTACTGGTCTTATGACATTGATTTCATGGCTGAGGGATATTCCATCGTACGTAAGTACCACAATGTTTTGAACCATTTTTATATTTCCTGGGATATTTAAGGTGTACCCAAGTTGAGGTTCTTGTAGTCAGTGCAGCCCTAAATTTGGAGGTGGCTCTTTCTTATTGATTTTCAGTTTTCCCAAGATATATTCCCTAGACTGGAAGTGGCCTTGGCTCTGTAGCTCTGTTGTTTACTTGTTTTAGGGAACACAATGCACTCCTCCAGTGAGGCAGTTGGCAATTTACATCCCGCCCATCAGCATAACAAGGCTCCCAATTCTCCAGGGCCTGTCTTGCCTTTCTGGTTTTTACACATTTTGTGGATGTCCCTTTTGACCGGTGGGAAGTGATACTTCTTTGTAGTGCAGATTTGCATTGCCCGCTTGCTTGCTTGGCCAAAAAGGGCGTATGCGTTTTCTCCTGAATATATTCAGGAGAAAACGCATACGCCCTTTTTGGCCAAGTCACCATTGTACAAGTTGTGCCCCTCTTCCTGTGCTTTACAGGCGATTCCAACGTACCTCTTGAAATCTGTTTCCTGCTATTTTGCCTCGCTTTCAAGTCCGCCTCGTTGACTTCCCTCAACAGATTTTTGGACGATAGTTGTCCTTTATCACTCTGCCAGTTTGTGAATTGCTGTGCCCCTGAGCTTCATTTCTCAACTCGTTTTTTGTGAGCTGAACGCAAGTCCAAAATTTTGGATCATGTCCTATACTGGTTCCCGGTGGGTGGCTGAGACTTTGGTTAATTCTTCTTCCTGCCGGGAAATTAGAGTGACATGTGCCCGTCCAAATGCCTAACAGCTACTCTCTCATGGGTTCTCCCTCGTCCCTTCCATCCTCTGGCAAATTGGGAACCTGTGCAAACCAGGAGGTTAAAGGGCCTGTCTCTCCAAGTTGGGAGATTGATAGTAAGGCAGTTGGAAAGTCAAACTGGAGCACCAGGAGAGGGACTATTCGTTGAGTTTTAGAAACCTTTCGTATTCACAGTGTGTCCATTCTATAGGTTTCCTGTACATGTTATAGCTGTAGTAATATTCCCTTGAACCTGGAGAGTTGGACCCATGGAATGGGGGCCATGCATTATTGCTTGAAAGGGTCTGCATTTGCTCACCCAATCTCACCAATCCTCTCAGTCCCAAGTGTCCAGCCTTATGCCACATCCAGCTGTCATTGTAGATAGGGTCTTTCCAGGTTTCCTCAGACACCCTGAAGGAATTGTAAAGAATTTCCCTGTTTTTTGGTTTTGCTTTTGAAAGTCTTTTTTATAGTGGGTTTCAGCTGATTCTCGCTGCCATGTTTATGCCACTCTAGATACACTTGATTCCCTTATGGAGACATATCAATACATAGGTTTTAAGATTCTTACTAGTCAGATATATTCCTCTGTGGGAAATATGGGGTTTTGAGTCTCTTTCACTGAGGAAGGTGTAGGTCTTGTCTATTCCAAAGTTGGTTTTTGAAACGGTCCCTGTGCTTATATCAAACTCTGGTTTTATGCATCACCCCACCTCTCCTTACCCTTTATGCAGGCATAAGAGTGTTTTCTAAATGTGAGACTCTGTTCTCTTTCCTAACTCAGTTCACGTGTAGCCATGTTTACAGGATCTTCATAAGTGATATCTTATGATAAGTTTCTTTTTCAGTGTGACTTATTTCACTTAGAATCATCGTACCTGAATCCACTCACTTTGCTGCTACTGGTCTTATGACATTGATTTCATGGCTGAGGGATATTCCATCGTACGTAAGTACCACAATGTTTTGAACCATTTTTATATTTCCTGGGATATTTAAGGTGTACCCAAGTTGAGGTTCTTGTAGTCAGTGCAGCCCTAAATTTGGAGGTGGCTCTTTCTTATTGATTTTCAGTTTTCCCAAGTTATATTCCCTAGACTGGAAGTGGCCTTGGCTCTGTAGCTCTGTTGTTTACTTGTTTTAGGGAACACAATGCACTCCCCCAGTGAGGCAGTTGGCAATTTACATCCCGCCCATCAGCATAAAAAGGCTCCCAGTTCTCCAGGGCCTGTCTTGCCTTTCTGGTTTTTACACATTTTGTGGATGTCCCTTTTGACCGGTGGGAAGTGATACTTCTTTGTAGTGCAGATTTGCATTGCCCGCTTGCTTGCTTGGCCAAAAAGGGCGTATGCGTTTTCTCCTGAATATATTCAGGAGAAAACGCATACGCGCTTTTTGGCCAAGTTCACCATTGTCCAAGTTGTGCCCCTCTTGCTGTGCTTTACAGGCGATTCCAACGTACCTCTTGAAATCTGTTTCCTGCTATTTTGCCTCGCTTTCAAGTCCGCCTCGTTGACTTCCCTCAACAGATTTTTGGACGATAGTTGTCCTTTATCACTCTGCCAGTTTGTGAATTGCTGTGCCCCTGAGCTCCATTTCTCAACTCGTTTTTTGTGAGCTGAACGCAAGTCCAAAATTTTGGATCATGTCCTCTACTGGTTCCCGGTGGGTGGCTGAGACTTTGGTTAATTCTTCTTCCTGCCGGGAAATTAGAGTGACATGTGCCCGTCCAAATGCCTAACAGCTACTCTCTCATGGGTTCTCCCTCGTCCCTTCCATCCTCTGCCAAATTGGGAACCTGTGCAAACCAGGAGGTTAAAGGGCCTGTCTCTCCAAGTTGGGAGATTGATAGTAAGGCAGTTGGAAAGTCAAACTGGAGCACCAGGAGAGGGACTATTCGTTGAGTTTTAGAAACCTTTCGTATTCACAGTGTGTCCATTCTATAGGTTTCCTGTACATGTTATAGCTGTAGTAATATTCCCTTGAACCTGGAGAGTTGGGACCCATGGAATGGGGGCCATGCATTATTGCTTGAAAGGGTCTGCATTTGCTCACCCAATCTCACCAATCCTCTCAGTCCCAAGTGTCCAGCCTTATGCCACATCCAGATGTCATTGTAGATAGGGTCTTTCCAGGTTTCCTCTGACACCCTGAAGGAATTGTAAAGAATTTCCCTGTTTTTTGGTTTTGCTTTTGAAATTCCTTTTTATAGTGGGTTTGAGCTGATTCTCGCTGCCATGTTTATGCCACTCTAGACACACTTGATTCCTTTATGGTGTCATATCAATACATAGGTTTTAAGATTCTTACTAGTATGATATATTCCTCTGTGGGAAATATGGAGTTTTGAGTCTCTTTCACTGAGGAAGGTGTCGGTCTTGTCAATTCCAAAGTTGGTTTTTGAAACGGTCCCTGTGCTTATATCAAACTCTGGTTTTATGCATCACCCCACCTCTCCGTCCCCTTTATGCAGGCATAAGAGTGTTTTCTAAATGTGAGACTCTGTTCTCTTTCCTAACTCAGTTCACGTGTAGCCATGTTTACAGGATCTTCATAAGTGATATCTTATGATAAGTTTCTTTTTCTGTGTGACTTATTTCACTTAGAATCATCGTACCTGAATCCACTCACTTTGCTGCTACTGGTCTTATGACATTGATTTCATGGCTGAGGGATATTCCATCGTACGTAAGTACCACAATGTTTTGAACCATTTTTATATTTCCTGGGATATTTAAGGTGTACCCAAGTTGAGGTTCTTGTAGTCAGTGCAGCCCTAAATTTGGAGGTGGCTCTTTCTTATTGATTTTCAGTTTTCCCAAGGTATATTCCCTAGACTGGAAGTGGCCTTGGCTCTGTAGCTCTGTTGTTTACTTGTTTTAGGGAACACAATGCACTCCTCCAGTGAGGCAGTTGGCAATTTACATCCCGCCCATCAGCATAACAAGGCTCCCAGTTCTCCAGGGCCTGTCTTGCCTTTCTGGTTTTTACACATTTTGTGGATGTCCCTTTTGACTGGTGGGAAGTGATACTTCTTTGTAGTGCAGATTTGCATTGCCCGCTTGCTTGCTTGGCCAAAAAGGGCGTATGCGTTTTCTCCTGAATATATTCAGGAGAAAACGCATACGCCCTTTTTGGCCAAGTGCACCATTGTCCAAGTTGTGCCCCTCTTCCTGTGCTTTACAGGCGATTCCAAGGTACCTCTTGAAATCTGTTTCCTGCTATTTTGCCTCGCTTTCAAGTCCGCCTCATTGACTTCCCTCAACAGATTTTTGGACGATAGTTGTCCTTTATCACTCTGCCAGTTTGTGAATTGCTGTGCCCCTGAGCTCCATTTCTCAACTCGTTTTTTGTGAGCTGAACGCAAGTCCAAAATTTTGGATCATGTCCTATACTGGTTCCCGGTGGGTGGCTGAGACTTTGGTTAATTCTTCTTCCTGCCGGGAAATTAGAGTGACATGTGCCCGTCCAAATGCCTAACAGCTACTCTCTCATGGGTTCTCCCTCGTCCCTTCCATCCTCTGCCAAATTGGGAACGTGTGCAAACCAGGAGGTTAAAGGGCCTGTCTCTCCAAGTTGGGAGATTGATAGTAAGGCAGTTGGAAAGTCAAACTGGAGCACCAGGAGAGGGACTATTCGTTGAGTTTTAGAAACCTTTCGTATTCCCAGTGTGTCCATTCTCTAGGTTTCCTGTACATGTTATAGCTGTAGTAATATTCCCTTGAACATGGAGAGTTGGGACCCATGGAATGGGGGCCATGCATTATTGCTTGAAAGGGTCTGCATTTGCTCACCCAATCTCACCAATCCTCTCAGTCCCAAGTGTCCAGCCTTATGCCACATCCAGCTGTCATTGTAGATAGGGTCTTTCCAGGTTTCCTCAGACACCCTGAAGGAATTGTAAAGAATTTCCCTGTTTTTTGGTTTTGCTTTTGAAATTCCTTTTTATAGTGGGTTTGAGCTGATTCTCGCTGCCATGTTTATGCCACACTAGACACACTTGATTCCCTTATGGAGTCATATCAATACATAGGTTTTAAGATTCTTACTAGTCAGATATATTCCTCTGCGGGAAATATGGGGTTTTGAGTCTCTTTCACTGAGGAAGGTGTAGGTCTTGTCTATTCCAAAGTTGGTTTTTGGAACGGTCCCTGTGCTTATATCAAACTCTGGTTTTATGCATCACCCCACCTCTCCTTCCCCTTTATGCAGGCATAAGAGTGTTTTCTAAATGTGAGACTCTGTTCTCTTTCCTAACTCAGTTCACGTGTAGCCATGTTTACAGGATCTTCATAAGTGATATCTTATGATAAGTTTCTTTTTCTGTGTGACTTATTTCACTTAGAATCATCGTACCTGAATCCACTCACTTTGCTGCTACTGGTCTTATGACATTGATTTCATGGCTGAGGGATATTCCATCGTACGTAAGTACCACAATGTTTTGAACCATTTTTATATTTCCTGGGATATTTAAGGTGTACCCAAGTTGAGGTTCTTGTAGTCAGTGCAGCCCTAAATTTGGAGGTGGCTCTTTCTTATTGATTTTCAGTTTTCCCAAGATATATTCCCTAGACTGGAAGTGGCCTTGGCTCTGTAGCTCTGTTGTTTACTTGTTTTAGGGAACACAATGCACTCCTCCAGTGAGGCAGTTGGCAATATACATCCCGCCCATCAGCATAAAAAGGCTCCCAGTTCTCCCGGGCCTGTCTTGCCTTTCTGGTTTTTACACATTTTGTGGATGTCCCTTTTGACCGGTGGGAAGTGATACTTCTTTGTAGTGCAGATTTGCATTGCCCTCTTGCTTGCTTGGCCAAAAAGGGCGTATGCGTTTTCTCCTGAATATATTCAGGAGAAAACGCATACGCGCTTTTTGGCCAAGTGCACCATTGTCCAAGTTGTGCCCCTCTTCCTGTGCTTTACAGGCGATTCCAACGTACCTCTTGAAATCTGTTTCCTGCTATTTTGCCTCGCTTTCAAGTCCGCCTCGTTGACTTCCCTCAACAGATTTTTGGACGATAGTTGTCCTTTATCACTCTGCCAGTTTGTGAATTGCTGTGCCCCTGAGCTCCATTTCTCAACTCGTTTTTTGTGAGCTGAACGCAAGTCCAAAATTTTGGATCATGTCCTATACTGGTTCCCGGTGGGTGGCTGAGACTTTGGTTAATTCTTCTTCCTGCCGGGAAATTAGATTGACATGTGCCCGTCCAAATGCCTAACAGCTACTCTCTCATGTGTTCTCCCTCGTCCCTTCCATCCTCTGCCAAATTGGGAACCTGTGCAAACCAGGAGGTTAAAGGGCCTGTCTCTCCAAGTTGGGACATTGATAGTAAGGCAGTTGGAAAGTCAAACTGGAGCACCAGGAGAGGGACTATTCGTTGAGTTTTAGAAACCTTTCGTATTCACAGTGTGTCCATTCTCTAGGTTTCCTGTACATGTTATAGCTGTAGTAATATTCCCTTGAACATGGAGAGTTGGGACCCATGGAATGGGGGCCATGCATTATTGCTTGAAAGGGTCTGCATTTGCTCACCCAATCTCACCAATCCTCTCAGTCCCAAGTGTCCAGCCTTATGCCACATCCAGCTGTCATTGTAGATAGGGTCTTTCCAGGTTTCCTCAGACACCCTGAAGGAATTGTAAAGAATTTCCCTGTTTTTTGGTTTTGCTTTTGAAATTCCTTTTTATAGTGGGTTTGAGCTGATTCTCGCTGCCATGTTTATGCCACTCTAGACACACTTGATTCCCTTATGGAGTCATATCAATACATAGGTTTTAAGATTCTTACTAGTCAGATATATTCCTCTGCGGGAAATATGGGGTTTTGAGTCTCTTTCACTGAGGAAGGTGTAGGTCTTGTCTATTCCAAAGTTGGTTTTTGGAACGGTCCCTGTGCTTATATCAAACTCTGGTTTTATGCATCACCCCACCTCTCCTTCCCCTTTATGCAGGCATAAGAGTGTTTTCTAAATGTGAGACTCTGTTCTCTTTCCTAACTCAGTTCACGTGTAGCCATGTTTACAGGATCTTCATAAGTGATATCTTATGATAAGTTTCTTTTTCTGTGTGACTTATTTCACTTAGAATCATCGTACCTGAATCCACTCACTTTGCTGCTACTGATCTTATGACATTGATTTCATGGCTGATGGATATTACATCGTACGTAAGTACCACAATGTTTTGAACCATTTTTATATTTCCTGGGATATTTAAGGTGTACCCAAGTTGAGGTTCTTGTAGTCAGTGCAGCCCTAAATTTGGAGGTGGCTCTTTCTTATTGATTTTCAGTTTTCCCAAGGTATATTCCCTAGACTGGAAGTGGCCTTGGCTCTGTAGCTCTGTTGTTTACTTGTTTTAGGGAACACAATGCACTCCTCCAGTGAGGCAGTTGGCAATTTACATCCCGCCCATCAGCATAACAAGGCTCCCAGTTCTCCAGGGCCTGTCTTGCCTTTCTGGTTTTTACACATTTTGTGGATGTCCCTTTTGACCGGTGGGAAGTGATACTTCTTTGTAGTGCAGATTTGCATTGCCCGCTTGCTTGCTTGGCCAAAAAGGGTGTATGCATTTTCTCCTGAATATATTCAGGAGAAAACGCATACGCCCTTTTTGGCCAAGTGCACCATTGTCCAAGTTGTGCCCCTCTTCCTGTGCTTTACAGGCGATTCCAAGGTACCTCTTGAAATCTGTTTCCTGCTATTTTGCCTCGCTTTCAAGTCCGCCTCGTTGACTTCCCTCAACAGATTTTTGGACGATAGTTGTCCTTTATCACTCTGCCAGTTTGTGAATTGCTGTGCCCCTGAGCTCCATTTCTCAACTCGTTTTTTGTGAGCTGAACGCAAGTCCAAAATTTTGGATCATGTCCTATACTGGTTCCCGGTGGGTGGCTGAGACTTTGGTTAATTCTTCTTCCTGCCGGGAAATTAGAGTGACATGTGCCCGTCCAAATGCCTAACAGCTACTCTCTCATGGGTTCTCCCTCGTCCCTTCCATCCTCTGCCAAATTGGGAACCTGTGCAAACCAGGAGGTTAAAGGGCCTGTCTCTCCAAGTTGGGAGATTGATAGGAAGGCAGTTGGAAAGTCAAACTGGAGCACCAGGAGAGGGACTATTCGTTGAGTTTTAGAAACCTTTCGTATTCACAGTGTGTCCATTCTCTAGGTTTCCTGTACATGTTATAGCTGTAGTAATATTCCCTTGAACATGGAGAGTTGGGACCCATGGAATGGGGGCCATGCATTATTGCTTGAAAGGGTCTGCATTCGCTCACCCAATCTCACCAATCCTCTCAGTCCCAAGTGTCCAGCCTTATGCCACATCCAGCTGTCATTGTAGATAGGGTCTTTCCAGGTTTCCTCAGACACCCTGAAGGAATTGTAAAGAATTTCGCTGTTTTTTGGTTTTGCTTTTGAAATTCCTTTTTATAGTGGGTTTGAGCTGATACTCGCTGCCATGTTTATGCCACTCTAGACACACTTGATTCCCTTATGGAGACATATCAATACATAGGTTTTAAGATTCTTACTAGTCAGATATATTCCTCTGCGGGAAATATGGGGTTTTGAGTCTCTTTCACTGAGGAAGGTGTAGGTCTTGTCTATTCCAAAGTTGGTTTTTGAAACGGTCCCTGTGCTTATATCAAACTCTGGTTTTATGCATCACCCCACCTCTCCATCCCCTTTATGCAGGCATAAGAGTGTTTTCTAAATGTGAGACTCTGTTCTCTTTCCTAACTCAGTTCACGTGTAGCCATGTTTACAGGATCTTCATAAGTGATATCTTATGATAAGTTTCTTTTTCTGTGTGACTTATTTCACTTAGAATCATCGTACCTGAATCCACTCACTTTGCTGCTACTGGTCTTATGACATTGATTTCATCGCTGAGGGATATTCCATCATACGTAAGTACCACAATGTTTTGAACCATTTTTATATGTCCTGGGATATTTAAGGTGTACCCAAGTTGAGGTTCTTGTAGTCAGTGCAGCCCTAAATTTGGAGGTGGCTCTTTCTTATTGATTTTCAGTTTTCCCAAGGTATATTCCCTAGACTGGAAGTGGCCTTGGCTCTGTAGCTCTGTTGTTTACTTGTTTTAGGGAACACAATGCACTCCTCCAGTGAGGCAGTTGGCAATTTACATCCCGCCCATCAGCAAAACAAAACTCCCAGTTCTCCAGGGCCTGTCTTGCCTTTCTGGTTTTTACACATTTTGTGGATGTCCCTTTTGACCGGTGGGAAGTGATACTTCTTTGTAGTGCAGATTTGCATTGCCCGCTTGCTTGCTTGGCCAAAAAGGGCGTATGCGTTTTCTCCTGAATATATTCAGGAGAAAACGCATACGCCCTTTTTGGCCAAGTGCACCATTGTCCAAGTTGTGCCCCTCTTCCTGTGCTTTACAGGCGATTCCAAGGTACCTCTTGAAATCTGTTTCCTGCTATTTTGCCTCACTTTCAAGTCCGCCTCGTTGACTTCCCTCAACAGATTTTTGGACGATAGTTGTCCTTTATCACTCTGCCAGTTTGTGAATTGCTGTGCCCCTGAGCTCCATTTCTCAACTCGTTTTTTGTGAGCTGAACGCAAGTCCAAAATTTTGGATCATGTCCTATACTGGTTCCCGGTGGGTGGCTGAGACTTTGGTTAATTCTTCTTCCTGCCGGGAAATTAGAGTGACATGTGCCCGTCCAAATGCCTAACAGCTACTCTCTCATGGGTTCTCCCTCGTCCCTTCCATCCTCTGCCAAATTGGGAACCTGTGCAAACCAGGAGGTTAAAGGGCCTGTCTCTCCAAGTTGGGAGATTGATAGTAAGGCAGTTGGAAAGTCAAACTGGAGCACCAGGAGAGGGACTATTCGTTGAGTTTTAGAAACCTTTCGTATTCACAGTGTGTCCATTCTCTAGGTTTCCTGTACATGTTATAGCTGTAGTAATATTCCCTTGAACCTGGAGAGTTGGGACCCATGGAATGGGGGCCATGCATTATTGCTTGAAAGTGTCTGCATTTGCTCACCCAATCTCACCAATCCTCTCAGTCCCAAGTGTCCAGCCTTATGCCACATACAGCTGTCATTGTAGATAGGGTCTTTCCAGGTTTCCTCAGACACCCTGAAGGAATTGTAAAGAATTTCGCTGTTTTTTGGTTTTGCTTTTGAAATTCCTTTTTATAGTGGGTTTGAGCTGATTCTCGCTGCCATGTTTATGCCACTCTAGACACACTTGATTCCCTTATGGAGACATATCAATACATAGGTTTTAAGATTCTTACTAGTCAGATATATTCCTCTGCGGGAAATATGGGGTTTGGAGTCCCTTTCACTGAGGAAGGTGTAGGTCTTGTCTATTCCAAAGTTGGTTTTTGGAACGGTCCCTGTGCTTATATCAAACTCTGGTTTTATGCATCACCCCACCTCTCCTTCCCCTTTATGCAGGCATAAGAGTGTTTTCTAAATGTGAGACTCTGTTCTCTTTCCTAACTCAGTTCACGTGTAGCCATGTTTACAGGATCTTCCTAAGTGATATCTTATGATAAGTTTCTTTTTCTGTGTGACTTATTTCACTTAGAATCATCGTACCTGAATCCACTCTTTTTGTTGCTATTGGTCTTATGACATTGATTTCATGGCTGAGGGATATTCCATCGTACGTAAGTACCACAATGTTTTGAACCATTTTTATATTTCCTGGGATATTTAAGGTGTACCCAAGTTGAGGTTCTTGTAGTCAGTGCAGCCCTAAATTTGGAGGTGGCTCTTTCTTATTGATTTTCAGTTTTCCCAAGGTATATTCCCTAGACTGGAAGTGGCCTTGGCTCTGTAGCTCTGTTGTTTACTTGTTTTAGGGAACACAATGCACTCCTCCAGTGAGGCAGTTGGCAATTTACATCCCGCCCATCAGCATAACAAGGCTCCCAGTTCTCCAGGGCCTGTCTTGCCTTTCTGGTTTTTACACATTTTGTGGATGTCCCTTTTGACCGGTGGGAAGTGATACTTCTTTGTAGTGCAGATTTGCATTGCCCGCTTGCTTGCTTGGCCAAAAAGGGCGTATGCGTTTTCTCCTGAATATATTCAGGAGAAAACGCATACGCCCTTTTTGGCCAAGTGCACCATTGTCCAAGTTGTGCCCCTCTTCCTGTGCTTTACAGGCGATTCCAAGGTACCTCTTGAAATCTGTTTCCTGCTATTTTGCCTCGCTTTCAAGTCCGCCTCGTTGACTTCCCTCAACCGATTTTTGGACGATAGTTGTCCTTTATCACTCTGCCAGTTTGTGAATTGCTGTGCCCCTGAGCTCCATTTCTCAACTCGTTTTTTGTGAGCTGAACGCAAGTCCAAAATTTTGGATCATGTCCTATACTGGTTCCCGGTGGGTGGCTGAGACTTTGGTTAATTCTTCTTCCTGCCGGGAAATTAGAGTGACATGTGCCCGTCCAAATGCCTAACAGCTACTCTCTCATGGGTTCTCCCTCGTCCCTTCCATCCTCTGGCAAATTGGGAACCTGTGCAAACCAGGAGGTTAAAGGGCCTGTCTCTCCAAGTTGGGAGATTGATAGGAAGGCAGTTGGAAAGTCAAACTGGAGCACCAGGAGAGGGACTATTCGTTGAGTTTTAGAAACCTTTCGTATTCACAGTGTGTCCATTCTCTAGGTTTCCTGTACATGTTATAGCTGTAGTAATATTCCCTTGAACATGGAGAGTTGGGACCCATGGAATGGGGGCCATGCATTATTGCTTGAAAGGGTCTGCATTCGCTCACCCAATCTCACCAATCCTCTCAGTCCCAAGTGTCCAGCCTTATGCCACATCCAGCTGTCATTGTAGATAGGGTCTTTCCAGGTTTCCTCAGACACCCTGAAGGAATTGTAAAGAATTTCGCTGTTTTTTGGTTTTGCTTTTGAAATTCCTTTTTATAGTGGGTTTGAGCTGATACTCGCTGCCATGTTTATGCCACTCTAGACACACTTGATTCCCTTATGGAGACATATCAATACATAGGTTTTAAGATTCTTACTAGTCAGATATATTCCTCTGTGGGAAATATGGGGTTTTGAGTCTCTTTCACTGAGGAAGGTGTAGGTCTTGTCTATTCCAAAGTTGGTTTTTGAAACGGTCCCTGTGCTTATATCAAACTCTGGTTTTATGCATCACCCCACCTCTCCATCCCCTTTATGCAGGCATAAGAGTGTTTTCTAAATGTGAGACTCTGTTCTCTTTCCTAACTCAGTTCACGTGTAGCCATGTTTACAGGATCTTCATAAGTGATATCTTATGATAAGTTCCTTTTTCTGTGTGACTTATTTCACTTAGAATCATCGTACCTGAATCCACTCACTTTGCTGCTACTGGTCTTATGATATTGATTTCATCGCTGAGGGATATTCCATCATACGTAAGTACCACAATGTTTTGAACCATTTTTATATTTCCTGGGATATTTAAGGTGTACCCAAGTTGAGGTTCTTGTAGTCAGTGCAGCCCTAAATTTGGAGGTGGCTCTTTCTTATTGATTTTCAGTTTTCCCAAGGTATATTCCCTAGACTGGAAGTGGCCTTGGCTCTGTAGCTCTGTTGTTTACTTGTTTTAGGGAACACAATGCACTCCTCCAGTGAGGCAGTTGGCAATTTACATCCCGCCCATCAGCAAAACAAAACTCCCAGTTCTCCAGGGCCTGTCTTGCCTTCCTGGTTTTTACACATTTTGTGGATGTCCCTTTTGACCGGTGGGAAGTGATACTTCTTTGTAGTGCAGATTTGCATTGCCCGCTTGCTTGCTTGGCCAAAAAGGGCGTATGCGTTTTCTCCTGAATATATTCAGGAGAAAACGCATACGCCCTTTTTGGCCAAGTGCACCATTGTCCAAGTTGTGCCCCTCTTCCTGTGCTTTACAGGCGATTCCAAGGTACCTCTTGAAATCTGTTTCCTGCTATTTTGCCTCACTTTCAAGTCCGCCTCGTTGACTTCCCTCAACAGATTTTTGGACGATAGTTGTCCTTTATCACTCTGCCAGTTTGTGAATTGCTGTGCCCCTGAGCTCCATTTCTCAACTCGTTTTTTGTGAGCTGAACGCAAGTCCAAAATTTTGGATCATGTCCTCTACTGGTTCCCGGTGGGTGGCTGAGACTTTGGTTAATTCTTCTTCCTGCCGGGAAATTAGAGTGACATGTGCCCGTCCAAATGCCTAACAGCTACTCTCTCATGGGTTCTCCCTCGTCCCTTCCATCCTCTGGCAAATTGGGAACCTGTGCAAACCAGGAGGTTAAAGGGCCTGTCTCTCCAAGTTGGGAGATTGATAGTAAGGCAGTTGGAAAGTCAAACTGGAGCACCAGGAGAGGGACTATTCGTTGAGATTTAGAAACCTTTCGTATTCACAGTGTGTCCATTCTCTAGGTTTCCTGTACATGTTATAGCTGTAGTAATATTCCCTTGAACCTGGAGAGTTGGGACCCATGGAATGGGGGCCATGCATTATTGCTTGAAAGGGTCTGCATTTGCTCACCCAATCTCACCAATCCTCTCAGTCCCAAGTGTCCAGCCTTATGCCACATCCAGCTGTCATGGTAGATAGGGTCTTTCCAGGTTTCCTCAGACACCCTGAAGGAATTGTAAAGAATTTCCCTGTTTTTTGGTTTTGCTTTTGAAATTCCTTTTTATAGTGGGTTTGAGCTGATTCTCGCTGCCATGTTTATGCCACTCTAGACACACTTGATTCCCTTATGGAGACATATCAATACATAGGTTTTAAGATTCTTACTAGTCAGATATATTCCTCTGCGGGAAATATGGGGTTTTGAGTCTCTTTCACTGAGGAAGGTGTAGGTCTTGTCTATTCCAAAGTTGGTTTTTGGAACGGTCCCTGTGCTTATATCAAACTCTGGTTTTATGCATCACCCCACCTCTCCTTCCCCTTTATGCAGGCATAAGAGTGTTTTCTAAATGTGAGACTCTGTTCTCTTTCCTAACTCAGTTCACGTGTAGCCATGTTTACAGGATCTTCCTAAGTGATATCTTATGATAAGTTTCTTTTTCTGTGTGACTTATTTCACTTAGAATCATCGTACCTGAATCCACTCTTTTTGTTGCTATTGGTCTTATGACATTGATTTCATGGCTGAGGGATATTCCATCGTACGTAAGTACCACAATGTTTTGAACCATTTTTATATTTCCTGGGATATTTAAGGTGTACCCAAGTTGAGGTTCTTGTAGTCAGTGCAGCCCTGAATTTGGAGGTGGCTCTCTCTTATTGATTTTCAGTTTTCCCAAGGTATATTCCCTAGACTGGAAGTGGCCTTGGCTCTGTAGCTCTGTTGTTTACTTGTTTTAGGGAACACAATGCACTCCTCCAGTGAGGCAGTTGGCAATTTACATCCCACCCATCAGCATAAAAAGGCTCCCAGTTCTCCAGGGCCTGTCTAGCCTTTCTGGTTTTTACACATTTTGTGGATGTCCCTTTTGACCGGTGGGAAGTGATACTTCTTTGTAGTGCAGATTTGCATTGCCCGCTTGCTTGCTTGGCCAAAAAGGGCGTATGCGTTTTCTCCTGAATATATTCAGGAGAAAACGCATACGTCCTTTTTGGCCAAGTGCACCATTGTCCAAGTTGTGCCCCTCTTCCTGTGCTTTACAGGCGATTCCAAGGTACCTCTTGAAATCTGTTTCCTGCTATTTTGCCTCACTTTCAAGTCCGCCTCGTTGACTTCCCTCAACAGACTTTTGGACGAAAGTTGTCCTTTATCACTCTGCCAGTTTGTGTATTGCTGTGCCCCTGAGCTCCATTTCTCAACTCGTTTTTTGTGAGCTGAACGCAAGTCCAAAATTTTGGATCATGTCCTCTACTGGTTCCCGGTGGGTGGCTGAGACTTTGGTTAATTCTTCTTCCTGCCGGGAAATTAGAGTGACATGTGCCCGTCCAAATGCCTAACAGCTACTCTCTCATGGGTTCTCCCTCGTCCCTTCCATCCTCTGGCAAATTGGGAACCTGTGCAAACCAGGAGGTTAAAGGACCTGTCTCTCCAAGTTGGGAGATTGATAGTAAGGCAGTTGGAAAGTCAAACTGGAGCACCAGGAGAGGGACTATTCGTTGAGTTTTAGAAACCTTTCGTATTCACAGTGTGTCCATTCTCTAGGTTTCCTGTACATGTTATAGCTGTAGTAATATTCCCTTGAACCTGGAGAGTTGGGACCCATGGAATGGGGGCCATGCATTATTGCTTGAAAGGGTCTGCATTTGCTCACCCAATCTCACCAATCCTCTCAGTCCCAAGTGTCCAGCCTTATGCCACATCCAGCTGTCATTGTAGATAGGGTCTTTCCAGGTTTCCTCAGACACCCTGAAGGAATTGTAAAGAATTTCCCTGTTTTTTGGTTTTGCTTTTGAAATTCATTTTTATAGTGGGTTTGAGCTGATTCTCGCTGCCATGTTTATGCCACTCTAGACACACTTGATTCCCTTATGGAGTCATATCAATACATAGGTTTTAAGATTCTTACTAGTCAGATATATTCCTCTGCGGGAAATATGGGGTTTTGAGTCTCTTTCACTGAGGAAGGTGTAGGTCTTGTCTATTCCAAAGTTGGTTTTTGAAACGGTCCCTGTGCTTATATCAAACTCTGGTTTTATGCATCACCCCACCTCTCCTTCCCCTTTATGCAGGCATAAGAGTGTTTTCTAAATGTGAGACTCTGTTCTCTTTCCTAACTCAGTTCACGTGTAGCCATGTTTACAGGATCTTCATAAGTGATATCTTATGATAAGTTTCTTTTTCTGTGTGACTTATTTCTCTTAGAATCATCGTACCTGAATCCACTCCCTTTGCTTATACTGGTCTTATGACATTGATTTCATCGCTGAGGGATATTCCATCGTACGTAAGTACCACAATGTTTTGAACCATTTTTATATTTCCTGGGATATTTAAGGTGTACCCAAGTTGAGGTTCTTGTAGTCAGTGCAGCCCTAAATTTGGAGGTGGCTCTTTCTTATTGATTTTCAGTTTTCCCAAGGTATATTCCCTAGACTGGAAGTGGCCTTGGCTCTGTAGCTCTGTTGTTTACTTGTTTTAGGGAACACAATGCACTCCTCCAGTGAGGCAGTTGGCAATTTACATCCCGCCCATCAGCATAAAAAGGCTCCCAGTTCTCCAGGGCCTGTCTTGCCTTTCTGGTTTTTACACATTTTGTGGATGTCCCTTTTGACCGGTGGGAAGTGATACTTCTTTGTAGTGCAGATTTGCATTGCCCGCTTGCTTGCTTGGCCAAAAAGGGCGTATGCGTTTTCTCCTGAATATATTCAGGAGAAAACGCATACGCGCTTTTTGGCCAAGTGCACCATTGTCCAAGTTGTGCCCCTCTTCCTGTGCTTTACAGGCGATTCCAACGTACCTCTTGAAATCTGTTTCCTGCTATTTTGCCTCGCTTTCAAGTCCGCCTCGTTGACTTCCCTCAACAGATTTTTGGACGATAGTTGTCCTTTATCACTCTGCCAGTTTGTGAATTGCTGTGCCCCTGAGCTCCATTTCTCAACTCGTTTTTTGTGAGCTGAACGCAAGTCCAAAATTTTGGATCCTGTCCTCTACTGGTTCCAGGTGGGTGGCTGAGACTTTGGTTAATTCTTCTTCCTGCCGGGAAATTAGAGTGACATGTGCCCGTCCAAATGCCTAACAGCTACTCTCTCATGGGTTCTCCCTCGTCCCTTCCATCCTCTGCCAAATTGGGAACCTGTGCAAACCAGGAGGTTAAAGGGCCTGTCTCTCCAAGTTGGGAGATTGATAGTAAGGCAGTTGGAAAGTCAAACTGGAGCACCAGGAGAGGGACTATTCGTTGAGTTTTAGAAACCTTTCGTATTCACAGTGTGTCCATTCTCTAGGTTTCCTGTACATGTTATAGCTGTAGTAATATTCCCTTGAACCTGGAGAGTTGGGACCCATGGAATGGGGGCCATGCATTATTGCTTGAAAGGGTCTGCATTTGCTCACCCAATCTCACCAATCCTCTCAGTCCCAAGTGTCCAGCCTTATGCCACATACAGCTGTCATTGTAGATAGGGTCTTTCCAGGTTTCCTCAGACACCCTGAAGGAATTGTAAAGAATTTCCCTGTTTTTTGGTTTTGCTTTTGAAATTCCTTTTTATAGTGGGTTTGAGCTGATTCTCGCTGCCATGTTTATGCCACTCTAGACACACTTGATTCCCTTATGGAGACATATCAATACATAGGTTTTAAGATTCTTACTAGTCAGATATATTCCTCTGCGGGAAATATGGGGTTTTGAGTCTCTTTCACTGAGGAAGGTGTAGGTCTTGTCTATTCCAAAGTTGGTTTTTGGAACGGTCCCTGTGCTTATATCAAACTCTGGTTTTATGCATCACCCCACCTCTCCTTCCCCTTTATGCAGGCATAAGAGTGTTTTCTAAATGTGAGACTCTGTTCTCTTTCCTAACTCAGTTCACGTGTAGCCATGTTTACAGGATCTTCCTAAGTGATATCTTATGATAAGTTTCTTTTTCTGTGTGACTTATTTCACTTAGAATCATCGTACCTGAATCCACTCTTTTTGTTGCTATTGGTCTTATGACATTGATTTCATGGCTGAGGGATATTCCATCGTACGTAAGTACCACAATGTTTTGAACCATTTTTATATTTCCTGGGATATTTAAGGTGTACCCAAGTTGAGGTTCTTGTAGTCAGTGCAGCCCTGAATTTGGAGGTGGCTCTCTCTTATTGATTTTCAGTTTTCCCAAGGTATATTCCCTAGACTGGAAGTGGCCTTGGCTCTGTAGCTCTGTTGTTTACTTGTTTTAGGGAACACAATGCACTCCTCCAGTGAGGCAGTTGGCAATTTACATCCCACCCATCAGCATAAAAAGGCTCCCAGTTCTCCAGGGCCTGTCTAGCCTTTCTGGTTTTTACACATTTTGTGGATGTCCCTTTTGACCGGTGGGAAGTGATACTTCTTTGTAGTGCAGATTTGCATTGCCCGCTTGCTTGCTTGGCCAAAAAGGGCGTATGCGTTTTCTCCTGAATATATTCAGGAGAAAACGCATACGTCCTTTTTGGCCAAGTGCACCATTGTCCAAGTTGTGCCCCTCTTCCTGTGCTTTACAGGCGATTCCAAGGTACCTCTTGAAATCTGTTTCCTGCTATTTTGCCTCACTTTCAAGTCCGCCTCGTTGACTTCCCTCAACAGACTTTTGGACGAAAGTTGTCCTTTATCACTCTGCCAGTTTGTGTATTGCTGTGCCCCTGAGCTCCATTTCTCAACTCGTTTTTTGTGAGCTGAACGCAAGTCCAAAATTTTGGATCATGTCCTCTACTGGTTCCCGGTGGGTGGCTGAGACTTTGGTTAATTCTTCTTCCTGCCGGGAAATTAGAGTGACATGTGCCCGTCCAAATGCCTAACAGCTACTCTCTCATGGGTTCTCCCTCGTCCCTTCCATCCTCTGGCAAATTGGGAACCTGTGCAAACCAGGAGGTTAAAGGACCTGTCTCTCCAAGTTGGGAGATTGATAGTAAGGCAGTTGGAAAGTCAAACTGGAGCACCAGGAGAGGGACTATTCGTTGAGTTTTAGAAACCTTTCGTATTCACAGTGTGTCCATTCTCTAGGTTTCCTGTACATGTTATAGCTGTAGTAATATTCCCTTGAACCTGGAGAGTTGGGACCCATGGAATGGGGGCCATGCATTATTGCTTGAAAGGGTCTGCATTTGCTCACCCAATCTCACCAATCCTCTCAGTCCCAAGTGTCCAGCCTTATGCCACATCCAGCTGTCATTGTAGATAGGGTCTTTCCAGGTTTCCTCAGACACCCTGAAGGAATTGTAAAGAATTTCCCTGTTTTTTGGTTTTGCTTTTGAAATTCATTTTTATAGTGGGTTTGAGCTGATTCTCGCTGCCATGTTTATGCCACTCTAGACACACTTGATTCCCTTATGGAGTCATATCAATACATAGGTTTTAAGATTCTTACTAGTCAGATATATTCCTCTGCGGGAAATATGGGGTTTTGAGTCTCTTTCACTGAGGAAGGTGTAGGTCTTGTCTATTCCAAAGTTGGTTTTTGAAACGGTCCCTGTGCTTATATCAAACTCTGGTTTTATGCATCACCCCACCTCTCCTTCCCCTTTATGCAGGCATAAGAGTGTTTTCTAAATGTGAGACTCTGTTCTCTTTCCTAACTCAGTTCACGTGTAGCCATGTTTACAGGATCTTCATAAGTGATATCTTATGATAAGTTTCTTTTTCTGTGTGACTTATTTCTCTTAGAATCATCGTACCTGAATCCACTCCCTTTGCTTATACTGGTCTTATGACATTGATTTCATCGCTGAGGGATATTCCATCGTACGTAAGTACCACAATGTTTTGAACCATTTTTATATTTCCTGGGATATTTAAGGTGTACCCAAGTTGAGGTTCTTGTAGTCAGTGCAGCCCTAAATTTGGAGGTGGCTCTTTCTTATTGATTTTCAGTTTTCCCAAGGTATATTCCCTAGACTGGAAGTGGCCTTGGCTCTGTAGCTCTGTTGTTTACTTGTTTTAGGGAACACAATGCACTCCTCCAGTGAGGCAGTTGGCAATTTACATCCCGCCCATCAGCATAAAAAGGCTCCCAGTTCTCCAGGGCCTGTCTTGCCTTTCTGGTTTTTACACATTTTGTGGATGTCCCTTTTGACCGGTGGGAAGTGATACTTCTTTGTAGTGCAGATTTGCATTGCCCGCTTGCTTGCTTGGCCAAAAAGGGCGTATGCGTTTTCTCCTGAATATATTCAGGAGAAAACGCATACGCGCTTTTTGGCCAAGTGCACCATTGTCCAAGTTGTGCCCCTCTTCCTGTGCTTTACAGGCGATTCCAACGTACCTCTTGAAATCTGTTTCCTGCTATTTTGCCTCGCTTTCAAGTCCGCCTCGTTGACTTCCCTCAACAGATTTTTGGACGATAGTTGTCCTTTATCACTCTGCCAGTTTGTGAATTGCTGTGCCCCTGAGCTCCATTTCTCAACTCGTTTTTTGTGAGCTGAACGCAAGTCCAAAATTTTGGATCCTGTCCTCTACTGGTTCCAGGTGGGTGGCTGAGACTTTGGTTAATTCTTCTTCCTGCCGGGAAATTAGAGTGACATGTGCCCGTCCAAATGCCTAACAGCTACTCTCTCATGGGTTCTCCCTCGTCCCTTCCATCCTCTGCCAAATTGGGAACCTGTGCAAACCAGGAGGTTAAAGGGCCTGTCTCTCCAAGTTGGGAGATTGATAGTAAGGCAGTTGGAAAGTCAAACTGGAGCACCAGGAGAGGGACTATTCGTTGAGTTTTAGAAACCTTTCGTATTCACAGTGTGTCCATTCTCTAGGTTTCCTGTACATGTTATAGCTGTAGTAATATTCCCTTGAACCTGGAGAGTTGGGACCCATGGAATGGGGGCCATGCATTATTGCTTGAAAGGGTCTGCATTTGCTCACCCAATCTCACCAATCCTCTCAGTCCCAAGTGTCCAGCCTTATGCCACATACAGCTGTCATTGTAGATAGGGTCTTTCCAGGTTTCCTCAGACACCCTGAAGGAATTGTAAAGAATTTCCCTGTTTTTTGGTTTTGCTTTTGAAATTCCTTTTTATAGTGGGTTTGAGCTGATTCTCGCTGCCATGTTTATGCCACTCTAGACACACTTGATTCCTTTATGGAGTCATATCAATACATAGGTTTTAAGATTCTTACTAGTCTGATATATTCCTCTGTGGGAAATATGGAGTTTTGAGTCTCTTTCACTGAGGAAGGTGTCGGTCTTGTCAATTCCAAAGTTGGTTTTTGAAACGGTCCCTGTGCTTATATCAAACTCTGGTTTTATGCATCACCCCACCTCTCCTTCCCCTTTATGCAGGCATAAGAGTGTTTTCTAAATGTGAGACTCTGTTCTCTTTCCTAACTCAGTTCACGTGTAGCCATGTTTACAGGATCTTCCTAAGTGATATCTTATGATAAGTTTCTTTTTCTGTGTGACTTATTTCACTTAGAATCATCGTACCTGAATCCACTCACTTTGCTGCTACTGGTCTTATGACATTGATTTCATGGCTGAGGGATATTCCATCGTACGTAAGTACCACAATGTTTTGAACCATTTTTATATTTCCTGGGATATTTAAGGTGTACCCAAGTTGAGGTTCTTGTAGTCAGTGCAGCCCTAAATTTGGAGGTGGCTCTTTCTTATTGATTTTCAGTTTTCCCAAGGTATATTCCCTAGACTGGAAGTGGCCTTGGCTCTGTAGCTCTGTTGTTTACTTGTTTTAGGGAACACAGTGCACTCCTCCAGTGAGGCAGTTGGCAATTTACATCCTGCCCATCAGCATAACAAGGCTCCCAGTTCTCCAGGGCCTGTCTTGCCTTTCTGGTTTTTACACATTTTGTGGATGTCCCTTTTGACTGGTGGGAAGTGATACTTCTTTGTAGTGCAGATTTGCATTGCCCGCTTGCTTGCTTGGCCAAAAAGGGCGTATGCGTTTTCTCCTGAATATATTCAGGAGAAAACGCATACGCCCTTTTTGGCCAAGTGCACCATTGTCCAAGTTGTGCCCCTCTTCCTGTGCTTTACAGGCGATTCCAAGGTACCTCTTGAAATCTGTTTCCTGCTATTTTGCCTCACTTTCAAGTCTGCCTCGTTGACTTCCCTCAACAGATTTTTGGACGATATTTGTCCTTTATCACTCTGCCAGTTTGTGAATTGCTGTGCCCCTGAGCTCCATTTCTCAACTCGTTTTTTGTGAGCTGAACGCAAGTCCAAAATTTTGGATCATGTCCTATACTGGTTCCCGGTGGGTGGCTGAGACTTTGGTTAATTCTTCTTCCTGCCGGGAAATTAGATTGACATGTGCCCGTCCAAATGCCTAACAGCTACTCTCTCATGGGTTCTCCCTCGTCCCTTCCATCCTCTGCCAAATTGGGAACCTGTGCAAACCAGGAGGTTAAAGGGCCTGTCTCTCCAAGTTGGGAGATTGATAGTAAGGCAGTTGGAAAGTCAAACTGGAGCACCAGGAGAGGGACTATTCGTTGAGTTTTAGAAACCTTTCGTATTCACAGTGTGTCCATTCTCTAGGTTTCCTGTACATGTTATAGCTGTAGTAATATTCCCTTGAACATGGAGAGTTGGGACCCATGGAATGGGGGCCATGCATTATTGCTTGAAAGGGTCTGCATTTGCTCACCCAATCTCACCAATCCTCTCAGTCCCAAGTGTCCAGCCTTATGCCACATCCAGCTGTCATTGTAGACAGTGTCTTTCCAGGTTTCCTCAGACACCCTGAAGGAATTGTAAAGAATTTCCCTGTTTTTTGGTTTTGCTTTTGAAATTCCTTTTTATAGTGGGTTTGAGCTGATTCTCGCTGCCATGTTTATGCCACTCTAGACACACTTGATTCCCTTATGGAGACATATCAATACATAGGTTTTAAGATTCTTACTAGTCAGATATATTCCTCTGTGGGAAATATGGTGTTTTGAGTCTCTTTCACTGAGGAAGGTGTCGGTCTTGTCAATTCCAAAGTTGGTTTTTGAAACGGTCCCTGTGCTTATATCAAACTCTGGTTTTATGCATCACCCCACCTCTCCTTCCCCTTTATGCAGGCATAAGCGTGTTTTCTAAATGTGAGACTCTGTTCTCTTTCCTAACTCAGTTCACGTGTAGCCATGTTTACAGGATCTTCATAAGTGATATCTTATGATAAGTCTCTTTTTCTGTGTGACTTATTTCACTTAGAATCATCGTACCTGAATCCACTCACTTTGCTGCTACTGGTCTTATGACATTGATTTCATGGCTGAGGGATATTCCATCGTACATAAGTACCACAATGTTTTGAACCATTTTTATATTTCCTGGGATATTTAAGGTGTACCCAAGTTGAGGTTCTTGTAGTCAGTGCAGCCCTAAATTTGGAGGTGGCTCTTTCTTATTGATTTTCAGTTTTCCCCAGGTATATTCCCTAGACTGGAAGTGGCCTTGGCTCTGTAGCTCTGTTGTTTACTTGTTTTAGGGAACACAATGCACTCCTCCAGTGAGGCAGTTGGCAATTTACATCCCGCCCATCAGCATAACAAGTCTCCCAGTTCTCCAGGGCCTGTCTTGCCTTTCTGGTTTTTACACATTTTGTGGATGTCCCCTTTGACTGGTGGGAAGTGATACTTCTTTGTAGTGCAGATTTGCATTGCCCGCTTGCTTGCTTGGCCAAAAAGGGCGTATGCGTTTTCTCCTGAATATATTCAGGGGAAAACGCATACGCCCTTTTTGGCCAAGTGCACCATTGTCCAAGTTGTGCCCCTCTTCCTGTGCTTTACAGGCGATTCCAAGGTACCTCTTGAAATCTGTTTCCTGCTATTTTGCCTCACTTTCAAGTCTGCCTCGTTGACTTCCCTCAACAGATTTTTGGACGATAGTTGTCCTTTATCACTCTGCCAGTTTGTGAATTGCTGTGCCCCTGAGCTCCATTTCTCAACTCGTTTTTTGTGAGCTGAACGCAAGTCCAAAATTTTGGATCATGTCCTATACTGGTTCCCGGTGGGTGGCTGAGACTTTGGTTAATTCTTCTTCCTGCCGGGAAATTAGATTGACATGTGCCCGTCAAATGCCTAACAGCTACTCTCTCATGGGTTCTCCCTCGTCCCTTCCATCCTCTGCCAAATTGGGAACCTGTGCAAACCAGGAGGTTAAAGGGCCTGTCTCTCCAAGTTGGGAGATTGATAGTAAGGCAGTTGGAAAGTCAAACTGGAGCACCAGGAGAGGGACTATTCGTTGAGTTTTAGAAACCTTTCGTATTCACAGTGTGTCCATTCTCTAGGTTTCCTGTACATGTTATAGCTGTAGTAATATTCCCTTGAACATGGAGAGTTGGGACCCATGGAATGGGGGCCATGCATTATTGCTTGAAAGGGTCTGCATTTGCTCACCCAATCTCACCAATCCTCTCAGTCCCAAGTGTCCAGCCTTATGCCACATCCAGCTGTCATTTTAGACAGGGTCTTTCCAGGTTTCCTCAGACACCCTGAAGGAATTGTAAAGAATTTCCCTGTTTTTTGGTTTTGCTTTTGAAATTCCTTTTTATAGTGGGTTTGAGCTGATTCTCGCTGCCATGTTTATGCCACTCTAGACACACTTGATTCCCTTATGGAGACATATCAATACATAGGTTTTAAGATTCTTACTAGTCAGATATATTCCTCTGTGGGAAATATGGGGTTTTGAGTCTCTTTCACTGAGGAAGGTGTCGGTCTTGTCAATTCCAAAGTTGGTTTTTGAAACGGTCCCTGTGCTTATATCAAACTCTGGTTTTATGCATCACCCCACCTCTCCTTCCCCTTTATGCAGGCATAAGCGTGTTTTCTAAATGTGAGACTCTGTTCTCTTTCCTAACTCAGTTCACGTGTAGCCATGTTTACAGGATCTTCATAAGTGATATCTTATGATAAGTTTCTTTTTCTGTGTGACTTATTTCACTTAGAATCATCGTACCTGAATCCACTCACTTTGCTGCTACTGGTCTTATGACATTGATTTCATGGCTGAGGGATATTCCATCGTACGTAAGTACCACAATGTTTTGAACCATTTTTATATTTCCTGGGATATTTAAGGTGTACCCAAGTTGAGGTTCTTGTAGTCAGTGCAGCCCTAAATTTGGAGGTGGCTCTTTCTTATTGATTTTCAGTTTTCCCAAGGTATATTCCCTAGACTGGAAGTGGCCTTGGCTCTGTAGCTCTGTTGTTTACTTGTTTTAGGGAACACAATGCACTCCTCCAGTGAGGCAGTTGGCAATTGACATCCCGACCATCAGCATAACAAGGCTCCCAGTTCTCCAGGGCCTGTCTTGCCTTTCTGGTTTTTACACATTTTGTGGATGTCCCTTTTGACCGGTGGGAAGTGATACTTCTTTGTAGTGCAGATTTGCATTGCCCGCTTGCTTGCTTGGCCAAAAAGGGCGTATGCGTTTTCTCCTGAATATATTCAGGAGAAAACGCATACGCCCTTTTTGGCCAAGTGCACCATTGTCCAAGTTGTGCCCCTCTTCCTGTGCTTTACAGGCGATTCCAAGGTACCTCTTGAAATCTGTTTCCTGCTATTTTGCCTCACTTTCAAGTCCGCCTCGTTGACTTCCCTCAACAGATTTTTGGACGATAGTTGTCCTTTATCACTCTGCCAGTTTGTGAATTGCTGTGCCCCTGAGCTGCATTTCTCAACTCGTTTTTTGTTAGCTGAACGCAAGTCCAAAATTTTGGATCATGTCCTATACTGGTTCCCGGTGGGTGGCTGAGACTTTGGTTAATTCTTCTTCCTGCCGGGAAATTAGATTGACATGTGCCCGTCCAAATGCCTAACAGCTACTCTCTCATGGGTCCTCCCTCGTCCCTTCCATCCTCTGCCAAATTGGGAACCTGTGCAAACCAGGAGGTTAAAGGGCCTGTCTCTCCAAGTTGGGAGATTGATAGTAAGGCAGTTGGAAAGTCAAACTGGAGCACCAGGAGAGGGACTATTCGTTGAGTTTTAGAAACCTTTCGTATTCACAGTGTGTCCATTCTCTAGGTTTCCTGTACATGTTATAGCTGTAGTAATATTCCCTTGAACATGGAGAGTTGGGACCCATGGAATGGGGGCCATGCATTATTGCTTGAAAGGGTCTGCATTTGCTCACCCAATCTCACCAATCCTCTCAGTCCCAAGTGTCCAGCCTTATGCCACATCCAGCTGTCATTGTAGACAGGGTCTTTCCAGGTTTCCTCAGATACCCTGAAGGAATTGTAAAGAATTTCCCTGTTTTTTGGTTTTGCTTTTGAAATTCCTTTTTATAGTGGGTTTGAGCTGATTCTCGCTGCCATGTTTATGCCACTCTAGACACACTTGATTCCCTTATGGAGACATATCAATACATAGGTTTTAAGATTCTTACTCGTCAGATATATTCCTCTGTGGGAAATATGGGGTTTTGAGTCTCTTTCACTGAGGAAGGTGTCGGTCTTGTCAATTCCAAAGTTGGTTTTTGAAACGGTCCCTGTGCTTATATCAAACTCTGGTTTTATGCATCACCCCACCTCTCCTTCCCCTTTATGCAGGCATAAGAGTGTTTTCTAAATGTGAGACTCTGTTCTCTTTCCTAACTCATTTCACGTGTAGCCATGTTTACAGGATCTTCATAAGTGATATCTTATGATAAGTTTCTTTTTCTGTGTGACTTATTTCACTTAGAATCATCGTACCTGAATCCACTCACTTTGCTGCTACTGGTCTTATGACATTGATTTCATGGCTGAGGGATATTCCATCGTACGTAAGTACCACAATGTTTTGAACCATTTTTATATTTCCTGGGATATTTAAGGTGTACCCAAGTTGAGGTTCTTGTAGCCAGTGCAGCCCTAAATTTGGAGGTGTCTCTTTCTTATTGATATTCAGTTTTCCCCAGGTATATTCCCTAGACTGGAAGTGGCCTTGGCTCTGTAGCTCTGTTGTTTACTTGTTTTAGGGTACACAATGCACTCCTCCAGTGAGGCAGTTGGCAATTTACATCCCGCCCATCAGCATAACAAGGCTCTCTGTTCTCCAGGGCCTGTCTTGCCTTTTTGGTTTTTACACATTTTGTGGATGTCCCTTTTGACTGGTGGGAAGTGATACTTCTTTGTAGTGCAGATTTGCATTGCCCGCTTGCTTGCTTGGCCAAAAAGGGCGTATGCGTTTTCTCCTGAATATATTCAGGAGAAATCGCATACGCCCTTTTTGGCCAAGTGCACCATTGTCCAAGTTGTGCCCCTCTTCCTGTGCTTTACAGGCGATTCCAAGGTTCCTCTTGAAATCTGTTTCCTGCTATTTTGCCTCGCTTTCAAGTCCGCCTCGTTGACTTCCCTCAACAGATTTTTGGACGATAGTTGTCCTTTATCACTCTGCCAGTTTGTGAATTGCTGTGCCCCTGAGCTCCATTTCTCAACTCGTTTTTTGTGAGCTGAACGCAAGTCCAAAATTTTGGATCATGTCCTATACTGGTTCCCGGTGGGTGGCTGAGACTTTGGTTAATTCTTCTTCCTGCCGGGAAATTAGAGTGACATGTGCCCGTCCAAATGCCTAACAGCTACTCTCTCATGGGTTCTCCCTCGTCCCTTCCATCCTCTACCAAATTGGGAACCTGTGCAAACCAGGAGGTTAAAGGGCCTGTCTCTCCAAGTTGGGAGATTGATAGTAAGGCAGTTGGAAAGTCAAACTGGAGCACCAGGAGAGGGACTATTCGTTGAGTTTTAGAAACCTTTCGTATTCACAGTGTGTCCATTCTCTAGGTTTCCTGTACATGTTATAGCTGTAGTAATATTCCCTTGAACATGGAGAGTTGGGACCCATGGAATGGGGGCCATGCATTATTGCTTGAAAGGGTCTGCATTTGCTCACCCAATCTCACCAATCCTCTCAGTCCCAAGTGTCCAGCCTTATGCCACATCCAGCTGTCATTGTAGATAGGGTCTTTCCAGGTTTCCTCAGACACCCTGAAGGAATTGTAAAGAATTTCCCTGTTTTTTGGTTTTGCTTTTGAAATTCCTTTTTATAGTGGGTTTGAGCTGATTCTCGCTTCCATGTTTATGCCACTCTAGACACACTTGATTCCCTTATGGAGACATATCAATACATAGGTTTTAAGATTCTTACTAGTCAGATATATTCCTCTGTGGGAAATATGGGGTTTTGAGTCTCTTTCACTAAGGAAGGTGTCGGTCTTGTCAATTCCAAAGTTGGTTTTTGAAACGGTCCCTGTGCTTATATCAAACTCTGGTTTTATGCATCACCCCACCTCTCCTTCCCCTTTATGCAGGCATAAGAGTGTTTTCTAAATGTGAGACTCTGTTCTCTTTCCTAACTCAGTTCACGTGTAGCCATGTTTACAGGATCTTCCTTAGTGATATCTTATGATAAGTTTCTTTTTCTGTGTGACTTATTTCACTTAGAATCATCGTACCTGAATCCACTCACTTTGCTGCTACTGGTCTTATGACATTGATTTCATGGCTGAGGGATATTTCATCGTACGTAAGTACCACAATGTTTTCAACCATTTTTATATTTCCTGGGATATTTAAGGTGTACCCAAGTTGAGGTTCTTGTAGCCAGTGCAGCCCTAAATTTGGAGGTGGCTCTTTCTTATTGATTTTCAGTTTTCCCAAGGTATATTCCCTAGACTGGAAGTGGCCTTGGCTCTGTAGCTCTGTTGTTTACTTGTTTTAGGGAACACAATGCACTCCTCCAGTGAGGCAGTTGGCAATTTACATCCCACCCATCAGCATAACAAGGCTCCCTGTTCTCCAGGGCCTGTCTTGCCTTTCTGGTTTTTACACATTTTGTGGATGTCCCTTTTGACCGGTGGGAAGTGATACTTCTTTGTAGTGCAGATTTGCATTGCCCGCTTGCTTGCTTGGCCAAAAAAGGCGTATGCGTTTTCTCCTGAATATATTCAGGAGAAAACGCATACGCCTTTTTTGGCCAAGTGCACCATTGTCCAAGTTGTGCCCCTCTTCCTGTGCTTTACAGGCGATTCCAAGGTTCCTCTTGAAATCTGTTTCCTGCTATTTTGCCTCGCTTTCAAGTCCGCCTCGTTGACTTCCCTCAACAGATTTTTGGACGATAGTTGTCCTTTATCACTCTGCCAGTTTGTGAATTGCTGTGCCCCTGAGCTCCATTTCTCAACTCGTTTTTTGTGAGCTGAACGCAAGTCCAAAATTTTGGATCATGTCCTCTACTGGTTCCCGGTGGGTGGCTGAGACTTTGGTTAATTCTTCTTCCTGCCGGGAAATTAGAGTGACATGTGCCCGTCCAAATGCCTAACAGCTACTCTCTCATGGGTTCTCCCTCGTCCCTTCCATCCTCTGCCAAATTGGGAACCTGTGCAAACCAGGAGGTTAAAGGGCCTGTCTCTCCAAGTTGGGAGATTGATAGTAAGGCAGTTGGAAAGTCAAACTGGAGCACCAGGAGAGGGACTATTCGTTGAGTTTTAGAAACCTTTCGTATTCACAGTGTGTACATTCTCTAGGTTTCCTGTACATGTTATAGCTGTAGTAATATTCCCTTGAACATGGAGAGTTGGGACCCATGGAATGGGGGCCATGCATTACTGCTTGAAAGGGTATGCATTTGCTCACCCAATCTCACCAATCCTCTCAGTCCCAAGTGTCCAGCCTTATGCCACATCCAGCTGTCATTGTAGATAGGGTCTTTCCAGGTTTCCTCAGACACCCTGAAGGAATTGTAAAGAATTTCCCTGTTTTTTGGTTTTGCTTTTGAAATTCCTTTTTATAGTGGGTTTGAGCTGATTCTCGCTGCCATGTTTATGCCACTCTAGACACACTTGATTCCCTCATGGAGTCATATCAATACATAGGTTTTAAGATTCTTACTAGTCAGATATATTCCTCTGCGGGAAATATGGGGTTTTGAGTCTCTTTCACTAAGGAAGGTGTCGGTCTTGTCAATTCCAAAGTTGGTTTTTGAAACGGTCCCTGTGCTTATATCAAACTCTGGTTTTATGCATCACCCCACCTCTCCTTCCCCTTTATGCAGGCATAAGAGTGTTTTCTAAATGTGAGACTCTGTTCTCTTTCCTAACTCAGTTCACGTGTAGCCATGTTTACAGGATCTTCATAAGTGATATCTTATGATAAGTTTCTTTTTCTGTGTGACTTATTTCACTTAGAATCATCGTACCTGAATCCACTCACTTTTCTGCTACTGGTCTTATGACATTGATTTCATGGCTGAGGGATATTCCATCGTACGTAAGTACCACAATGTTTTGAACCATTTTTATATTTCCTGGGATATTTAAGGTGTACCCAAGTTGAGGTTCTTGTAGTCAGTGCAGCCCTAAATTTGGAGGTGGCTCTTTCTTATTGATTTTCAGTTTTCCCAAGGTATATTCCCTAGACTGGAAGTGGCCTTGGCTCTGTAGCTCTGTTGTTTACTTGTTTTAGGGAACACAATGCACTCCTCCAGTGAGGCAGTTGGCAATTTATATCCCGCCCATCAGCATAACAAGGCTCCGTGTTCTCCAGGTCCTGTCTTGCCTTTCTGGTTTTTACACATTTTGTGGATGTCCCTTTTGACCGGTGGGAAGTGATACTTCTTTGTAGTGCAGATTTGCATTGCCCGCTTGCTTGCTTGGCCAAAAAGGGCGTATGCGTTTTCTCCTGAATATATTCAGGAGAAAACGCATACGCCCTTTTTGGCCAAGTGCACCATTGTGCAAGTTGTGCCCCTCTTCCTGTGCTTTACAGGCGATTCCAACGTACCTCTTGAAATCTGTTTCCTGCTATTTTGCCTCGCTTTCAAGTCCGCCTCGTTGACTTCCCTCAACAGATTTTTGGACGATAGTTGTCCTTTATCACTCTGCCAGTTTGTGAATTGCTGTGCCCCTGAGCTCCATTTCTCAACTCGTTTTTTGTGAGATGAACGCAAGTCCAAAATTTTGGATCATGTCCTCTACTGGTTCCCGGTGGGTGGCTGAGACTTTGGTTAATTCTTCTTCCTGCTGGGAAATTAGAGTGACATGTGCCCGTCCAAATGCCTAACAGCTACTCTCTCATGGGTTCTCCCTCGTCCCTTCCATCCTCTGGCAAATTGGGAACCTGTGCAAACCAGGAGGTTAAAGGGCCTGTCTCTCCAAGTTGGGAGATTGATAGTAAGGCAGTTGGAAAGTCAAACTGGAGCACCAGGAGAGGGACTATTCGTTGAGTTTTAGAAACCTTTCGTATTCACAGTGTGTCCATTCTCTAGGTTTCCTGTACATGTTATAGCTGTAGTAATATTCCCTTGAACCTGGAGAGTTGGGACCCATGGAATGGGGGCCATGCATTATTGCTTGAAAGGGTCTGCATTTGCTCACCCAATCTCACCAATCCTCTCAGTCCCAAGTGTCCAGCCTTATGCCACATCCAGCTGTCATTGTAGATAGGGTCTTTCCAGGTTTCCTCAGACACCCTGAAGGAACTGTAAAGAATTTCCCTGTTTTTTGGTTTTGCTTTTGAAATTCCTTTTTATAGTGGGTTTGAGCTGATTCTCGCTGCCATGTTTATGCCACTCTAGACACACTTGATTCCCTTATGGAGACATATCAATACATAGGTTTTAAGATTCTTACTTGTCAGATATATTCCTCTGTGGGAAATATGGGGTTTTGAGTCTCTTTCACGGAGGAAGGTGTCGGTTTTGTCAATTCCAAAGTTGGTTTTTGAAACGGTCCCTGTGCTTATATCAAACTCTGGTTTTATGCATCACCCCACCTCTCCTTCCCCTTTATGCAGGCATAAGAGTGTTTTCTAAATGTGAGACTCTGTTCTCTTTCCTAACTCAGTTCACGTGTAGCCATGTTTACAGGATCTTCATAAGTGATATCTTATGATAAGTTTCTTTTTCTGTGTGACTTATTTCACTTAGAATCATCGTACCTGAATCCACTCACTTTGCTGCTACTGGTCTTATGACATTGATTTCATGGCTGAGGGATATTCCATCGTACGTAAGTACCACAATGTTTTGAACCATTTTTATATTTCCTGGGATATTTAAGGTGTACCCAAGTTGAGGTTCTTGTAGCCAGTGCAGCCCTAAATTTGGAGGTGGCTCTTTCTTATTGATTTTCAGTTTTCCCAAGGTATATTCCCTAGACTGGAAGTGGCCTTGGCTCTGTAGCTCTGTTGTTTACTTGTTTTAGGGAACACAATGCACTCCTCCAGTGAGGCAGTTGGCAATTTATATCCCGCCCATCAGCATAACAAGGCTCCCTGTTCTCCAGGGCCTGTCTTGCCTTTCTGGTTTTTACACATTTTGTGGATGTCCCTTTTGACCGGTGGGAAGTGATACTTCTTTGTAGTGCAGATTTGCATTGCCCGCTTGCTTGCTTGGCCAAAAAGGGCGTATGCGTTTTCTCCTGAATATATTCAGGAGAAAACGCATACGCCCTTTTTGGCCAAGTGCACCATTGTCCAAGTTGTGCCCCTCTTCCTGTGCTTTACAGGCGATTCAAACGTACCTCTTGAAATCTGTTTCCTGCTATTTTGCCTCGCTTTCAAGTCCGCCTCGTTGACTTCCCTCAACAGATTTTTGGACGATAGTTGTCCTTTATCACTCTGCCAGTTTGTGAATTGCTGTGCCCCTGAGCTCCATTTCTCAACTCGTTTTTTGTGAGCTGAACGCAAGTCCAAAATTTTGGATCATGTCCTCTACTGGTTCCCGGTGGGTGGCTGAGACTTTGGTTAATTCTTCTTCCTGCCGGGAAATTAGAGTGACATGTGCCCGTCCAAATGCCTAACAGCTACTCTCTCATGGGTTCTCCCTCGTCCCTTCCATCCTCTGCCAAATTGGGAACCTGTGCAAACCAGGAGGTTAAAGGGCCTGTCTCTCCAAGTTGGGAGATTGATAGTAAGGCAGTTGGAAAGTCAAACTGGAGCACCAGGAGAGGGACTATTCGTTGAGTTTTAGAAACCTTTCGTATTCACAGTGTGTCCATTCTCTAGGTTTCCTGTACATGTTATAGCTGTAGTAATATTCCCTTGAACCTGGAGAGTTGGGACCCATGGAATGGGGGCCATGCATTATTGCTTGAAAGGGTCTGCATTTGCTCACCCAATCTCACCAATCCTCTCAGTCCCAAGTGTCCAGCCTTATGCCACATCCAGCTGTCATTGTAGATAGGGTCTTTCCAGGTTTCCTCAGACACCCTGAAGGAATTGTAAAGAATTTCCCTGTTTTTTGGTTTTGCTTTTGAAATTCCTTTTTATAGTGGGTTTGAGCTGATTCTCGCTTCCATGTTTATGCCACTCTAGACACACTTGATTCCCTTATGGAGACATATCAATACATAGGTTTTAAGATTCTTACTAGTAAGATATATTCCTCTGCGGGAAATATGGGGTTTTGAGTCTCTTTCACTGAGGAAGTTGTAGGTCTTGTCTATTCCAAAGTTGGTTTTTGGAACGGTCCCTGTGCTTATATCAAACTCTGGTTTTATGCATCACCCCACCTCTCCTTCCCCTTTATGCAGGCATAAGAGTGTTTTCTAAATGTGAGACTCTGTTCTCTTTCCTAACTCAGTTCACGTGTAGCCATGTTTACAGGATATTCATAAGTGATATCTTATGATAAGTTTCTTTTTCTGTGTGACTTATTTCACTTAGAATCATCGTACCTGAATCCACTCACTTTTCTTCTACTGGTCTTATGACATTGATTTCATGGCTGAGGGATATTCCATCGTACGTAAGTACCACAATGTTTTGAACCATTTTTATATTTCCTGGGATATTTAAGGTGTACCCAAGTTGAGGTTCTTGTAGTCAGTGCAGCCCTAAATTTGGAGGTGGCTCTTTCTTATTGATTTTCAGTTTTCCCAAGGTATATTCCCTAGACTGGAAGTGGCCTTGGCTCTGTAGCTCTGTTGTTTACTTGTTTTAGGGAACACAATGCACTCCTCCAGTGAGGCAGTTGGCAATTTACATCCCGCCCATCAGCATAACAAGGCTCCCAGTTCTCCAGGGCCTGTCTTGCCTTTCTGGTTTTTACACATTTTGTGGATGTCCCTTTTGACCGGTGGGAAGTGATACTTCTTTGTAGTGCAGATTTGCATTGCCCGCTTGCTTGCTTGGCCAAAAAGGGCGTATGCGTTTTCTCCTGAATATATTCAGGAGAAAACGCATACGCCCTTTTTGGCCAAGTGCACCATTGTCCAAGTTGTGCCCCTCTTCCTGTGCTTTACAGGCGATTCCAAGGTACCTCTTGAAATCTGTTTCCTGCTCTTTTGCCTCGCTTTCAAGTCCGCCTCGTTGACTTCCCTCAACAGATTTTTGGACGATAGTTGTCCTTTATCACTCTGCCAGTTTGTGAATTGCTGTGCCCCTGAGCTCCATTTCTCAACTCGTTTTTTGTGAGCTGAACGCAAGTCCAAAATTTTGGATCATGTCCTATACTGGTTCCCGGTGGGTGGCTGAGACTTTGGTTAATTCTTCTTCCTGCCGGGAAATTAGAGTGACATGTGCCCGTCCAAATGCCTAACAGCTACTCTCTCATGGGTTCTCCCTCGTCCCTTCCATCCTCTGCCAAATTGGGAACCTGTGCAAACCAGGAGGTTAAAGGGCCTGTCTCTCCAAGTTGGGAGATTGATAGTAAGGCAGTTGGAAAGTCAAACTGGAGCACCAGGAGAGGGACTATTCGTTGAGTTTTAGAAACCTTTCGTATTCACAGTGTGTCCATTCTCTAGGTTTCCTGTACATGTTATAGCTGTAGTAATATTCCCTTGAACATGGAGAGTTGGGACCCATGGAATGGGGGCCATGCATTATTGCTTGAAAGGGTCTGCATTCGCTCACCCAATCTCACCAATCCTCTCAGTCCCAAGTGTCCAGCCTTATGCCACATCCAGCTGTCATTGTAGATAGGGTCTTTCCAGGTTTCCTCAGACACCCTGAAGGAATTGTAAAGAATTTCCCTGTTTTTTGGTTTTGCTTTTGAAATTCCTTTTTATAGTGGGTTTGAGCTGATACTCGCTGCCATGTTTATGCCACTCTAGACACACTTGATTCCCTTATGGAGACATATCAATACATAAGTTTTAAGATTCTTACTAGTCAGATATATTCCTCTGTGGGAAATATGGGGTTTTGAGTCTCTTTCACTGAGGAAGGTGTCGGTCTTGTCAATTCCAAAGTTGGTTTTTGAAACGGTCCCTGTGCTTATATCAAACTCTGGTTTTATGCATCACCCCACCTCTCCTTCCCCTTTATACAGGCATAAGAGTGTTTTCTAAATGTGAGACTCTGTTCTCTTTCCTAACTCAGTTCACGTGTAGCCATGTTTACAGGATCTTCATAAGTGATATCTTATGATAAGTTTCTTTTTCTGTGTGACTTATTTCACTTAGAATCATCGTACCTGAATCCACTCACTTTGTTGCTACTGGTCTTATGACATTGATTTCATGGCTGAGGGATATTCCATCGTACGTAAGTACCACAATGTTTTGAACCATTTTTATATTTCCTGGGATATTTAAGGTGTACCCAAGTTGAGGTTCTTGTAGTCAGTGCAGCCCGAAATTTGGACGTGGCTCTCTCTTATTGATTTTCAGTTTTCCCAAGGTATATTCCCTAGACTGGAAGTGGCCTTGGCTCTGTAGCTCTGTTGTTTACTTGTTTTAGGGAACACAATGCACTCCTCCAGTGAGGCAGTTGGCAATTTACATCCCGCCCATCAGCATAACAAGGCTCCCAGTTCTCCAGGGCCTGTCTTGCCTTTCTGGTTTTTACACATTTTGTGGATGTCCCTTTTGAACGGTGGGAAATGATACATCTTTGTAGTGCAGATTTGCATTGCCCGCTTGCTTGCTTGGCCAAAAAGGGCGTATGAGTTTTCTCCTGAATATATTCAGGAGAAAACGCATACGCCCTTTTTGGCCAAGTGCACCATTGTCCAAGTTGTGCCCCTCTTCCTGTGCTTTACAGGCGATTCCAACGTACCTCTTGAAATCTGTTTCCTGCTATTTTGCCTCGCTTTCAAGTCCGCCTCGTTGACTTCCCTCAACAGATTTTTGGACGATAGTTGTCCTTTATCACTCTGCCAGTTTGTGTATTGCTGTGCCCCTGAGCTCCATTTCTCAACTCGTTTTTTGTGAGCTGAACGCAAGTCCAAAATTTTGGATCATGTCCTATACTGGTTCCCGGTGGGTGGCTGAGACTTTGGTTAATTCTTCTTCCTGCCGGGAAATTAGAGTGACATGTGCCCGTCCAAATGCCTAACAGCTACTCTCTCATGGGTTCTCCCTCGTCCCTTCCATCCTCTGCCAAATTGGGAACCTGTGCAAACCAGGAGGTTAAAGGGCCTGTCTCTCCAAGTTGGGAGATTGATAGTAAGGCAGTTGGAAAGTCAAACTGGAGCACCAGGAGAGGGACTATTCGTTGAGTTTTAGAAACCTTTCGTATTCACAGTGTGTCCATTCTCTAGGTTTCCTGTACATGTTATAGCTGTAGTAATATTCCCTTGAACCTGGAGAGTTGGGACCCATGGAATGGGGGCCATGCATTATTGCTTGAAAGGGTCTGCATTTGCTCACCCAATCTCACCAATCCTCTCAGTCCCAAGTGTCCAGCCTTATGCCACATCCAGCTGTCATTGTAGATAGGGTCTTTCCAGGTTTCCTCAGACACCCTGAAGGAATTGTAAAGAATTTCCCTGTTTTTTGGTTTTGCTTTTGAAATTCCTTTTTTATAGTGGGTTTCAGCTGATACTCGCTGCCATGTTTATGCCACTCTAGACACACTTGATTCCCTTATGGAGACATATCAATACATAGGTTTTAAGATTCTTACTAGTCAGATATATTCCTCTGTGGGAAATATGGGGTTTTTAGTCTCTTTCACTGAGGAAGGTGTCGGTCTTGTCAATTCCAAAGTTGGTTTTTGAAACGGTCCCTGTGCTTATATCAAACTCTGGTTTTATGCATCACCCCACCTCTCCTTCCCCTTTATGCAGGCATAAGCGTGTTTTCTAAATGTGAGACTCTGTTCTCTTTCCTAACTCAGTTCACGTGTAGCCATGTTTACAGGATCTTCATAAGTGATATCTTATGATAAGTTTCTTTTTCTGTGTGACTTATTTCACTTAGAATCATCGTACCTGAATCCACTCACTTTGCTGCTACTGGTCTTATGACATTGATTTCATGGCTGAGGGATATTCCATCGTACGTAAGTACCACAATGTTTTGAACCATTTTTATATTTCCTGGGATATTTAAGGTGTACCCAAGTTGAGGTTCTTGTAGTCAGTGCAGCCCTAAATTTGGAAGTGGCTCTTTCTTATTGATTTTCTGTTTTCCCAAGGTATATTCCCTAGACTGGAAGTGGCCTTGGCTCTGTAGCTCTGTTGTTTACTTGTTTTAGGGAACACAATGCACTCCTCCAGTGAGTCAGTTGGCAGTTTACATCCCGCCCATCAGCATAACAAGGCTCCCAGTTCTCCAGGGCCTGTCTTGCCTTTCTGGTTTTTACACATTTTGTGGATGTCCCTTTTGACCGGTGGGAAGTGATACTTCTTTGTAGTGCAGATTTGCATTGCCCGCTTGCTTGCTTGGCCAAAAAGGGCGTATACGTTTTCTCCTGAATATATTCAGGAGAAAACGCATACGCCCTTTTTGGCCAAGTGCACCATTGTCCAAGTTGTGCCCCTCTTCCTGTGCTTTACAGGCGATTCCAAGGTACCTCTTGAAATCTGTTTCCTGCTATTTTGCCTCGCTTTCAAGTCCGCCTCGTTGACTTCCCTGAACAGATTTTTGGACGATAGTTGTCCTTTATCACTCTGCCCGTTTGTGAATTGCTCTGCCGCTGAGCTCCATTTCTCAACTCGTTTTTTGTGAGCTGAACACAAGTACAAAATTTTGGATCATGTCCTATACTGGTTCCCGGTGGGTGGCTGAGACTTTGGTTAATTCTTCTTCCTGCCGGGAAATTAGAGTGACATGTGCCCGTCCAAATGCCTAACAGCTACTCTCTCATGGGTTCTCCCTCGTCCCTTCCATCCTCTGGCAAATTGGGAACCTGTGAAAACCAGGAGGTTAAAGGGCCTGTCTCTCCAAGTTGGGAGATTGATAGTAAGGCAGTTGGAAAGTCAAACTGGAGCACCAGGAGAGGGACTATTCATTGAGTTTTAGAAACCTTTCGTATTCACAGTGTGTACATTCTCTAGGTTTCCTGTACATGTTATAGCTGTAGTAATATTCCCTTGAACCTGGAGAGTTGGGACCCATGGAATGGGGGCCATGCATTATTGCTTGAAAGGGTCTGCATTTGCTCACCCAATCTCACCAATCCTCTCAGTCCCAAGTGTCCAGCCTTATGCCACATCCAGCTGTCATTGTAGATAGGGTCTTTCCAGGTTTCCTCAGACACCCTGAAGGAATTGTAAAGAATTTCCCTGTTTTTTGGTTTTGCTTTTGAAATTCCTTTTTATAGTGGGTTTGAGCTGATTCTCGCTGCCATGTTTATGCCACTCTAGACACACTTGATTCCCTTATGGAGTCATATCAATACATAGGTTTTAAGATTCTTACTAGTCAGATATATTCCTCTGCGGGAAATATGGGGTTTTGAGTCTCTTTCACTGAGGAAGGTGTAGGTCTTGTCTATTCCAAAGTTGGTTTTTGGAACGGTCCCTGTGCTTATATCAAACTCTGGTTTTATGCATCACCCCACCTCTCCATCCCCTTTATGCAGGCATAAGAGTGTTTTCTAAATGTGAGACTCTGTTCTCTTTCCTAACTCAGTTCACGTGTAGCCATGTTTACAGGATCTTCATAAGTGATATCTTATGATAAGTTTCTTTTTCTGTGTGACTTATTTCACTTAGAATCATCGTACCTGAATCCACTCCCTTTGCTTCTACTGGTCTTAATACATTGATTTCATCGCTGAGGGATATTCCATCGTACGTAAGTACCACAATGTTTTGAACCATTTTTATATTTCCTGGGATATTTAAGGTGTACCCAAGTTGAGGTTCTTGTAGTCAGTGCAGCCCTAAATTTGGAAGTGGCTCTTTCTTATTGATTTTCAATTTTCCCAATGTATATTCCCTAGACTGGAAGTGGCCTTGGCTCTGTAGCTCTGTTGTTTACTTGTTTTAGGGAACACAATGCACTCCTCCAGTGAGGCAGTTGGCAGTTTACATCCCGCCCATCAGCATAACAAGGCTCCCAGTTCTCCAGGGCCTGTCTTGCCTTTCTGGTTTTTACACATTTTGTGGATGTCCCTTTTGACCGGTGGGAAGTGATACTTCTTTGTAGTGCAGATTTGCATTGCCCGCTTGCTTGCTTGGCCAAAAAGGGCGTATGCGTTTTCTCCTGAATATATTCAGGAGAAAACGCATACGCCCTTTTTGGCCAAGTGCACCATTGTCCAAGTTGTGCCCCTCTTCCTGTGCTTTACAGGCGATTCCAACGTACCTCTTGAAATCTGTTTCCTGCTATTTTGCCTCACTTTCAAGTCCGCCTCGTTGACTTCCCTCAACAGACTTTTGGACGAAAGTTGTCCTTTATCACTCTGGCAGTTTGTGTATTGCTGTGCCCCTGAGCTCCATTTCTCAACTCGTTTTTTGTGAGCTGAACGCAAGTCCAAAATTTTGGATCATGTCCTCTACTGGTTCCCGGTGGGTGGCTGAGACTTTGGTTAATTCTTCTTCCTGCCGGGAAATTAGAGTGACATGTGCCCGTCCAAATGCCTAACAGCTACTCTCTCATGGGTTCTCCCTCGTCCCTTCCATCCTCTGCCAAATTGGGAACCTGTGCAAACCAGGAGGTTAAAGGGCCTGTCTCTCCAAGTTGGGAGATTGATAGTAAGGCAGTTGGAAAGTCAAACTGGAGCACCAGGAGAGGGACTATTCGTTGAGTTTTAGAAACCTTTCGTATTCACAGTGTGTCCATTCTCTAGGTTTCCTGTACATGTTATAGCTGTAGTAATAATCCCTTGAACCTGGAGAGTTGGGACCCATGGAATGGGGGCCATGCATTATTGCTTGAAAGGGTCTGCATTTGCTCACCCAATCTCACCAATCCTCTCAGTCCCAAGTGTCCAGCCTTATGCCACATCCAGCTGTCATTGTAGATAGGGTCTTTCCAGGTTTCCTCAGACACCCTGAAGGAATTGTAAAGAATTTCCCTGTTTTTTGGTTTTGCTTTTGAAATTCCTTTTTATAGTGGGTTTCAGCTGATTCTCGCTGCCATGTTTATGCCACTCTAGACACACTTGATTCCCTGATGGAGACATATCAATACATAGGTTTTAAGATTCTTACTAGTCAGATATATTCCTCTGTGGGAAATATGGGGTTTTGAGTCTCTTTCACTGAGGAAGGTGTCGGTCTTGTCAATTCCAAAGTTGGTTTTTGAAACGGTCCCTGTGCTTATATCAAACTCTGGTTTTATGCATCACCCCACCTCTCCTTCCTCTTTATGCAGGCATAAGCGTGTTTTCTAAATGTGAGACTCTGTTCTCTTTCCTAACTCAGTTCACGTGTAGCCATGTTTACAGGATCTTCATAAGTGATATCTTATGATAAGTTTCTTTTTCTGTGTGACTTATTTCACTTAGAATCATCATACCTGAATCCACTCACTTTGCTGCTACGGGTCTTATGACATTGATTTCATGGCTGAGGGATATTCCATCGTACGTAAGTACCACAATGTTTTGAACCATTTTTATATTTCCTGGGATATTTAAGGTGTACCCAAGTTGAGGTTCTTGTAGTCAGTGCAGCCCTAAATTTGGAGGTGGCTCTTTCTTATTGATTTTCAGTTTTCCCAAGGTATATTCCCTAGACTGGAAGTGGCCTTGGCTCTGTAGCTCTGTTGTTTACTTGTTTTAGGGAACACAATGCACTCCTCCAGTGAGGCAGTTGGCAGTTTACATCCCGCCCATCAGCATAACAAGGCTCCCAGTTCTCCAGGGCCTGTCTTGCCTTTCTGGTTTTTACACATTTTGTGGATGTCCCTTTTGACCGGTGGGAAGTGATACATCTTTGTAGTGCAGATTTGCATTGCCCGCTTGCTTGCTTGGCCAAAAAGGGCGTATGCGTTTTCTCCTGAATATATTCAGGAGAAAACGCATACGCCCTTTTTGGCCAAGTGCACCATTGTCCAAGTTGTGTCCCTCTTCCTGTGCTTTACAGGCGATTCCAACGTACCTCTTGAAATCTGTTTCCTGCTATTTTGCCTCGCTTTCAAGTCCGCCTCGTTGACTTCCCTCAACAGATTTTTGGACGATAGTTGTCCTTTATCACTCTGCCAGTTTGTGAATTGCTGTGCCCCTGAGCTCCATTTCTCAACTCGTTTTTTGTGAGCTGAACGCAAGTCCAAAATTTTGGATCATGTCCTATACTGGTTCCCGGTGGGTGGCTGAGACTTTGGTTAATTCTTCTTCCTGCCGGGAAATTAGAGTGACATGTGGCCGTCCAAATGCCTAACAGCTACTCTCTCATGGGTTCTACCTCGTCCCTTCCATCCTCTGCCAAATTGGGAACCTGTGCAAACCAGGAGGTTAAAGGGCCTGTCTCTCCAAGTTGGGAGATTGATAGTAAGGCAGTTGGAAAGTCAAACTGGAGCACCAGGAGAGGGACTATTCGTTGAGTTTTAGAAACCTTTCGTATTCACAGTGTGTCCATTCTCTAGGTTTCCTGTACATGTTATAGCTGTAGTAATATTCCCTTGAACCTGGAGAGTTGGGACCCATGGAATGGGGGCCATGCATTATTGCTTGAAAGGGTCTGCATTTGCTCACCCAATCTCACCAATCCTCTCAGTCCCAAGTGTCCAGCCTTATGCCACATCCAGCTGTCATTGTAGATAGGGTCTTTCCAGGTTTCCTCAGACACCCTGAAGGAATTGTAAAGAATTTCCCTGTTTTTTGGTTTTGCTTTTGAAATTCCTTTTTATAGTGGGTTTGAGCTGATTCTCGCTGCCATGTTTATGCCACTCTAGACACACTTGATTCCCTTATGGAGACATATCAATACATAGGTTTTAAGATTCTTACTAGTCAGATATATTCCTCTGTGGGAAATATGGGGTTTTGAGTCTCTTTCACTGAGGAAGGTGTAGGTCTTGTCTATTCCAAAGTTGGTTTTTGAAACGGTCCCTGTGCTTATATCAAACTCTGGTTTTATGCATCACCCCACCTCTCCTTACCCTTTATGCAGGCATAAGAGTGTTTTCTAAATGTGAGACTCTGTTCTCTTTCCTAACTCAGTTCCCGTGTAGCCATGTTTACAGGATCTTCCTAAGTGATATCTTATGATAAGTTTCTTTTTCTGTGTGACTTATTTCACTTAGAATCATCGTACCTGAATCCACTCACTTTGCTGCTACTGGTCTTATGACATTGATTTCATGGCTGAGGGATACTCCATCGTACATAAGTACCACAATGTTTTGAACCATTTTTATATTTCCTGGGATATTTAAGGTGTACCCAAGTTGAGGTTCTTGTAGTCAGTGCAGCCCTAAATTTGGAGGTGGCTCTTTCATATTGATTTTCAGTTTTCCCAAGGTATATTCCCTAGACTGGAAGTGGCCTTGGCTCTGTAGCTCTGTTGTTTACTTGTTTTAGGGAACACAATGCACTCCTCCAGTGAGGCAGTTGGCAATTTACATCCCGCCCATCAGCATAACAAGGCTCCCAGTTCTCCAGGGCCTGTCTTGCCTTTCTGGTTTTTACACATTTTGTGGATGTCCCTTTTGACCGGTGGGAAGTGATACTTCTTTGTAGTGCAGATTTGCATTGCCCGCTTGCTTGCTTGGCCAAAAAGGGCGTATGCGTTTTCTCCTGAATATATTCAGGAGAAAACGCATACGCCCTTTTTGGCCAAGTGCACCATTGTCCAAGTTGTGCCCCTCTTCCTGTGCTTTACAGGCGATTCCAACGTACCTCTTGAAATCTGTTTCCTTCTATTTTGCCTCGCTTTCAAGTCCGCCTCGTTGACTTCCCTCAACAGATTTTTGGACGATAGTTGTCCTTTATCACTCTGCCAGTTTGTGAATTGCTGTGCCCCTGAGCTCCATTTCTCAACTCGTTTTTTGTGAGCTGAACGCAAGTCCAAAATTTTAGATCATGTCCTATACTGGTTCCCGGTGGGTGGCTGAGACTTTGGTTAATTCTTCTTCCTGCCGGGAAATTAGAGTGACATGTGCCCGTCCAAATGCCTAACAGCTACTCTCTCATGGGTTCTCCCTCGTCCCTTCCATCCTCTGGCAAATTGGGAACCTGTGAAAACCAGGAGGTTAAAGGGCCTGTCTCTCCAAGTTGGGAGATTGATAGTAAGGCAGTTGGAAAGTCAAACTGGAGCACCAGGAGAGGGACTATTCATTGAGTTTTAGAAACCTTTCGTATTCACAGTGTGTACATTCTCTAGGTTTCCTGTACATGTTATAGCTGTAGTAATATTCCCTTGAACCTGGAGAGTTGGGACCCATGGAATGGGGGCCATGCATTATTGCTTGAAAGGGTCTGCATTTGCTCACCCAATCTCACCAATCCTCTCAGTCCCAAGTGTCCAGCCTTATGCCACATCCAGCTGTCATTGTAGATAGGGTCTTTCCAGGTTTCCTCAGACACCCTGAAGGAATTGTAAAGAATTTCCCTGTTTTTTGGTTTTGCTTTTGAAATTCCTTTTTATAGTGGGTTTGAGCTGATTCTCGCTGCCATGTTTATGCCACTCTAGACACACTTGATTCCCTTATGGAGTCATATCAATACATAGGTTTTAAGATTCTTACTAGTCAGATATATTCCTCTGCGGGAAATATGGGGTTTTGAGTCTCTTTCACTGAGGAAGGTGTAGGTCTTGTCTATTCCAAAGTTGGTTTTTGGAACGGTCCCTGTGCTTATATCAAACTCTGGTTTTATGCATCACCCCACCTCTCCATCCCCTTTATGCAGGCATAAGAGTGTTTTCTAAATGTGAGACTCTGTTCTCTTTCCTAACTCAGTTCACGTGTAGCCATGTTTACAGGATCTTCATAAGTGATATCTTATGATAAGTTTCTTTTTCTGTGTGACTTATTTCACTTAGAATCATCGTACCTGAATCCACTCCCTTTGCTTCTACTGGTCTTATGACATTGATTTCATCGCTGAGGGATATTCCATCGTACGTAAGTACCACAATCTTTTGAACCATTTTTATATTTCCTGGGATATTTAAGGTGTACCCAAGTTGAGGTTCTTGTAGTCAGTGCAGCCCTAAATTTGGAGGTGGCTCTTTCTTATTGATTTTCAGTTTTCCCAATGTATATTCCCTAGACTGGAAGTGGCCTTGGCTCTGTAGCTCTGTTGTTTACTTGTTTTAGGGAACACAATGCACTCCTCCAGTGAGGCAGTTGGCAGTTTACATCCCGCCCATCAGCATAACAAGGCTCCCAGTTCTCCAGGGCCTGTCTTGCCTTTCTGGTTTTTACACATTTTGTGGATGTCCCTTTTGACCGGTGGGAAGTGATACTTCTTTGTAGTGCAGATTTGCATTGCCCGCTTGCTTGCTTGGCCAAAAAGGGCGTATGCGTTTTCTCCTGAATATATTCAGGAGAAAACGCATACGCCCTTTTTGGCCAAGTGCACCATTGTCCAAGTTGTGCCCCTCTTCCTGTGCTTTACAGGCGATTCCAACGTACCTCTTGAAATCTGTTTCCTGCTATTTTGCCTCACTTTCAAGTCCGCCTCGTTGACTTCCCTCAACAGACTTTTGGACGAAAGTTGTCCTTTATCACTCTGCCAGTTTGTGTATTGCTGTGCCCCTGAGCTCCATTTCTCAACTCGTTTTTTGTGAGCTGAACGCAAGTCCAAAATTTTGGATCATGTCCTATACTGGTTCCCGGTGGGTGGCTGAGACTTTGGTTAATTCTTCTTCCTGCCGGGAAATTAGAGTGACATGTGCCCGTCCAAATGCCTAACAGCTACTCTCTCATGGGTTCTCCCTCGTCCCTTCCATCCTCTGCCAAATAGGGAACCTGTGCAAACCAGGAGGTTAAAGGGCCTGTCTCTCCAAGTTGGGAGATTGATAGTAAGGCAGTTGGAAAGTCAAACTGGAGCACCAGGAGAGGGACTATTCGTTGAGTTTTAGAAACCTTTCGTATTCACAGTGTGTCCATTCTCTAGGTTTCCTGTACATGTTATAGCTGTAGTAATATTCCCTTGAACCTGGAGAGTTGGGACCCATGGAATGGGGGCCATGCATTATTGCTTGAAAGGGTCTGCATTTGCTCACCCAATCTCACCAATCCTCTCAGTCCCAAGTGTCCAGCCTTATGCCACATCCAGCTGTCATTGTAGATAGGGTCTTTCCAGGTTTCCTCAGACACCCTGAAGGAATTGTAAAGAATTTCCCTGTTTTTTGGTTTTGCTTTTGAAATTCCTTTTTATAGTGGGTTTCAGCTGATTCTCGCTGCCATGTTTATGCCACTCTAGACACACTTGATTCCCTTATGGAGACATATCAATACATAGGTTTTAAGATTCTTACTAGTCAGATATACTCCTCTGTGGGAAATATGGGGTTTTGAGTCTCTTTCACTGAGGAAGGTGTCGGTCTTGTCAATTCCAAAGTTGGTTTTTAAAACGGTCCCTGTGCTTATATCAAACTCTGGTTTTATGCATCACCCCACCTCTCCTTCCCCTTTATGCAGGCATAAGCGTGTTTTCTAAATGTGAGACTCTGTTCTCTTTCCTAACTCAGTTCACGTGTAGCCATGTTTACAGGATCTTCATAAGTGATATCTTATGATAAGTTTCTTTTTCTGTGTGACTTATTTCACTTAGAATCATCATACCTGAATCCACTCACTTTGCTGCTACTGGTCTTATGACATTGATTTCATGGCTGAGGGATATTCCATCGTACGTAAGTACCACAATGTTTTGAACCATTTTTATATTTCCTGGGATATTTAAGGTGTACCCAAGTTGAGGTTCTTGTAGTCAGTGCAGCCCTAAATTTGGAGGTGGCTCTTTCTTATTGATTTTCAGTTTTCCCAAGGTATATTCCCTAGACTGGAAGTGGCCTTGGCTCTGTAGCTCTGTTGTTTACTGGTTTTAGGGAACACAATGCACTCCTCCAGTGAGGCAGTTGGCAGTTTACATCCCGCCCATCAGCATAACAAGGCTCCCAGTTCTCCAGGGCCTGTCTTGCCTTTCTGGTTTTTACACATTTTGTGGATGTCCCTTTTGACCGGTGGGAAGTGATACTTCTTTGTAGTGCAGATTTGCATTGCCCGCTTGCTTGCTTGGCCAAAAAGGGCGTATGCGTTTTCTCCTGAATATATTCAGGAGAAAACGCATACGCCCTTTTTGGCCAAGTGCACCATTGTCCAAGTTGTGTCCCTCTTCCTGTGCTTTACAGGCGATTCCAACGTACCTCTTGAAATCTGTTTCCTGCTATTTTGCCTCGCTTTCAAGTCCGCCTCGTTGACTTCCCTCAACAGATTTTTGGACGATAGTTGTCCTTTATCACTCTGCCAGTTTGTGAATTGCTGTGCCCCTGAGCTCCATTTCTCAACTCGTTTTTTGTGAGCTGAACGCAAGTCCAAAATTTTGGATCATGTCCTATACTGGTTCCCGGTGGGTGGCTGAGACTTTGGTTAATTCTTCTTCCTGCCGGGAAATTAGAGTGACATGTGGCCGTCCAAATGCCTAACAGCTACTCTCTCATGGGTTCTACCTCGTCCCTTCCATCCTCTGCCAAATTGGGAACCTGTGCAAACCAGGAGGTTAAAGGGCCTGTCTCTCCAAGTTGGGAGATTGATAGTAAGGCAGTTGGAAAGTCAAACTGGAGCACCAGGAGAGGGACTATTCGTTGAGTTTTAGAAACCTTTCGTATTCACAGTGTGTCCATTCTCTAGGTTTCCTGTACATGTTATAGCTGTAGTAATATTCCCTTGAACCTGGAGAGTTGGGACCCATGGAATGGGGGCCATGCATTATTGCTTGAAAGGGTCTGCATTTGCTCACCCAATCTCACCAATCCTCTCAGTCCCAAGTGTCCAGCCTTATGCCACATCCAGCTGTCATTGTAGATAGGGTCTTTCCAGGTTTCCTCAGACACCCTGAAGGAATTGTAAAGAATTTCCCTGTTTTTTGGTTTTGCTTTTGAAATTCCATTTTATAGTGGGTTTGAGCTGATTCTCGCTGCCATGTTTATGCCACTCTAGACACACTTGATTCCCTTATGGAGACATATCAATACATAGGTTTTAAGATTCTTACTAGTCAGATATATTCCTCTGTGGGAAATATGGGGTTTTGAGTCTCTTTCACTGAGGAAGGTGTAGGTCTTGTCTATTCCAAAGTTGGTTTTTGAAACGGTCCCTGTGCTTATATCAAACTCTGGTTTTATGCATCACCCCACCTCTCCTTACCCTTTATGCAGGCATAAGAGTGTTTTCTAAATGTGAGACTCTGTTCTCTTTCCTAACTCAGTTCCCGTGTAGCCATGTTTACAGGATCTTCCTAAGTGATATCTTATGATAAGTTTCTTTTTCTGTGTGACTTATTTCACTTAGAATCATCGTACCTGAATCCACTCACTTTGCTGCTACTGGTCTTATGACATTGATTTCATGGCTGAGGGATACTCCATCGTACATAAGTACCACAATGTTTTGAACCATTTTTATATTTCCTGGGATATTTAAGGTGTACCCAAGTTGAGGTTCTTGTAGTCAGTGCAGCCCTAAATTTGGAGGTGGCTCTTTCTTATTGATTTTCAGTTTTCCCAAGGTATATTCCCTAGACTGGAAGTGGCCTTGGCTCTGTAGCTCTGTTGTTTACTTGTTTTAGGGAACACAATGCACTCCTCCAGTGAGGCAGTTGGCAATTTACATCCCGCCCATCAGCATAACAAGGCTCCCAGTTCTCCAGGGCCTGTCTTGCCTTTCTGGTTTTTACACATTTTGTGGATGTCCCTTTTGACCGGTGGGAAGTGATACTTCTTTGTAGTGCAGATTTGCATTGCCCGCTTGCTTGCTTGGCCAAAAAGGGCGTATGCGTTTTCTCCTGAATATATTCAGGAGAAAACGCATACGCCCTTTTTGGCCAAGTGCACCATTGTCCAAGTTGTGCCCCTCTTCCTGTGCTTTACAGGCGATTCCAAGGTACCTCTTGAAATCTGTTTCCTGCTATTTTGCCTCGCTTTCAAGTCCGCCTCGTTGACTTCCCTCAACAGATTTTTGGACGATAGTTGTCCTTTATCACTCTGCCAGTTTGTGAATTGCTGTGCCCCTGAGCTCCATTTCTCAACTCGTTTTTTGTGAGCTGAACGCAAGTCCAAAATTTTGGATCATGTCCTATACTGGTTCCCGGTGGGTGGCTGAGACTTTGGTTAATTCTTCTTCCTGCCGGGAAATTAGAGTGACATGTGCCCGTCCAAATGCCTAACAGCTACTCTCTCATGGGTTCTCCCTCGTCCCTTCCATCCTCTGCCAAATTGGGAACCTGTGCAAACCAGGAGGTTAAAGGGCCTGTCTCTCCAAGTTGGGAGATTGATAGTAAGGCAGTTGGAAAGTCAAACTGGAGCACCAGGAGAGGGACTATTCGTTGAGTTTTAGAAACCTTTCGTATTCACAGTGTGTCCATTCTCTAGGTTTCCTGTACATGTTATAGCTGTAGTAAAATTCCTTTGAACCTGGAGAGTTGGGACCCATGGAATGGGGGCCATGCATTATTGCTTGAAAGGGTCTGCATTTGCTCACCCAATCTCACCAATCCTCTCAGTCCCAAGTGTCCAGCCTTATGCCACATCCAGCTGTCATTGTAGATAGGGTCTTTCCAGGTTTCCTCAGACACCCTGAAGGAATTGTAAAGAATTTCCCTGTTTTTTGGTTTTGCTTTTGAAATTCCTTTTTATAGTGGGTTTGAGCTGATTCTCGCTGCCATGTTTATGCCACTCTAGACACACTTGATTCCCTTATGGAGTCATATCAATACATAGGTTTTAAGATTCTTACTAGTCAGATATATTCCTCTGCGGGAAATATGGGGTTTTGAGTCTCTTTCACTGAGGAAGGTGTAGGTCTTGTCTATTCCAAAGCTGGTTTTTGGAACGGTCCCTGTGCTTATATCAAACTCTGGTTTTATGCATCACCCCACCTCTCCATCCCCTTTATGCAGGCATAAGAGTGTTTTCTAAATGTGAGACTCTGTTCTCTTTCCTAACTCAGTTCACGTGTAGCCATGTTTACAGGATCTTCATAAGTGATATCTTATGATAAGTTTCTTTTTCTGTGTGACTTATTTCACTTAGAATCATCGTACCTGAATCCACTCACTTTGCTGCTACTGGTCTTATGACATTGATTTCATCGCTGAGGGATATTCCATCGTACGTAAGTACCACAATGTTTTGAACCATTTTTATATTTCCTGGGATATTTAAGGTGTACCCAAGTTGAGGTTCTTGTAGTCAGTGCAGCCCTAAATTTGGAGGTGGCTCTTTCTTATTGATTTTCAGTTTTCCCAATGTATATTCCCTAGACTGGAAGTGGCCTTGGCTCTGTAGCTCTGTTGTTTACTTGTTTTAGGGAACACAATGCACTCCTCCAGTGAGGCAGTTGGCAGTTTACATCCCGCCCATCAGCATAACAAGGCTCCCAGTTCTCCAGGGCCTGTCTTGCCTTTCTGGTTTTTACACATTTTGTGGATGTCCCATTTGACCGGTGGGAAGTGATACTTCTTTGTAGTGCAGATTTGCATTGCCCGCTTGCTTGCTTGGCCAAAAAGGGCGTATGCGTTTTCTCCTGAATATATTCAGGAGAAAACGCATACGCCCTTTTTGGCCAAGTGCACCATTGTCCAAGTTGTGCCCCTCTTCCTGTGCTTTACAGGCGATTCCAACGTACCTCTTGAAATCTGTTTCCTGCTATTTTGCCTCACTTTCAAGTCCGCCTCGTTGACTTCCCTCAACAGACTTTTGGACGAAAGTTGTCCTTTATCACTCTGCCAGTTTGTGTATTGCTGTGCCCCTGAGCTCCATTTCTCAACTCGTTTTTTGTGAGCTGAACGCAAGTCCAAAATTTTGGATCATGTCCTCTACTGGTTCCCGGTGGGTGGCTGAGACTTTGGTTAATTCTTCTTCCTGCCGGGAAATTAGAGTGACATGTGCCCGTCCAAATGCCTAACAGCTACTCTCTCATGGGTTCTCCCTCGTCCCTTCCATCCTCTGCCAAATTGGGAACCTGTGCAAACCAGGAGGTTAAAGGGCCTGTCTCTCCAAGTTGGGAGATTGATAGTAAGGCAGTTGGAAAGTCAAACTGGAGCACCAGGAGAGGGACTATTCGTTGAGTTTTAGAAACCTTTCGTATTCACAGTGTGTCCATTCTCTAGGTTTCCTGTACATGTTATAGCTGTAGTAATATTCCCTTGAACCTGGAGAGTTGGGACCCATGGAATGGGGGCCATGCATTATTGCTTGAAAGGGTCTGCATTTGCTCACCCAATCTCACCAATCCTCTCAGTCCCAAGTGTCCAGCCTTATGCCACATCCAGCTGTCATTGTAGAAAGGGTCTTTCCAGGTTTCCTCAGACACCCTGAAGGAATTGTAAAGAATTTCTCTGTTTTTTGGTTTTGCTTTTGAAATTCCTTTTTATAGTGGGTTTCAGCTGATTCTCGCTGCCATGTTTATGCCACTCTAGACACACTTGATTCCCTTATGGAGACATATCAATACATAGGTTTTAAGATTCTTACTAGTCAGATATACTCCTCTGTGGGAAATATGGGGTTTTGAGTCTCTTTCACTGAGGAAGGTGTCGGTCTTGTCAATTCCAAAGTTGGTTTTTGAAACGGTCCCTGTGCTTATATCAAACTCTGGTTTTATGCATCACCCCACCTCTCCTTCCCCTTTATGCAGGCATAAGCGTGTTTTCTAAATGTGAGACTCTGTTCTCTTTCCTAACTCAGTTCACGTGTAGCCATGTTTACAGGATCTTCATAAGTGATATCTTATGATAAGTTTCTTTTTCTGTGTGACTTATTTCACTTAGAATCATCATACCTGAATCCACTCACTTTGCTGCTACTGGTCTTATGACATTGATTTCATGGCTGAGGGATATTCCATCGTACGTAAGTACCACAATGTTTTGAACCATTTTTATATTTCCTGGGATATTTAAGGTGTACCCAAGTTGAGGTTCTTGTAGTCAGTGCAGCCCTAAATTTGGAGGTGGCTCTTTCTTATTGATTTTCAGTTTTCCCAAGGTATATTCCCTAGACTGGAAGTGGCCTTGGCTCTGTAGCTCTGTTGTTTACTTGTTTTAGGGAACACAATGCACTCCTCCAGTGAGGCAGTTGGCAGTTTACATCCCGCCCATCAGCATAACAAGGCTCCCAGTTCTCCAGGGCCTGTCTTGCCTTTCTGGTTTTTACACATTTTGTGGATGTCCCTTTTGACCGGTGGGAAGTGATACTTCTTTGTAGTGCAGATTTGCATTGCCCGCTTGCTTGCTTGGCCAAAAAGGGCGTATGCGTTTTCTCCTGAATATATTCAGGAGAAAACGCATACGCCCTTTTTGGCCAAGTGCACCATTGTCCAAGTTGTGTCCCTCTTCCTGTGCTTTACAGGCGATTCCAACGTACCTCTTGAAATCTGTTTCCTGCTATTTTGCCTCGCTTTCAAGTCTGCCTCGTTGACTTCCCTCAACAGATTTTTGGACGATAGTTGTCCTTTATCACTCTGCCAGTTTGTGAATTGCTGTGCCCCTGAGCTCCATTTCTCAACTCGTTTTTTGTGAGCTGAACGCAAGTCCAAAATTTTGGATCATGTCCTATACTGGTTCCCGGTGGGTGGCTGAGACTTTGGTTAATTCTTCTTCCTGCCGGGAAATTAGAGTGACATGTGCCCGTCCAAATGCCTAACATCTACTCTCTCATGGGTTCTACCTCGTCCCTTCCATCCTCTGCCAAATTGGGAACCTGTGCAAACCAGGAGGTTAAAGGGCCTGTCTCTCCAAGTTGGGAGATTGATAGTAAGGCAGTTGGAAAGTCAAACTGGAGCACCAGGAGAGGGATTATTCGTTGAGTTTTAGAAACCTTTCGTATTCACAGTGTGTCCATTCTCTAGGTTTCCTGTACATGTTATAGCTGTAGTAATATTCCCTTGAACCTGGAGAGTTGGGACCCATGGAATGGGGGCCATGCATTATTGCTTGAAAGGGTCTGCATTTGCTCACCCAATCTCACCAATCCTCTCAGTCCCAAGTGTCCAGCCTTATGCCACATCCAGCTGTCATTGTAGATAGGGTCTTTCCAGGTTTCCTCAGACACCCTGAAGGAATTGTAAAGAATTTCCCTGTTTTTTGGTTTTGCTTTTGAAATTCCTTTTTATAGTGGGTTTGAGCTGATTCTCGCTGCCATGTTTATGCCACTCTAGACACACTTGATTCCCTTATGGAGACATATCAATACATAGGTTTTAAGATTCTTACTAGTCAGATATATTCCTCTGTGGGAAATATGGGGTTTTGAGTCTCTTTCACTGAGGAAGGTGTAGGTCTTGTCTATTCCAAAGTTGGTTTTTGAAACGGTCCCTGTGCTTATATCAAACTCTGGTTTTATGCATCACCCCACCTCTCCTTACCCTTTATGCAGGCATAAGAGTGTTTTCTAAATGTGAGACTCTGTTCTCTTTCCTAACTCAGTTCCCGTGTAGCCATGTTTACAGGATCTTCCTAAGTGATATCTTATGATAAGTTTCTTTTTCTGTGTGACTTATTTCACTTAGAATCATCGTACCTGAATCCACTCACTTTGCTGCTACTGGTCTTATGACATTGATTTCATGGCTGAGGGATACTCCATCGTACATAAGTACCACAATGTTTTGAACCATTTTTATATTTCCTGGGATATTTAAGGTGTACCCAAGTTGAGGTTCTTGTAGTCAGTGCAGCCCTAAATTTGGAGGTGGCTCTTTCTTATTGATTTTCAGTTTTCCCAAGGTATATTCCCTAGACTGGAAGTGGCCTTGGCTCTGTAGCTCTGTTGTTTACTTGTTTTAGGGAACACAATGCACTCCTCCAGTGAGGCAGTTGGCAATTTACATCCCGCCCATCAGCATAACAAGGCTCCCAGTTCTCCAGGGCCTGTCTTGCCTTTCTGGTTTTTACACATTTTGTGGATGTCCCTTTTGACCGGTGGGAAGTGATACTTCTTTGTAGTGCAGATTTGCATTGCCCGCTTGCTTGCTTGGCCAAAAAGGGCGTATGCGTTTTCTCCTGAATATATTCAGGAGAAAACGCATACGCCCTTTTTGGCCAAGTGCACCATTGTCCAAGTTGTGCCCCTCTTCCTGTGCTTTACAGGCGATTCCAACGTACCTCTTGAAATCTGTTTCCTTCTATTTTGCCTCGCTTTCAAGTCCGCCTCGTTGACTTCCCTCAACAGATTTTTGGACGATAGTTGTCCTTTATCACTCTGCCAGTTTGTGAATTGCTGTGCCCCTGAGCTCCATTTCTCAACTCGTTTTTTGTGAGCTGAACGCAAGTCCAAAATTTTGGATCATGTCCTATACTGGTTCCCGGTGGGTGGCTGAGACTTTGGTTAATTCTTCTTCCTGCCGGGAAATTAGAGTGACATGTGCCCGTCCAAATGCCTAACAGCTACTCTCTCATGGGTTCTCCCTCGTCCCTTCCATCCTCTGCCAAATTGGGAACCTGTGCAAACCAGGAGGTTAAAGGGCCTGTCTCTCCAAGTTGGGAGATTGATAGTAAGGCAGTTGGAAAGTCAAACTGGAGCACCAGGAGAGGGACTATTCGTTGAGTTTTAGAAACCTTTCGTATTCACAGTGTGTCCATTCTCTAGGTTTCCTGTACATGTTATAGCTGTAGTAATATTCCCTTGAACCTGGAGAGTTGGGACCCATGGAATGGGGGCCATGCATTATTGCTTGAAAGGGTCTGCATTTGCTCACCCAATCTCACCAATCCTCTCAGTCCCAAGTGTCCAGCCTTATGCCACATCCAGCTGTCATTGTAGATAGGGTCTTTCCAGGTTTCCTCAGACACCCTGAAGGAATTGTAAAGAATTTCCCTGTTTTTTGGTTTTGCTTTTGAAATTCCTTTTTATAGTGGGTTTGAGCTGATTCTCGCTGCCATGTTTATGCCACTCTAGACACACTTGATTCCCTTATGGAGACATATCAATACATAGGTTTTAAGATTCTTACTAGTCAGATATATTCCTCTGTGGGAAATATGGGGTTTTGAGTCTCTTTCACTGAGGAAGGTGTAGGTCTTGTCTATTCCAAAGTTGGTTTTTGAAACGGTCCCTGTGCTTATATCAAACTCTGGTTTTATGCATCACCCCACCTCTCCTTCCCCTTTATGCAGGCATAAGAGTGTTTTCTAAATGTGAGACTCTGTTCTCTTTCCTAACTCAGTTCACGTGTAGCCATGTTTACAGGATCTTCATAAGTGATATCTTATGATAAGTTTCTTTTTCTGTGTGACTTATTTCACTTAGAATCATCGTACCTGAATCCACTCACTTTGCTGCTACTGGTCTTATGACATTGATTTCATGGCTGAGGGATATTCCATCGTACGTAAGTACCACAATGTTTTGAACCATTTTTATATTTCCTGGGATATTTAAGGTGTACCCAAGTTGAGGTTCTTGTAGTCAGTGCAGCCCTAAATTTGGAGGTGGCTCTTTCTTATTGATTTTCAGTTTTCCCCAGGTGTATTCCCTAGACTGGAAGTGGCCTTGGCTCTGTAGCTCTGTTGTTTACTTGTTTTAGGGAACACAATGCACTCCTCCAGTGAGGCAGTTGGCAATTTACATCCCGCCCATCAGCATAACAAGGCTCCCAGTTCTCCAGGGCCTGTCTTGCCTTTCTGGTTTTTACACATTTTGTGGATGTCCCTTTTGACCGGTGGGAAGTGATACTTCTTTGTAGTGCAGATTGGCATTGCCCACTTGCTTGCTTGGCCAAAAAGGGCGTATGCGTTTTCTCCTGAATATATTCAGGAGAAAACGCATACGCCCTTTTTGGCCAAGTGCACCATTGTCCAAGTTGTGCCCCTCTTCCTGTGCTTTACAGGCGATTCCAAGGTACCTCTTGAAATCTGTTTCCTGCTATTTTGCCTCGCTTTCAAGTCCACCTCGTTGACTTCCCTCAACCGATTTTTGGACGATAGTTGTCCTTTATCACTCTGCCAGTTTGTGAATTGCTGTGCCCCTGAGTTCCATTTCTCAACTCGTTTTTTGTGAGCTGAACGCAAGTCCAAAATTTTGGATCATGTCCTATACTGGTTCCCGGTGGGTGGCTGAGACTTTGGTTAATTCTTCTTCCTGCCGGGAAATTAGAGTGACATGTGCCCGTCCAAATGCCTAACAGCTACTCTCTCATGGGTTCTCCCTCGTCCCTTCCATCCTCTGCCAAATTGGGAACCTGTGCAAACCAGGAGGTTAAAGGGCCTGTCTCTCCAAGTTGGGAGATTGATAGTAAGGCAGTTGGAAAGTCAAACTGGAGCACCAGGAGAGGGACTATTCGTTGAGTTTTAGAAACCTTTCGTATTCACAGTGTGTCCATTCTCTAGGTTTCCTGTACATGTTATAGCTGTAGTAATATTCCCTTGAACCTGGAGAGTTGGGACCCATGGAATGGGGGCCATGCATTATTGCTTGAAAGGGTCTGCATTCGCTCTCCCAATCTCACCAATCCTCTCAGTCCCAAGTGTCCAGCCTTATGCCACATCCAGCTGTCATTGTAGATAGGGTCTTTCCAGGTTTCCTCAGACACCCTGAAGGAATTGTAAAGAATTTCCCTGTTTTTTGGTTTTGCTTTTGAAATTCCTTTTTATAGTGGGTTTGAGCTGATTCTCGCTGCCATGTTTATGCCACTCTAGACACACTTGATTCCCTTATGGAGACATATCAATACATAGGTTTTAAGATTCTTACTAGTCAGATATATTCCTCTGTGGGAAATATGGGGTTTTGAGTCTCTTTCACTGAGGAAGGTGTAGGTCTTGTCTATTCCAAAGTTGGTTTTTGAAACGGTCCCTGTGCTTATATCAAACTCTGGTTTTATGCATCACCCCACCTCTCCTTACCCTTAATGCAGGCATAAGAGTGTTTTCTAAATGTGAGACTCTGTTCTCTTTCCTAACTCAGTTCACGTGTAGCCATGTTTACAGGATCTTCCTAAGTGATATTTTATGATAAGTTTCTTTTTCTGTGTGACTTATTTCACTTAGAATCATCGTACCTGAATCCACTCACTTTGCTGCTACTGGTCTTATGACATTGATTTCATGGCTGAGGGATATTCCATCGTACGTAAGTACCACAATGTTTTGAACCATTTTTATATTTCCTGGGATATTTAAGGTGTACCCAAGTTGAGGTTCTTGTAGTCAGTGCAGCCCTAAATTTGGAGGTGGCTCTTTCTTATTGATTTTCAGTTTTCCCAAGGTTTATTCCCTAGACTGGAAGTGGCCTTGGCTCTGTAGCTCTGTTGTTTACTTGTTTTAGGGAACACAATGCACTCCTCCAGTGAGGCAGTTGGCAATTTACATCCCGCCCATCAGCATAACAAGGCTCCCAGTTCTCCAGGGCCTGTCTTGCCTTTCTGGTTTTTACACATTTTGTGGATGTCCCTTTTGACCGGTGGGAAGTGATACTTCTTTGTAGTGCAGATTTGCATTACCCGCTTGCTTGCTTGGCCAAAAAGGGCGTATGCGTGTTCTCCTGAATATATTCAGGAGAAAACGCATACGCCCTTTTTGGCCAAGTGCACCATTGTCCAAGTTGTACCCCTCTTCCTGTGCTTTACAGGCGATTCCAACGTACCTCTTGAAATCTGTTTCCTGCTATTTTGCCTCGCTTTCAAGTCCGCCTCGTTGACTTCCCTCAACAGATTTTTGGACGATAGTTGTCCTTTATCACTCTGCCAGTTTGTGAATTGCTGTGCCCCTGAGCTCCATCTCTCAACTCGTTTTTTGTGAGCTGAACGCAAGTCCAAAATTTTGGATCATGTCCTATACTGGTTCCCGGTGGGTGGCTGAGACTTTGGTTAATTCTTCTTCCTGCCGGGAAATTAGAGTGACATGTGCCCATCCAAATGCCTAACAGCTACTCTCTCATGGGTTCTACCTCGTCCCTTCCATCCTCTGCCAAATTGGGAACCTGTGCAAACCAGGAGGTTAAAGGGCCTGTCTCTCCAAGTTGGGAGATTGATAGTAAGGCAGTTGGAAAGTCAAACTGGAGCACCAGGAGAGGGATTATTCGTTGAGTTTTAGAAACCTTTCGTATTCACAGTGTGTACATTCTATAGGTTTCCTGTACATGTTATAGCTGTAGTAATATTCCCTTGAACATGGAGAGTTGGGACCCATGGAATGGGGGCCATGCATTATTGCTTGAAAGGGTCTGCATTCGCTCTCCCAATCTCACCAATCCTCTCAGTCCCAAGTGTCCAGCCTTATGCCACATCCAGCTGTCATTGTAGATAGGGTCTTTCCAGGTTTCCTCAGACACCCTGAAGGAATTGTAAAGAATTTCCCTGTTTTTTGGTTTTGCTTTTGAAATTCCTTTTTATAGTGGGTTTGAGCTGATTCTCGCTGCCATGTTTATGCCACTCTAGACACAGTTGATTCCCTTATGGAGACATATCAATACATAGGTTTTAAGATTCTTACTAGTCAGATATATTCCTCTGCGGGAAATATGGTGTTTTGAGTCTCTTTCACTGAGGAAGGTGTCGGTCTTGTCTATTCCAAAGTTGGTTTTTGGAACGATCCCTGTGCTTATATCAAACTCTGGTTTTATGCATCACCCCACCTCTCCTTCCCCTTTATGCAGGCATAAGAGTGTTTTCTAAATGTGAGACTCTGTTCTCTTTCCTAACTCAGTTCATGTGTAGCCATGTTTACAGGATCTTCATAAGTGATATCTTATGATAAGTTTCTTTTTCTGTGTGACTTATTTGACTTAGAATCATCGTACCTGAATCCACTCATTTTGCTGCTACTGGTCTTATGACATTCATTTCATGGCTGAGGGATATTCCATCGTATGTAAGTACCACAATTTTTTGAACCATTTTTATATTTCCTGGGATATTTAAGGTGTCCCCAAGTTGAGGTTCTTGTAAGCAATTCAGCCCTAAATTTTGGCGTGGCTCTGTCTTATTGATTTTCAGTTTTCCCAAGGTATATTCCCTAGACTGGAGGCGCCCTTGGCTCTGTAGCTCTGTTGTTTACTTGTTTTAGGGAACACAATGCACTCCTCCAGTGAGGCAGTTGGCAATTTACATCCTGCCCATCAGCATATCAAGGCTCCCTGTTCTCCAGGGCCTGTCTTGCCTTTCTGGTTTTTACACATTTTGTGGATGTCCCTTTTGACCAGTGGGAAGTGATACTTCTTTGTAGTGCAGATTTGCATTGCCCGCTTGCTTGCTTGGCCAAAAAGGGTGTATGCGTTTTCTCCTGAATATATTCAGGAGAATACGCATACGGCCCTTTTGGCCAAGTGCATCAGTGTCAAAGTTGTGCCCCTCTTCCTGTGCTTTCAATGTGATTGCAACGTACCTCTTGAAATCTGTTTCCTGCTATTCAGCCTCGCTTTCAAGTCCGCCTCGTTGCCTTCCCTAAACAGATTTTTGGACGATAGTTGTCCTTTATTACTCTGCCAGTTTGTGAATTGCTGTGCCCCTGAGCTCCATTTTTCCACTCGTTTTTTGTGAGCTGAACGCAAGTCCAAAATTTTGGTTCAGGACCTATACAGGTTCCCAATGGGTGGCTGAGACTTTGGTAAATTCTTCTTCCTGCCAGGATATTAGAGTGACATGTGCTAGTCCAAATGCCTAAGAGCTACTCTCTCATTGGTACTCCCTCTTCCCTTTCATCCTCTGCCAAATTGGCAACCTGTTTGAACCAGGAGGTTAAGGGGCTTTCTCTCCAAGTTGGGGGATTGATAGTAAAGCAGTTGGAAATTCAAAACGGAGAACCAGGTGAGGGACTATTCATTGAGGTTTAGAAACCTTTCGTATTCACCCTGTGTCCATTCTCTAGGTTTTTCTTACATGTTATAGCTGTTGTAATATTCCCTTCAACCTGGAGAGTTGGGACCCAAGGAATGGGTGCCATACCTTATTGCTTTAAAGGGTCTGCATTTGCTCACCCAATCTCACCAATCCTCTCAGTCCCAAGTGTCCAGCCTTATGCCACATCCAGCTGTCATTGTCGATAGGGTCATTCCACGTTTCATCAGAGACCCTGAAGGATTTGTAAAGAATTTCCCTGTTTTTTTGTTTTGTTTTTGAAATTCCTTTTTATAGTGGGTTTGAGCTGATTCTCGCTGCCATGTTTATGCCAGTCTAGACACACTTGATTCCCTTACGCAGACATATCAATACATAGGTTTTAACATTCTTACTAGTGAGATATATTCCTCTGCGGTAAATATGGGGTTTTGAGTCCCTTTCACTGAGGAAGTTGTAGGTCTTGTCTGTTCCATAGTTGGTTTCTGGAACGTTATTTGTACTTATATCAAACTCTGGTTTTATGCATCACCCCACCTCTCCTTCCCCCTTAAGCAGTCATAAGAGTTTTTACTAAATGAGAGACTCTGTTCTCTTTCCTAACTCAGTTCATGTGTAGCCATGTTTACAGGATCTTCATAAGTGATATCTTATGATAAGATTATTTTTCTGTGTGACTAATTTCCCTTAGATTCATCATACCTAAATCCACTCCTTATGCTGCTACTGGCCTTATATACATTGATTTCATGTCTGAGTGATATTCCATTGTGCAAAATTACCACAAGTTCTTTATGCATTTCTCTTTTTCCTGGCATATTTTAGGTGTACCAAAGTTGAGGTCCTTGTATGCAGAGCAGGCCTAAATTTTGGGGTGCCTGTGTCTTATTGATATTTAATCTTCCCAAGTTATATACCCATGAGTTGAAGTCCCCTTTGCTCGGGGGCTTTGTATTTTAGATGTTTTAGGAAACAGCATACACTTCTTCAGAATGGCTCTTGGATATTTATACCCCACCCATCAGCGTGACTAGGCTCCCTGTTTTCCATGGCCTCTCCTGCATTTCTGGTTTGCACACATTTTTTGGATGGCCTTTCTGAGCAGTGGAAATTGAGACTTCTTTGTTGTGTGGATTTGCATTTCCCTCTTGTTTGGTTGGCCAAAATCTCTGTATGTGTTTTTTTCCTGAAGATATTCACGAAAAATACGCATACACCCTTTTGCCCAACTGCATCATTTTAGAAATTCTGCTGCTTTTCATATGCTTTAAATGTGAGTAGAATCTACCTTTTGAAATCTGTTTCCTGCAATTCTGCCTCTCATTCAGATCCTCTTCGTTGCCTTACCTGAATATATTTTTGGATGTTGGTTATCATTTATATCTTTGCAGGTCTTTGAATTGTCTGCTCCTGAGCTCCATTTTGCAACTCGCTTTTTTTGTGAGCTGGCCGCCAAACCATTGGATTGCTTCCGGCCCTATTCTGGTTCTGGGGAGGCAGGCTGAGCCTTTGGTTAATTCTTCTTCCTAATGGGAAATTAGAGTGACATATGCCTGTCAAAACTCCTACAGCTAATCTCTCATTGGTTCCCCCTCTTCCCATTTATCCTCTGCACAAATTGAAAACTGTGTAAAACAGGAGGTTAAAGGTGCTGATTCTCCAAGTGGGGAGATTGTTAGTAATGTAGCTGGAATGGCGAACCCCAGCACCAGGAGATCAAAAATGAGGTGCATTTTAGACACCTTTCCTGAGCACACGGTGTACATTCATCTCGGTTTCCCAGGCATGTATTCACTGTCAGAAGATTCCCTTGAACCTGCAGATTTGGGACCCATGGAATGGGTACCAGGCAGTATTACTTTAAAAGGTCTGCATTTCCTCACCCAGCCTCTCTAACATCTCTTAGCGTGCATAGCTTCCAGCCTTATATATCATCCTGCTGTGGGTCTACATGTGTTCAATCCATATTACATCGTAGCCCTTCAACAAAAGTTGTAAGAATTTTTGTCTGTCTCACTGTTTTTATAAATATTTTTAAATTTATTTTTATATTGGTTACAGCTGATTTTCAAAGCTCTGTGTTTTGCTGCTGTACATCCACTTGATTCATGTACTGTGAGACAACAATAAATTCTTTTTCAGATGCTTACCAGTCTTATGTATTATTTTCCAGTGACTTGAGTGGGCTGAGTGCAGTTCTTTGAGGTACCGTGTAGGCCTTGTCAGTTATTCAATGTGGTACTTGGAATGGTATCTTTGCTAATTTCAACCTCCTCGATAATACCTCACCATTCCCCACCTTTCCCATTTAGCAGCCTTATGTCTATTTTCTACATATTTGAGTATGTTTCTGTTTTGTAATTTATTTCATGTGTAGCCATTTTTGATTCCACCTTTAAGTGACATCTTATGATATGTGTCTTTTTCTTTCTGACATATGTCACTTAGAATGATCGTAGGTAACTCCTCCAGAGTTGTTCCAACTGGCCTTATTTCATTGATTTCTGGATGAGTAATATTCCACTCTACATAAGTACCCCATCTCTTTTATCCATTTTATCCTTCCAGGGACATTTAGGTTATATCCAAGTGGAGGCCCTTTTTAACAGAGAGGTGGTAAACGTTGGGGTGCCTGTTTTCTTTTGATTTTTGTTTTTCCCAAGGTATATGCGCATGAGTGCAAGTGCCCTATGCTCTGTAGATCATTTTTTAGATGTTTTAGCAAACACAATACACTTCTCCAGAGTGGCCATTGGCAAATTACATTTCCACTATCAGCCTCACAGGGCTCCCTTTTCTCCTCGCCCTGTCCTGCATTTCTGGTGTTTACACTTTATGTGGATGGCCCTTCTGACTGATGTGAAGTGATATATTTTGTAGTATTGATTTCCAGTGTCCACCTGTTTGGTTGGATAAAAAGTGTGTATGGCCTTTACTTGAATATATTCAGAAAAAATGCATACGCCCTTTTTGGCCAACTGCATCATTGGCGACGTTCAGCCCCTTTTCTTGTGCTTTAATGGGGAGTCCTTTCTACCTCTTCAAATATGTTTCCTGCCACTCTCCCTTGCTTACAAGTCTTTTTCTGTGGCTTACCTCAAGACATTTTTCGACGATAGATATTTTCAACTCTGCAGTTTCATGAATTTTAGTGCCCCTGAGTTCCATTTTTTAACTTGTGTTTTTGGAAACTGGACACAAAACAGCGGGATTTCCTCTAGCCCTATTCTGTTTCCGTGGGCAATTCTAGCCTTTGATGAATTTTTCTTCCGGATTGGAAATTAGAGTGACATGTGCCTGTCCGCACACCTAAGACTGGTCTCTAAATTTTTCTCATCCTTCCGCTTCATGCTCTGGACAAATTCCAAACTCTGTGCAACAGGATGTTGACGGTGTTGATATCCCCAAGTGAGGAGATTGTTAGGAAAGATGCTGGCGGGGTGAACCCGAGCACCAGGCGATGAGGAGATGAGGTGCCTTTTCCAAACTCTTTCCGATCAAATGGTGTACCATCCTCTAGGTGTGACAGGCATGTTTTAGCTGTAGGAAGGGTCATGTGCATGTAAGGAGAACACCAGGGATTTTTCCAAATCAGTGCCTCCCCGAACCCCAAACTGGGGAATTTTTAAGCTACGGCTACACGTATGTCCATTAAGATCCTTGGGAAATAGGCAGAGCCCAAACTTTAGATGATTGAAATCTTCAGGGTCAGAAGCGCTCACCATCGGCCTTGCTTAGGTTACATTTTATCTGTCATTGATAGATGATGTCAATAAAAATATCGATTCTTTTTCAGATTATTTCCCCTTATAGGTTATTGCAAAATATTCAGTGTAGTTCCCTGGGCTATACAGTAGTTCCTTGTTGATGATCTATTTTATACATAGCAGTGTGTATGTGTTAATCCCAAACTGTTAATTTATCCCTTCTCCTACCTTTCCCCTTTGGTAATAATAAATTATAAGATTTTATACTTCTCAGAAATGGGGGAGCTGAAAGAGAGGTATCCTTTTCAATGGAAAAGCATTCAAAACAAGATTGAAGCTTCAGCCAAGAGTATTCGATCTACATCCATGGAAATAAATCACTTCATTTATCTAATGTTGACCTGACAAATAAGACAGACGTCTTCACTGAACTTGCTTATAGGAAAGTGATGGAAATATCAAATGTAAGTCTTAAAAACATCTTATTTTACCCGAGCATTATACACTGCTCTATGTTAACTACAGTTTGGCTCACACACCTGTTCATTGAAGTTACAATGTTCTCAATTTCTGTTACTGATCCTCCAGAGTGGACCCCAACAGGAGTCCCCGTGCCCAGTGTCATTGGAGCCAACAGATCAAGACTGAGTTTGGTTCAGAAGCAAAGGAAACATTATTTTGAAAACAGAATGGAGAGGTGAGAACGTGCACTGCCCCACGGGCTGTGGGCTGGGCTGCTGTGTAGGGATCCCGGCAGCGTCAGTGGGAGGGAGGGGATGGAGCTCTCGAGGGCTGGGTTGGCTGCAGCTCGGGCTCTATGCCGCAGAGTTTGCATGGGACCCCGCTAGCTGAGGTGTCGACCCAGCCATTCTGCACTAGGAAATCGGGTCTGAAGTGACGGGTGTGGGACCTCTGCATGCGGAACCCTAGGAACACGTGAAATTAGACAAAGCACAAAGGAAAAACAGGTTAGACTTTATTTTATTGCCCAGATTCTCTTTTTATCTCCCAGGAATTTTTAATGAACGTTGCCGGAGATGAACACCTCCTCTGCTTTTTGTTCCATTCCTCATCCTTGGGGTGTTGAGGGTGCAGACCCCTCTTTTGTAACTGCTTCATGCTGTGGTGGGAGCCCTGATACATGGGGGGAGGGGCAAAATGTCTCCCCACCAGCCTCCAGGTGAGGTTGATTGTCCCAAGGCCTCCTGCCTCACTTCTCGTCCGCCTGAGCACCAGCATTGGAAGTGTTATAGATTCTAATGACCTTTAAGGTCCGGGAAAGAGATGCACAGAGATGCTGCGGTGGCAGGTTTCACCCCACCCCACATTTGTTCGGCGACCTTAGGCTGACGGATTTTGCCAGCCTAGATGCTCTGACCAGTAGTCTGTGCTTTCTTTAATTAGGTCCCTGAATTAATGTACAAACAGCACCATGTGTGAGAGCCCTGCCTGCACAACTCCCAGACAGTCCAGGGCCAGTGGTGATCCAGGGCCATGAGGTCCACTGAGTCAACGGCCTTTAGAAGTAGCCAGCAGTCCAGCCGGTCATATTGGCCACCATCACCGTGGTGTCTGTAGGGTTTTCTATGGTGAAAGCATGATATACATTTCCCCCGCCAAGCTTATTAGCTCCCCTCTGGGTGCAGTAAGTCCTGCAAGCAGTAGTCTGCTCTTTCGGGGCACAGTCTTGTTGTTTTCTGAGAGAAACTCCAGGTCAAGTGATGGTCACACGAGTCATCTTAGTGGCCCGTTGCCCCCGTTTGTCTCTCTGGAGGTTGGCGTTGGAGGGCCTCCTCACTCGAGGTCAGTGTGTCCACAGAGTGACCCCTGCAACTTCAGGGCATGATGCGTGGTTAGGATCACCACGTGGGGTCCTTTTCCCTTAGGAGGGAGCTGGCCTTGTGGGCTGCTGATTTCCATCTTTTTAGATACCCCAGTATCCTGGCCTGATGAGTCGGTGGGCAAAGCCCTTGGTGACCATAGTTTATCATACCTGAAGGGCATTCTTGTGTTGCTCCATTTCAAGTGGTCCCAGTTTTTGCACTAAGGCTCCAAGGGCAATTAACCTTTGACCGGGTATGTAAAGGTCAAAGGGTTTAGCTAAATTAGGGAGTTCCTGGGCAAGGGTCTGAATTGACTGCTCTTTCCATTCTTGAGAGGCTGCTTCTGGATTCTATTCAAAAGGATCATCATCTTTTCATGTCAGTGTTTCATGTAGAGGCCCAGCTATTAGACTGTAGTTAGGGATCCAGATGCAGAAAACCTTGGCCTCCCCAGGAACCCCTAAGCTGTCCTCTAGGTTTAGAAGAGGTAAGGCTGCAAATGGCTTCTTCCCTATCCTGGGATGCGTTTCTCCAAATATCTGTGAGAATGAAGCTCAGGCATGTCACCTTAGCCTGGGATATTTGAGCCTTTTTCTTGGACACCTTCTATCCTTTCTTGGCTAGGTAGTTCAGAGGCGTCTTTAGTAGGCCTGGCGATCAGAATGTCCGCTGCATATTGAAGGAGGGTTCCCTTTCACAGAGGTAGAACTTTTAGGTCTTTAGAGGACATTTCCCCAATGATGGTGTGGGGATTTTTGAACCATTGGGGCAGGACGGCCCAGCATTATTGCTTTGGTTGCATGTTGTGTCCTGCCACTCACAAGCCAAAAATTCTTGTGACTCTGAGATGAATGGAATACAGAAGAAGGCATCATTGAAGTCTAATACAGAATGCCATGACCTGGTGGATGGTAGAATGACCAGCAGGGTGTAGGAAATAGGAGCTACTGGATGTATATCCTCGGTGGCTTCACTGACTGTCCTGATATCCTTTACCAGGTTTCCAGCAGCCCATGGGGCTCTCGTGGTCAGGCCAATCCCAGGATATGGAGCTCACCTGGGCTGCACCCCCACCCCACAGCCCACGGGGCTCTCGTGGTCAAGTCCCTCCCAGGGTATGGAGCTCACCTGTGCAGCTACCCAGCAGCCCATGGGGCTCTCATAGTCAGGCCCTTCCCAGGATACGGAGCTCCCCTGGGCAGGTAACCCAGCAGGGCTGGAAACACAGGAACTGTGCACATAGCCCACCATGCAGAGAACCCCCAGCTCACCTGTCGCTCACAGCTGACACAGAACACCACAGAGCAGGACTTGAACTAACAAACAGCAGCTCTGACAGGTCTGTGACCCTGGCTATCACTCTGTGCAGCCTCTCTCTGCCTGGTCTTCCAGACACTTCCACTGCAGCCAGGCACCAGACCTCTGTCTCCACCCACCATCACTCCTCTCCCTGACTCCTGGGTTCCTCTCATTAGTATAGGGTCTTCTTGAAGTTGTTTTCCACTCATGGACCAGATAAAATGAGAAGAAAACAAGCCGCAGCTGCAGCCCCTTGTCTATCCTGACTCTCAAGAGCCCACACCTGTTCCTTGGGCGTGGCCCATTTAGCAAGGTTCATTTTCTGCAACTGTGAGTCCCTGAGGGGTGAGGATTGGCTGATTTGGGCAGCCTGACGCTGCCTGCCAGCCCTCCCCACGTGTGCCTGGTTGAGGTCAATATAAACACCTCTCCAGTCAGCAAGAGCCCCTGTAGCTGTACCTGACGCCATATTCTCGGCCCCATCAGCAGTGTCGGGGCTGGGGTGGTGGGAGGGAGTGAGGGGCCGTGGCTTTGTGGGTGGCCCATTGTGAGTGGGGCTCTGCTGGACTTTCTGCAGGAGTTGCCAGGCTGCCACCTGCTAAAGAAGAGGATGTGTCACCCATACCTGCCACTGGAATGTCTCCCCAGGCAGAGGTGAGGAAGTAAAAAAGCAGTGGGGGCCGTGGCAGGAGGGGTATCACAGGTAGGGAAATGGAAAGCTTCCAGAAGAGCATCTGAGGCCAGGACCATCCTGGCTGGCCTGCAGGCACCAAGTCGGCCTGCGTGCTGTCGCTGGTGTGGCTCCACAGCCCTTCCTCTAGGCTTGCAAGTTCTTGTGCATATTCATGTGTTTTACCTGGAAAGGGTGGGAAGAGTTCAGCTGCAGCAGGACTGGGGCTCAGCTCACATTGACTCACAGACGCCTCGACACAGTCCCCCAGCTTTGCAATGAGGTTGCTCCTTGTGGGGCTGACTGCATGGGAGAAGATTTCCCACCTCTGACCAACTTAAGAATCTTTTACCACTGGAGCAAGTGCCCTGATACGATTTTCCTCTGTATAACTGGTGGGTTCTGTTTTTTTCTTTTTTCTTTTTTTTTATTTTTGGTTCAAGGTAGATTTTATTTATTCCTCTTTTTTTTAATTTGGAGATATAAACATGGAAATAATGCATTAAGATAAAGACGTCTATGTGAAGGGAAAAACTTTTTTTGGTTTATTTTATTAAATGTTATTTATTTTTAATTTTTTTAAAATTTATTTATTTCTTTTATACAGCAGGTTCTTATTGGATATCTATTTTATACATATAAGTGTGCACATGTGAATCCCAGTCTCCCAATTCATCCCACCACCACCCTCACATGGCATTACCCCCTTGGTGTCCATATGTTTGTTCTCTACATCTGTGTCTCTATCTCTGCCCTGCAAACCGGTTCATCTGTACCATTTTTCTAGGTTCCACATATATGCATTAACATACAATATTTGTTTTTCTCTTTCTGACTTACTTCACTCTGTATGACAGTCTCTAGATCCATCAAGGTCTCTACAAATGACCCAATTTCATTCCTATGTATGGCTGAGTAATATTCCATTGTATATATGTACCACATCTTTATCCATTCATCTGTCTGTGGGCACTTAGGTTGCTTTCATTACCTGGCTATTGTAAATAGTGCTGCAATGAACATTGTGGTGAATGTGTCTTTTTGATTTATGGTTTTCTCTGGGTATATGCCCAGTAGTGGGATTGCTGGATTATATGGTAATTCTATTTTTAGTTTTTTAAGGAACCTCCATACTGTTCTCCATAGAGACTATATCAATTTACATTCCCAACAATAGTGGAAGAAGGTTCCTTTTCTCCACAGCATCTCCAGCATTTGTTGTTTGTAGATTTTCTGATGATGCCCATTCTAACAGGTGTGACGTGATACCTCATTGTAGTTTCGATTTCCATTTCTCTAATAATTAGTGATGTTGAGCAGATTTTCATGTGCGTACTGGCCATCTCTATGTCTTCTTGGAAGAAATGTCTATTTAGATCTTCTTCCATTTTTGTATTGGGTTGTTTGTTTTATTAATATTGAGCTGCATGAGCTGTTTATATATATATATTGGAGATTAATTATTTGTCCATTGATTCATTTGCAAATATTTTCTGCCATTCTGAGGGTTGTCTTTTCGTCTTGTTTGTAGTTTCCTTTGCTTTGTAAAAGCTTTTACATTTCATTAGGTCCCATCTGTTTAGTTTTCTTTTTTATTTCATTACTACAGGAGGTGGATCAAAAAAGATCTTGCTGTGATTTACGTCAGAGTATCCTTCGTAAGTTTTCCTCTCAGAGTTTTATACTGTCCCGTCTTACATTAAGGTCTCTAATCCATTTTGAATATATTTTTATGTATGGTGTTGGGGAGTGTTCTAATTTCATTCTTTTACATGTAGCTGTCCATATTTCCCAGCACCAATGATTGAAGAGACTGTCTTATCTCCATTGTATAGTCTTGCCTCCTTTGTCATAGATTAGTTGACCATAGGTGTGTAGGTTTATCCCTGGGCATTCTTTTTTTTTTCCTTTTACACGTTTATTGGAGTATAATTGTTTTACAATGGAGTGTTAGTTTCTGCTGTATAACAAAGTGAATCAGCTATACATATACAAATATCACCAGATCCCCTCCCTCTTGCATCTCCCTCCCACACTCCATATCCCACCCCTTTATGTGGTCACAAAGCACCGAGCTGATCTCCCTGTTCTATGTGGCTGCTTTCCAGTAGCTATCAGTGTTACATTTGGTAATGTATTTATGTCCATGCCACTCTGTCACTTCGTCTCAGCTTACCCATCCCCCTTCCAGTGTCCTCAAGTCCTTTCTCTACGTCTGTGTCCTTAATCCTGTCCTGCCACTAGGTTCTTCAAAATCTTTTTTTTTCTTCATTAGATTCCGTATATCTCTGTTAACATACAGTATTTGTTTTTCCCTTTCTGACTTACTTCACTTTGTAGGACAGATTCTAAGTCCATCCACCTCAGTACAAATAACTCAGTTTTGCTTCTTTTTATGGCTGAGTAATATTCCATTGTATATATGTGCCAGATCTTCTTTATCCATTCATCTGTCGATGGACACTTAGGTTGCTTCTATGTCCTGGCTATTGTAAATAGAGCTGCAATGAACATTTTTGTACATAACTCTTTTTGAATTATGGTTTACGCAAGGCAAATGCCCAGTAGTTGGATTGTTGTGTCGTATGGTACCTCTATTGTTAGCTATTTAGAGGAACCTCCGGAGTGTTCTCCCTAGTGCCCATATCAATTTACATTCCCACCCACAGTGCAAGTGTGTTCCCTTTTCTCCAATAAAGGCCTCTCCAGCATTTATTGTTTTGTAGATTTTTTTGGATGATTGCCACTCTGACTGCTGTGCGGTGATACCTCACGGTAGTTTTGATTTGCATTTCTCTAATGATTAGTGATGTTCAGCATCCTTTCATGTGTTTCTTGGTAATCTGTATATCTTCTTTGGAGAAATGTCTATTTAAGTCTTCTGCCCGTTTTTGGATTGGGTTGTTTGTTTTTGTGATATTGAGCTACATGTGGTGCTTGTAAAGTTTGGAGATTAATCCTTTGTCAATTGCTTCATTTGAAAATATTTTCTCCCATTCTGAGGGTTGTTTCTGCATCTTGTTTATGTTTTCCTATACTGTGTAAAAGCTTTTAAGTTTCATTAGGTCCCATTTGTTGATTTCTGTTTTTATTTCCATTTCTCTAGGAGGTGAGTCAAAAAGGATCTTGCTGTGATTCATGTCATAGAGTGTTCTGCCTATGGTTTCCTCTAAGTGTTTTATAGTGTCTGGTCTTCTATTTAGATCTCTAATCCATTTAGAGTTTATTTTTGTGTATGGTGTTATGGAGTGTTCTAATTTCATTCTTTTATGTGTAGGGGTCCAGTTTTCCCAGCACCAATTACTGAAGAGACTGTCTTTTCTCCATTGTATATCCTTAGCTCCTTTGTCATAGATGAGATAGCCATAGGTATGTAGGTTTATCTCTGGGCTTTCTGTCCTGTTCCATTGATCTGTGTTTATGCCAATCTACATACACTTGATTCCATTATGGAGACTTATAAATACATAGGTTTCAAGATTATTAACAGTCAGATATATTCCTCTTCAGTGAATAGGGTGTTTTGTGTCCAGTTCATTGAGAAAGGAGTAGGTCTTGTCTATTACATATTTGGTATATGGAATGGTATCTGTGCTAATTTCAAACTCTGCTTTTACACATCACCCCACGTCACCTTTCCCCTTAAGGAGGCATAAGTGTGTTTTCTAAATGTGTAACTCTGTTCTCTTTTGTAATTCAGTTCATGTGTAGCCATGTTTACATTCCCTCTATAAGTGATATATTACAATAAGTTTCTTTTTCTTTGAGGCTCATTTCACTTAGCATCATCGTACCTAAAGCCACTCATTATGCTGCTATTGGCCTTATGACATTGATTTTATGTCTGAGTGACATTCCATTGTATATAAGTACCACAACATCTATATCAATTTTTTTCCTTTCCTGGGATATTTAAAGTGTACCAAAGTCGAGGTTCTTGTAAACAGAGCAGCCCTAAACTTTGGGCTGGCTGTGTGTTGTGGATTTTTAGTTTTCCCAAAATACACGCCCATGAGTGGAAGTGTGCTATGCTCTGTAGCTCTGTTTTAGAAAACAACATACAGTTCTCCAGAGAGGCTGTTGGCAATTTACATCCTCTCCATCGGTGTAACCAGGCTCCCTTTTCTCCATGGCCTGTCCTGCATTTGTGGTTTTTACACTGTTTGTGGATGGCCCTTTTGACTGGAGGTAAGGGACACTTCTATGTGGTGTGGATTTTCAATGCCTGATGGCTTGCTTGGCCAAAAAGGGCGTATGCATTTTTTCCCAATTATATTCAAGAAAATACACATAATCCCTTTTCGGTCAAGGGCAACATTGTTGAAGTTCTGTCGCTTTTCATGTGCTTTAAAGATGACTCCAGTGTACCTCTTGAAATCTGTTTCCTTCAATTCTGCCTTGCATTCAAATCCTCTTCACTGCCTTACCTCAATATATTTCTGGATGATAGTTGTCCTTTAAAACTCTGCAAGTTTGTGAATTGCTGTGTCCCTGAGCTCCATTTTTCAACTCGCCTATTTGTGAGCTGGCTGCAATACCGCAGGATGGCTTTAGGGCCTAGTCTGGTTCCAGGGCTTCAGGCTGAGCCTTTGGTTAATTCTTCTTCCTGATGGGAAACTAGAGTGACATGTGCCCATCCAAACACCTACAGCTAATCTCTCATTTGTTTCCCCTCTTCCTTTTCATCCTCTGCACAATTTGCAAACTGTGCATACAGGAGGGTAAAGGCGCTGACATTCCAAGTGAGGAGATTTTTAGTAATGCAGATGGAATGGTGAAGCCGAGCACGACGAAAGGAAAAATGAGGTACCTTTTAGAAAACTTTCCCAATCGCACAGTGTACCATCCACTGGGTGTCCCATGCATGTTTTAACTGTAGGAAGATTCCCTTAAACCTGGAGAGTTGGCACCACTAGAATGGGTAGCACACAGTATTGCTCTAAGTGGTGTTCTTTTGCTCACACAACCTCAGCAAACTTGTCAGCCCCAAGTGTCCAGTCTTATGTCTCATCCAGCTGTGGGTGTAAAGGTGGTCAATCCAGGTGGGATCACAGGCCCTGAACGTAATTTTTAAGGCTTTCTCTCTGTTTCGCTGTTTTTGCATTTTGCTTTTGAAACTTAATTTTATAAGGGGGTTTAGTTGAATTTCAGTGCTGTGTTCATGTCATTATACACCCATATGATACCTTTATGGAGACATGAGAATACATATGTTTTAAAATTCTAGAGTCAGATATATTCCTCTGCAATGAATAGGGGGCGTTAAGTCCAGTTCATTGTTCCGGCAGTAGGTGTTGTCTATTACATACTTGGTTTATGTAACAGTATCTGTGCTAATTTAAAACTGTGGTTTTATGCATCACCCCAGCTCGCCTTTCCCCTTAAGCAGGCAGAAGATTGTTTTCTAAATGTATGACTCTATTGTGTTTGAAATTCAGTTCATGTTTACATTCACACTATGAGTGATATCTTATGATAAGATTTGTTATTCTGTTATCTTTCCTAACTCAGTTCATGTGTAGCCATGTTTACAGGATTTTCATAAGTGATATCTTATGATAAGTTTCTTTTTCAGTGTGACTTATTTCACTTAGAATCATCGTACGTGAATCCACTCATTTTGCTGCTACTTGCCTTATGACATTGATTTCATGGCTAACGGATATTACATCGTACGTAAGTTCCACAGTTTCTTGAAATATTTTTGTCTTTCCTGGGATATATAAGTTGTACCCACGATGAGGTTCTTGTAAGCAGTGCAGCCTTAAATTTTGGCATGCCTGTGTCTTATTGATTTTCAGTTTTCCAAAGATATATTCCCTAGACTGGAACACCCCATTGCTCTGTAGCTCTGTTGTTTATTTGTTTTAGGGAACACAATGCACTCCTCCAGAGAGGCAGTTAGCAATTTACATGCCACCCATTAGCCTAAAAAAGCTCCCTGTTCTCCAGGACCTGTCTTGCCTTTCTGGTTTTTACACATTTTGTGGATGTCCCTTTTGACCGGTGGGAACTGAAACTTATTTGTAGTGCAGATTTGCATTGCCTGCTTGCTTGCTTGGCCAAAAAGGGCGTATGCGTTTTCTACTGAATATATTCAGGAGAAAACGCATACGCCGTTTTTGGCCAAGTGCATCATTGTTGAAGTTGTGCCCCTCTTCCTGTGCTTTCAAGGCGATTCCAAGGTATCTCTTGAAATCTGTTTCCTGCTATTCTGGCTCGCTTTCAAGTCCACCTCATTGCCTTGCCTCAACAGATTTTTTGACGATACTTGTCCTTTATTACTCTGCCAGTTTGTGAATTGCTGTGCCCCTGAGCTCCATTTCTCAACTCGTTTTTTGGGAGCTGAACGCAAGTCCAAAATTTTGGTTCAGGGCATATACTGGTTCCCGGTGGGTGGCTGAGACTTTGGATAATTTTTCTTCCTGCTGGGAAATTAGAGTGAAATGTTCTCGTCCAAATGCCTAACAGCTACTCTCTCATAGGTTCTCCCTCTTCCATTTCATCCTCTGCCAAATTGGCAACCTGTGCGAACCAGGAGGGTAACGGGGCTGTCTCTCCAAGTTTGGAGGTTGATAGTAAAGCAGTTGGAAAGTCAAACAGGAGCACCAGGAGAGGGACTATTCGTTGAGTTTTAGAAACCTTTCGTATTCACAGTGTGTCCATTCTCTAGGTTTCCCATACATGTTATAGCTGTAGTAATATTCCCTTCAACCTGGAGAGTTGGGACCCATTGAATGGGGGCCATGCATTATTGCTTGAAAGGGTCTGCATTTGCTCACCCAATCTCACCAATCCTCTCAGTCCCAAGTGTCCAGCCTTATGCCACATCCAGCTGTCATTGTAGATAGGGTCTTTCCAGGTTTCCTCAGACACCCTGAAGGAATTGTAAAGAATTTCCCTGTTTTTTGGTTTTGCTTTTGAAATTCCTTTTTATAGTGGGTTTGAGCTGATTCTCGCTGCCATGTTTATGCCACTCTAGACACACTTGATTCCCTTATGGAGACATATCAATACATAGGTTTTAAGATTCTTACTAGTCAGATATATTCCTCTGTGGGAAATATGGGGTTTTGAGTCTCTTTCACTGAGGAAGGTGTCGGTCTTGTCAATTCCAAATTTGGTTTTTGAAATGGTCCCTGTGCTTATATCAAACTCTGGTTTTATGCATCACCCCACCTCTCCTTCCCCTTTATGCAGGCATAAGAGTGTTTTCTAAATGTGAGACTCTGTTCTCTTTCCTAACTCAGTTCACGTGTAGCCATGTTTACAGGATCTTCATAAGTGATATCTTATGATAAGTTTCTTTTTCTGTGTGACTTATTTCACTTAGAATCATCGTACCTGAATCCACTCACTTTGCTGCTACTGGTCTTATGACATTGATTTCATGGCTGAGGGATATTCCATCGTACGTAAGTACCACAATGTTTTGAACCATTTTTATATTTCCTGGGATATTTAAGGTGTACCCAAGTTGAGGTTCTTGTAGTCAGTGCAGCCCTAAATTTGGAGGTGGCTCTTTCTTATTGATTTTCAGTTTTCCCAAGGTATATTCCCTAGACTGGAAGTGGCCTTGGCTCTGTAGCTCTGTTGTTTACTTGTTTTAGGGAACACAATGCACTCCTCCAGTGAGGCAGTTGGCAATTGACATCCCGCCCATCAGCATAACAAGGCCCCCTGTTCTCCAGGGCCTGTCTTGCCTTTCTGGTTTTTACACATTTTGTGGATGTCCCTTTTGACCAGTGGGAAGTGATACTTCTTTGTAGTGCAGATTTGCATTGCCCGCTTGCCTGCTTGGCCAAAAAGGGCGTATGCGTTTTCTCCTGAATATATTCAGGAGAAAACGCATACGCCCTTTTTGGCCAAGTGCACCATTGTCCAAGTTGTGCCCCTCTTCCTGTGCTTTACAGGCGATTCCAACGTACCTCTTGATATCTGTTTCCTGCTATTTTGCCTCACTTTCAAGTCCACCTCGTTGACTTCCCTCAACAGATTTTTGGACGATAGTTGTCCTTTATCACTCTGCCAGTTTGTGAATTGCTGTGCCCCTGAGCTCCATTTCTCAACTCGTTTTTTGTGAGCTGAACGCAAGTCCAAAATTTTGGATCATGTCCTATACTGGTTTCCGGTGGGTGGCTGAGACTTTGGTTAATTCTTCTTCCTGCCGGGAAATTAGAGTGACATGTGCCCGTCCAAATGCCTAACAGCTACTCTCTCATGGGTTCTCCCTCGTCCCTTCCATCCTCTGGCAAATTGGGAACCTGTGCAAACCAGGAGGTTAAAGGTCCTGTCTCTCCAAGTTGGGAGATTGATAGTAAGGCAGTTGGAAAGTCAAACTGGAGCACCAGGAGAGGGACTATTCGTTGAGTTTTAGAAACCATTCGTATTCACAGTGTGTCCATTCTCTAGGTTTCCTGTACATGTTATAGCTGTAGTAATATTCCCTTGAACCTGGAGAGTTGGGACCCATGGAATGGGGGCCATGCATTATTGCTTGAAATGGTCTGCATTTGCTCACCCAATCTCACCAATCCTCTCAGTCCCAAGTGTCCAGCCTTATGCCACATCCAGCTGTCATTGTAGATAGGGTCTTTCCAGGTTTCCTCAGACACCCTGAAGGAATTGTAAAGAATTTCCCTGTTTTTTCGTTTTGCTTTTGAAATTCCTTTTTATAGTGGGTTTGAGCTGATTCTCTCTGCCATGTTTATGCCACTCTAGACACACTTGATTCCCTTATGGAGACATATCAATACATAGGTTTTAAGATTCTTACTAGTCAGATATATTCCTCTGTGGGAAATATGGGGTTTTGAGTCTCTTTCACTGATGAAGGTGTAGGTCTTGTCTATTCCAAAGTTGGTTTTTGGAACGGTCCCTGTGCTTATATCAAACTCTGGTTTTATGCATCACCCCACCTCTCCATCCCCTTTATGCAGGCATAAGAGTGTTTTCTAAATGTGAGACTCTGTTCTCTTTCCTAACTCAGTTCACGTGTAGCCATGTTTACAGGATCTTCATAAGTGATATCTTATGATAAGTTTCTTTTTCTGTGTGACTTATTTCACTTAGAATCATCGTACCTGAATCCACTCACTTTGATGCTTCTGGTCTTATGACATTGATTTCATCGCTGAGGGATATTCCATCGTACGTAAGTACCACAATGTTTTGAACCATTTTTATATTTCCTTGGATATTTAAGGTGTACCCAAGTTGAGGTTCTTGTAGTCAGTGCAGCCCTAAATTTGGATGTGGCACTTTCTTATTGATTTTCAGTTTTCACAAGGTATATTCCCTAGACTGGAAGTGGCCTTGGCTCTGTAGCTCTGTTGTTTACTTGTTTTAGGGAACACAATGCACTCCTCCAGTGAGGCAGTTGGCAATTGACATCCCGCCCATCAGCATGACAAGGCTCCCTGTTCTCCAGGGCCTGTCTTGCCTTTCTGGTTTTTACACATTTTGTGGATGTCCCTTTTGACCGGTGGGAAGTGATACTTCTTTGTAGTGCAGATTTGCATTGCCCACTTGCTTGCTTGGCCAAAAAGGGCGTATGCTTTTTCTCCTGAATATATTCAGGAGAAAACGCATACGCCCTTTTTGGCCAAGTGCACCATTATCCAAGTTGTGCCCCTCTTCCTGTGCTTTACAGGCGATTCCAACGTACCTCTTGAAATCTGTTTCCTGCTATTTTGCCTCACTTTCAAGTCCACCTCGTTGAATTCCCTCAACAGATTTTTGGACGATAGTTGACCTATATCACTCTGCCAGTTTGTGAATTGCTGTGCCCCTGAGCTCCATTTCTCAACTCGTTTTTTTGTGAGCTGAACGCAAGACCAAAATTTTGGATCATGTCCTATACTGGTTCCCGGTGGGTGGCTGAGACTTTGGTTAATTCTTCTTCCTGCCGGGAAATTAAAGTGACATGTGCCCGTCCAAATGCCTAACAGCTACTCTCTCATGGGTTCTCCCTCGTCCCTTCCATCCTCTGCCAAATTGGGAACCTGTGCAAACCAGGAGGTTAAAGGGCCTCTCTGTCCAAGTTGGGAGATTGATAGTAAGGCAGTTGGAAAGTCAAACTGGAGCACCAGGAGAGGGACTATTCGTTGAGTTTTAGAAACCTTTCATATTCACAGTGTGTCCATTCTCTAGGTTTCCTGTACATGTTATAGCTGTAGTAATATTCCCTTGAACATGGAGAGTTGGGACCCATGGAATGGGGGCCATGCATTATTGCTTGAAAGGGTCTGCATTTGCTCACCCAATCTCACCAATCCTCTCAGTCCCAAGTGTCCAGCCTTATGCCACATCCAGCTGTCATTGTAGATAGGGTCTTTCCAGGTTTCCTCAGACACCCTGAAGGAATTGTAAAGAATTTCCCTGTTTTTTGGTTTTGCTTTTGAAATTCCTTTTTATAGTGGGTTTGAGCTGATTCTCGCTGCCATGTTTATGCCACTCTAGACACACTTGATTCCCTTATGGAGACATATGAATACATAGGTATTAAGATTCTTACTAGTCAGATATATTCCTCTGTGGGAAATATGGGGTTTTGAGTCACTTTCACTGAGGAAGGTGTAGGTCTTGTCTATTCCAAAGTTGGTTTTTGAAACGGTCCCTGTGCTTATATCAAACTCTGGTTTTATGCATCACCCCACCTCTCCTTCCCCTTTATGCAGGCATAAGAGTGTTTTCTAAATGTGAGACTCTGTTCTCTTTCCTAACTCAGTTCACGTGTAGCCATGTTTACAGGATCTTCATAAGTGATATCTTATGATAAGTTTCTTTTTCTGTGTGACTTATTTCACTTAGAATCATCGTACCTGAATCCACTCACTTTGCTGCTACTGGTCTTATGACATTGATTTCATGGCTGAGGGATATTCCATCGTACGTAAGTACCACAATGTTTTGAACCATTTTTATATTTCCTGGGACATTTAAGGTGTACCCAAGTTGAGGTTCTTGTAGTCAGTGCAGAACTAAATTTGGAGGTGGCTCTTTCTTATTGATTTTCAGTTTTCCCAAGGTATATTCCCTAGACTGGAAGTGGCCTTGGCTCTGTAGCTCTGTTGTTTACTTGTTTTAGGGAACACAATGCACTCCTCCAGTGAGGCAGTTGGCAATTTACATCCCGCCCATCAGCATAACAAGGCTCCCAGTTCTCCAGGGCCTGTCTTGCCTTTCTGGGTTTTACACATTTTGTGGATGTCCCTTTTGACCGGTGGGAAGTGATACTTCTTTGTAGTGCAGATTTGCATTGCCCGCTTGCTTGCTTGGCCAAAAAGGGCGTATGCGTTTTCTCCTGAATATATTCAGGAGAAAACGCATACGCCCTTTTTGGCCAAGTGCACCATTGTCCAAGTTGTGCCCCTCTTCCTGTGCTTTACAGGCGATTCCAAGGTACTTCTTGAAATCTGATTCCTGCTATTTTGCCTCGCTTTCAAGTCCGCCTCGTTGACTTCCCTCAACAGATTTTTGGACGATAGTTGTCCTTTATCACTCTGCCAGTTTGTGAATTGCTGTGCCCCTGAGCTCCATTTCTCAACTCGTTTTTTGTGAGCTGAACGCAAGTCCAAAATTTTTGATCATGTCCTATACTGGTTCCCGGTGGGTGGCTGAGACTTTGGTTAATTCTTCTTCCTGCCGGGAAATTAGAGTGACATGTGCCCGTCCAAATGCCTAACAGCTACTCTCTCATGGGTTCTCTCTCGTCCCTTCCATCCTCTGCCAAATTGGGAACCTGTGCAAACCAGGAGGTTAAAGGGCCTGTCTCTCCAAGTTGGGAGATTGATAGTAAGGCAGTTGGAAAGTCAAACTGGAGCACCAGGAGAGGGACTATTCGTTGAGTTTTAGAAACCTTTCGTATTCACAGTGTGTCCATTCTCTAGGTTTCCTGTACATGTTATAGCTGTAGTAATATTCCCTTGAACATGGAGAGTTGGGACCCATGGAATGGGGGCCATGCAATATTGCTTGAAAGGGTCTGCATTTGCTCACCCAATCTCACCAATCCTCTCAGTCCCAAGTGTCCAGCCTTATGCCACATCCAGCTGTCATTGTAGATAGGGTCTTTCCAGGTTTCCTCAGACACCCTGAAGGAATTGTAAAGAATTTCCCTGTTTTTTGGTTTTGCTTTTGAAATTCCTTTTTATAGTGGGTTTGAGCTGATTCTCGCTGCCATGTTTATGCCACTCTAGACACACTTGATTCCCTTATGGAGACATATCAATACATAGGTTTTAAGATTCTTACTAGTCAGATATATTCCTCTGTGGGAAATATGGGGTTTTGAGTCTCTTTCACTGAGGAAGGTGTCGGTCTTGTCAATTCCAAAGTTGGTTTTTGAAACGGTCCCTGTCCTTATATCAAACTCTGGTTTTATGCATCACCCCACCTCTCCTTCCCCTTTATGCAGGCATAAGAGTGTTTTCTAAATGTGAGACTCTGTTCTCTTTCCTAACTCAGTTCACGTGTAGCCATGTTTACAGGATCTTCATAAGTGATATCTTATGATAAGTTTCTTTTTCTGTGTGACTTATTTCACTTAGAATCATCGTACCTGAATCCACTCACTTTGCTGCTACTGGTCTTATGACATTGATTTCATGGCTGAGGGATATTCCATCGTACGTAAGTACCACAATGTTTTGAACCATTTTTATATTTCCTGGGATATTTAAGGTGTACCCAAGTTGAGGTTCTTGTAGTCAGTGCAGCCCTAAATTTGGAGGTGGCTCTTTCTTATTGATTTTCAGTTTTCCCCAAGTATATTCCCTAGACTGGAAGTGGCCTTGGCTCTGTAGCTCTGTTGTTTACTTGTTTTAGGGAACACAATGCACTCCTCCAGTGAGGCAGTTGGCAGTTTACATCCCGCCCATCAGCATAACAAGGCTCCCAGTTCTCCAGGGCCTGTCTTGCCTTTCTGGTTTTTACACATTTTGTGGATGTCCCTTTTGACCGGTGGGAAGTGATACTTCTTTGTAGTGCAGATTTGCATTGCCCGCTTGCTTGCTTGGCCAAAAAGGGCGTATGCATTTTCTCCTGAATATATTCAGGAGAAAACGCATACGCCCTTTTTGGCCAAGTGCACCATTGTCCAAGTTGTGCCCCTCTTCCTGTGCTTTACAGGCGATTCCAAGGTACCTCTTGAAATCTGTTTCCTGCTATTTTGCCTCGCTTTCAAGTCCGCCTCGTTGACTTCCCTCAACAGATTTTTGGACGATAGTTGTCCTTTATCACTCTGCCAGTTTGTGAATTGCTGTGCCCCTGAGCTCCATTTCTCAACTCGTTTTTTGTGAGCTGAACGCAAGTCCAAAATTTTGGATCATGTCCTATACTGGTTCCCGGTGGGTGGCTGAGACTTTGGTTAATTCTTCTTCCTGCCGGGAAATTAGAGTGACATGTGCCCGTCCAAATGCCTAACAGCTACTCTCTCATGGGTTCTCTCTCGTCCCTTCCATCCTCTGCCAAATTGGGAACCTGTGCAAACCAGGAGGTTAAAGGGCCTGTCTGTCCAAGTTGGGAGATTGATAGTAAGGCAGTTGGAAAGTCAAACTGGAGCACCAGGAGAGGGACTATTCGTTGAGTTTTAGAAACCTTTCGTATTCACAGTGTGTCCATTCTCTAGGTTTCCTGTACATGTTATAGCTGTAGTAATATTCCCTTGAACATGGAGAGTTGGGACCCATGGAATGGGGGCCATGCAATATTGCTTGAAAGGGTCTGCATTTGCTCACCCAATCTCACCAATCCTCTCAGTCCCAAGTGTCCAGCCTTATGCCACATCCAGCTGTCATTGTAGATAGGGTCTTTCCAGGTTTCCTCAGACACCCTGAAGGAATTGTAAAGAATTTCCCTGTTTTTTGGTTTTGCTTTTGAAATTCCTTTTTATAGTGGGTTTGAGCTGATTCTCGCTGCCATGTTTATGCCACTCTAGACACACTTGATTCCCTTATGGAGACATATCAATACATAGGTTTTAAGATTCTTACTAGTCAGATATATTCCTCTGTGGGAAATATGGGGTTTTGAGTCTCTTTCACTGAGGAAGGTGTCGGTCTTGTCAATTCCAAAGTTGGTTTTTGAAACGGTCCCTGTGCTTATATCAAACTCTGGTTTTATGCATCACCCCACCTCTCCTTCCCCTTTATGCAGGCATAAGAGTGTTTTCTAAATGTGAGACTCTGTTCTCTTTCCTAACTCAGTTCACGTGTAGCCATGTTTACAGGATCTTCATAAGTGATATCTTATGATAAGTTTCTTTTTCTGTGTGACTTATTTCACTTAGAATCATCGTACCTGAATCCACTCACTTTGCTGCTACTGGTCTTATGACATTGATTTCATGGCTGAGGGATATTCCATCGTACGTAAGTACCACAATGTTTTGAACCATTTTTATATTTCCTGGGATATTTAAGGTGTACCCAAGTTGAGGTTCTTGTAGCCAGTGCAGCCCTAAATTTGGAGGTGGCTCTTTCTTATTGATTTTCAGTTTTCCCCAGGTATATTCCCTAGACTGGAAGTGGCCTTGGCTCTGTAGCTCTGTTGTTTACTTGTTTTAGGGAACACAATGCACTCCTCCAGTGAGGCAGTTGGCAGTTTACATCCCGCCCATCAGCATAACAAGGCTCCCAGTTCTCCAGGGCCTGTCTTGCCTTTCTGGTTTTTACACATTTTGTGGATGTCCCTTTTGACCGGTGGGAAGTGATACTTCTTTGTAGTGCAGATTTGCATTGCCCGCTTGCTTGCTTGGCCAAAAAGGGCGTATGCGTTTTCTCCTGAATATATTCAGGAGAAAACGCATACGCCCTTTTTGGCCAAGTGCACCATTGTCCAAGTTGTGCCCCTCTTCCTGTGCTTTACAGGCGATTCCAAGGTACCTCTTGAAATCTGTTTCCTGCTATTTTGCCTCGCTTTCAAGTCCGCCTCGTTGACTTCCCTCAACCGATTTTTGGACAATAGTTGTCCTTTATCACTCTGCCAGTTTGTGAATTGCTGTGCCCCTGAGCTCCATTTCTCAACTCGTTTTTTGTGAGCTGAACGCAAGTCCAAAATTTTGGATCATGTCCTATACTGGTTCCCGGTGGGTGGCTGAGACTTTGGTTAATTCTTCTTCCTGCCGGGAAATTAGAGTGACATGTGCCCGTCCAAATGCCTAACAGCTACTCTCTCATGGGTTCTCTCTCGTCCCTTCCATCCTCTGCCAAATTGGGAACCTGTGCAAACCAGGAGGTTAAAGGGCCTGTCTGTCCAAGTTGGGAGATTGATAGTAAGGCAGTTGGAAAGTCAAACTGGAGCACCAGGAGAGGGACTATTCGTTGAGTTTTAGAAACCTTTCGTATTCACAGTGTGTCCATTCTCTAGGTTTCCTGTACATGTTATAGCTGTAGTAATATTCCCTTGAACATGGAGAGTTGGGACCCATGGAATGGGGGCCATGCAATATTGCTTGAAAGGGTCTGCATTTGCTCACCCAATCTCACCAATCCTCTCAGTCCCAAGTGTCCAGCCTTATGCCACATCCAGGTGTCATTGTAGATAGGGTCTTTCCAGGTTTCCTCAGACACCCTGAAGGAATTGTAAAGAATTTCCCTGTTTTTTGGTTTTGCTTTTGAAATTCCTTTTTATAGTGGGTTTGAGCTGATTCTCGCTGCCATGTTTATGCCACTCTAGACACACTTGATTCCCTTATGGAGACATATCAATACATAGGTTTTAAGATTCTTACTAGTCAGATATATTCCTCTGTGGGAAATATGGGGTTTTGAGTCTCTTTCACTGAGGAAGGTGTCGGTCTTGTCAATTCCAAAGTTGGTTTTTGAAACGGTCCCTGTGCTTATATCAAACTCTGGTTTTATGCATCACCCCACCTCTCCTTCCCCTTTATGCAGGCATAAGAGGGTTTTCTAAATATGAGACTCTGTTCTCTTTCCTAACTCAGTTCACGTGTAGCCATGTTTACAGGATCTTCATAAGTGATATCTTATGATAAGTTTCTTTTTCTGTGTGACTTATTTCACTTAGAATCATCGTACCTGAATCCACTCACTTTGCTGCTACTGGTCTTATGACATTGATTTCATGGCTGAGGGATATTCCATCGTACGTAAGTACCACAATGTTTTGAACCATTTTTATATTTCCTGGGATATTTAAGGTGTACCCAAGTTGAGGTTCTTGTAGTCAGTGCAGCCCTAAATTTGGAGGTGGCTCTTTCTTATTGATTTTCAGTTTTCCCCAAGTATATTCCCTAGACTGGAAGTGGCCTTGGCTCTGTAGCTCTGTTGTTTACTTGTTTTAGGGAACACAATGCACTCCTCCAGTGAGGCAGTTGGCAGTTTACATCCCGCCCATCAGCATAACAAGGCTCCCAGTTCTCCAGGGCCTGTCTTGCCTTTCTGGTTTTTACACATTTTGTGGATGTCCCTTTTGACCGGTGGGAAGTGATACTTCTTTGTAGTGCAGATTTGCATTGCCCGCTTGCTTGCTTGGCCAAAAAGGGCGTATGCGTTTTCTCCTGAATATATTCAGGAGAAAACGCATACGCCCTTTTTGGCCAAGTGCACCATTGTCCAAGTTGTGCCCCTCTTCCTGTGCTTTACAGGCGATTCCAAGGTACCTCTTGAAATCTGTTTCCTGCTATTTTGCCTCGCTTTCAAGTCCGCCTCGTTGACTTCCCTCAACAGATTTTTGGACGATAGTTGTCCTTTATCACTCTGCCAGTTTGTGAATTGCTGTGCCCCTGAGCTCCATTTCTCAACTCGTTTTTTGTGAGCTGAACGCAAGTCCAAAATTTTGGATCATGTCCTATACTGGTTCCCGGTGGGTGGCTGAGACTTTGGTTAATTCTTCTTCCTGCCGGGAAATTAGAGTGACATGTGCCCGTCCAAATGCCTAACAGCTACTCTCTCATGGGTTCTCTCTCGTCCCTTCCATCCTCTGCCAAATTGGGAACCTGTGCAAACCAGGAGGTTAAAGGGCCTGTCTGTCCAAGTTGGGAGATTGATAGTAAGGCAGTTGGAAAGTCAAACTGGAGCACCAGGAGAGGGACTATTCGTTGAGTTTTAGAAACCTTTCGTATTCACAGTGTGTCCATTCTCTAGGTTTCCTGTACATGTTATAGCTGTAGTAATATTCCCTTGAACATGGAGAGTTGGGACCCATGGAATGGGGGCCATGCAATATTGCTTGAAAGGGTCTGCATTTGCTCACCCAATCTCACCAATCCTCTCAGTCCCAAGTGTCCAGCCTTATGCCACATCCAGCTGTCATTGTAGATAGGGTCTTTCCAGGTTTCCTCAGACACCCTGAAGGAATTGTAAAGAATTTCCCTGTTTTTTGGTTTTGCTTTTGAAATTCCTTTTTATACTGGGTTTGAGCTGATTCTCGCTGCCATGTTTATGCCACTCTAGACACACTTGATTCCCTTATGGAGACATATCAATACATAGGTTTTAAGATTCTTACTAGTCAGATATATTCCTCTGTGGGAAATATGGGGTTTTGAGTCTCTTTCACTGAGGAAGGTGTCGGTCTTGTCAATTCCAAAGTTGGTTTTTGAAACGGTCCCTGTGCTTATATCAAACTCTGGTTTTATGCATCACCCCACCTCTCCTTCCCCTTTATGCAGGCATAAGAGTGTTTTCTAAATGTGAGACTCTGTTCTCTTTCCTAACTCAGTTCACGTGTAGCCATGTTTACAGGATCTTCATAAGTGATATCTTATGATAAGTTTCTTTTTCTGTGTGACTTATTTCACTTAGAATCATCGTACCTGAATCCACTCACTTTGCTGCTACTGGTCTTATGACATTGATTTCATGGCTGAGGGATATTCCATCGTACGTAAGTACCACAATGTTTTGAACCATTTTTATATTTCCTGGGATATTTAAGGTGTACCCAAGTTGAGGTTCTTGTAGTCAGTGCAGCCCTAAATTTGGAGGTGGCTCTTTCTTATTGATTTTCAGTTTTCCCCATGTATATTCCCTAGACTGGAAGTGGCCTTGGCTCTGTAGCTCTGTTGTTTACTTGTTTTAGGGAACACAATGCACTCCTCCAGTGAGGCAGTTGGCAGTTTACATCCCGCCCATCAGCATAACAAGGCTCCCAGTTCTCCAGGGCCTGTCTTGCCTTTCTGGTTTTTACACATTTTGTGGATGTCCCTTTTGACCGGTGGGAAGTGATACTTCTTTGTAGTGCAGATTTGCATTGCCCGCTTGCTTGCTTGGCCAAAAAGGGCGTATGCGTTTTCTCCTGAATATATTCAGGAGAAAACGCATACGCCCTTTTTGGCCAAGTGCACCATTGTCCAAGTTGTGCCCCTCTTCCTGTGCTTTACAGGCGATTCCAAGGTACCTCTTGAAATCTGTTTCCTGCTATTTTGCCTCGCTTTCAAGTCCGCCTCGTTGACTTCCCTCAACCGATTTTTGGACGATAGTTGTCCTTTATCACTCTGCCAGTTTGTGAATTGCTGTGCCCCTGAGCTCCATTTCTCAACTCGTTTTTTGTGAGCTGAACGCAAGTCCAAAATTTTGGATCATGTCCTATACTGGTTCCCGGTGGGTGGCTGAGACTTTGGTTAATTCTTCTTCCTGCCGGGAAATTAGAGTGACATGTGCCCGTCCAAATGCCTAACAGCTACTCTCTCATGGGTTCTCTCTCGTCCCTTCCATCCTCTGCCAAATTGGGAACCTGTGCAAACCAGGAGGTTAAAGGGCCTGTCTGTCCAAGTTGGGAGATTGATAGTAAGGCAGTTGGAAAGTCAAACTGGAGCACCAGGAGAGGGACTATTCGTTGAGTTTTAGAAACCTTTCGTATTCACAGTGTGTCCATTCTCTAGGTTTCCTGTACATGTTATAGCTGTAGTAATATTCCCTTGAACATGGAGAGTTGGGACCCATGGAAAGGGGGCCATGCAATATTGCTTGAAAGGGTCTGCATTTGCTCACCCAATCTCACCAATCCTCTCAGTCCCAAGTGTCCAGCCTTATGCCACATCCAGCTGTCATTGTAGATAGGGTCTTTCCAGGTTTCCTCAGACACCCTGAAGGAATTGTAAAGAATTTCCCTGTTTTTTGGTTTTGCTTTTGAAATTCCTTTTTATAGTGGGTTTGAGCTGATTCTCGCTGCCATGTTTATGCCACTCTAGACACACTTGATTCCCTTATGGAGACATATCAATACATAGGTTTTAAGATTCTTACTAGTCAGATATATTCCTCTGTGGGAAATATGGGGTTTTGAGTCTCTTTCACTGAGGAAGGTGTCGGTCTTGTCAATTCCAAAGTTGGTTTTTGAAACGGTCCCTGTGCTTATATCAAACTCTGGTTTTATGCATCACCCCACCTCTCCTTCCCCTTTATGCAGGCATAAGAGTGTTTTCTAAATGTGAGACTCTGTTCTCTTTCCTAACTCAGTTCACGTGTAGCCATGTTTACAGGATCTTCATAAGTGATATCTTATGATAAGTTTCTTTTTCTGTGTGACTTATTTCACTTAGAATCATCGTACCTGAATCCACTCACTTTGCTGCTACTGGTCTTATGACATTGATTTCATGGCTGAGGGATATTCCATCGTACGTAAGTACCACAATGTTTTGAACCATTTTTATATTTCCTGGGATATTTAAGGTGTACCCAAGTTGAGGTTCTTGTAGTCAGTGCAGCCCTAAATTTGGAGGTGGCTCTTTCTTATTGATTTTCAGTTTTCCCCATGTATATTCCCTAGACTGGAAGTGGCCTTGGCTCTGTAGCTCTGTTGTTTACTTGTTTTAGGGAACACAATGCACTCCTCCAGTGAGGCAGTTGGCAGTTTACATCCCGCCCATCAGCATAACAAGGCTCCCAGTTCTCCAGGGCCTGTCTTGCCTTTCTGGTTTTTACACATTTTGTGGATGTCCCTTTTGACCGGTGGGAAGTGATACTTCTTTGTAGTGCAGATTTGCATTGCCCGCTTGCTTGCTTGGCCAAAAAGGGCGTATGCGTTTTCTCCTGAATATATTCAGGAGAAAACGCATACGCCCTTTTTGGCCAAGTGCACCATTGTCCAAGTTGTGCCCCTCTTCCTGTGCTTTACAGGCGATTCCAAGGTACCTCTTGAAATCTGTTTCCTGCTATTTTGCCTCGCTTTCAAGTCCGCCTCGTTGACTTCCCTCAACAGATTTTTGGACGATAGTTGTCCTTTATCACTCTGCCAGTTTGTGAATTGCTGTGCCCCTGAGCTCCATTTCTCAACTCGTTTTTTGGGAGCTGAACGCAAGTCCAAAATTTTGGATCATGTCCTATACTGGTTCCCGGTGGGTGGCTGAGACTTTGGTTAATTCTTCTTCCTGCCGGGAAATTAGAGTGACATGTGCCCGTCCAAATGCCTAACAGCTACTCTCTCATGGGTTCTCTCTCGTCCCTTCCATCCTCTGCCAAATTGGGAACCTGTGCAAACCAGGAGGTTAAAGGGCCTGTCTGTCCAAGTTGGGAGATTGATAGTAAGGCAGTTGGAAAGTCAAACTGGAGCACCAGGAGAGGGACTATTCGTTGAGTTTTAGAAACCTTTCGTATTCACAGTGTGTCCATTCTCTAGGTTTCCTGTACATGTTATAGCTGTAGTAATATTCCCTTGAACATGGAGAGTTGGGACCCATGGAATGGGGGCCATGCAATATTGCTTGAAAGGGTCTGCATTTGCTCACCCAATCTCACCAATCCTCTCAGTCCCAAGTGTCCAGCCTTATGCCACATCCAGCTGTCATTGTAGATAGGGTCTTTCCAGGTTTCCTCAGACACCCTGAAGGAATTGTAAAGAATTTCCCTGTTTTTTGGTTTTGCTTTTGAAATTCCTTTTTATACTGGGTTTGAGCTGATTCTCGCTGCCATGTTTATGCCACTCTAGACACACTTGATTCCCTTATGGAGACATATCAATACATAGGTTTTAAGATTCTTACTAGTCAGATATATTCCTCTGTGGGAAATATGGGGTTTTGAGTCTCTTTCACTGAGGAAGGTGTCGGTCTTGTCAATTCCAAAGTTGGTTTTTGAAACGGTCCCTGTGCTTATATAAACTCTGGTTTTATGCATCACCCCACCTCTCCTTCCCCTTTATGCAGGCATAAGAGTGTATTCTAAATGTGAGACTCTGTTCCCTTTCCTAACTCAATTCACGTGTAGCCATGTTTACAGGATCTTCATAAGTGATATCTTATGATAAGTTTCTTTTTCTGTGTGACTTATTTCACTTAGAATCATCGTACCTGAATCCACTCACTTTGCTGCTACTGGTCTTATGACATTGATTTCATGGCTGAGGGATATTCCATCGTACGTAAGTACCACAATGTTTTGAACCATTTTTATATTTCCTGGGATATTTAAGGTGTACCCAAGTTGAGGTTCTTGTAGCCAGTGCAGCCCTAAATTTGGAGGTGGCTCTTTCTTATTGATTTTCAGTTTTCCCCAGGTATATTCCCTAGACTGGAAGTGGCCTTGGCTCTGTAGCTCTGTTGTTTACTTGTTTTAGGGAACACAATGCACTCCTCCAGTGATGCAGTTGGCAATTTACATCCCGCCCATCAGCATAACAAGGCTCCCAGTTCTCCAGGGCCTGTCTTGCCTTTCTGGTTTTTACACATTTTGTGGATGTCCCTTTTGACCGGTGGGAAGTGATACTTCTTTGTAGTGCAGATTTGCATTGCCCGCTTGCTTGCTTGGCCAAAAAGGGCGTATGCGTTTTCTCCTGAATATATTCAGGAGAAGACGCATACACCCTTTTTGGCCAAGTGCACCATTGTCCAAGTTGTGCCCCTCTTCCTGTGCTTTACAGGCGATTCCAAGGTACCTCTTGAAATCTGTTTCCTGCTATTTTGCCTCGCTTTCAAGTCCGCCTCGTTGACTTCCCTCAACAGATTTTTGGACGATAGTTGTCCTTTATCACTCTGCCACTTTGTGAATTGCTGTGCCCCTGAGCTCCATTTCTCAACTCCTTTTTTGGGAGCTGAACGCAAGTCCAAAATTTTGGATCCTGTCCTATACTGGTTCCCGGTGGGTGGCTGAGACTTTGGTTAATTCTTCTTCCTGCCGGGAAATTAGAGTGACATGTGCCCGTCCAAATGCCTAACAGCTACTCTCTCATGGGTTCTCCCTCGTCCCTTCCATCCTCTGCCAAATTGGGAACCTGTGCAAACCAGGAGGTTAAAGGGCCTGTCTCTCCAAGTTGGGAGATTGATAGTAAGGCAGTTGGAATGTCAAACTGGAGCACCAGGAGAGGGACTATTCGTTGAGTTTTAAAAACCTTTCATATTCACCATGTGTCCATTCTCTAGGTTTCCTGTACATGTTATAGCTGTAGTAATATTCCCTTGAACCTGGAGAGTTGGGACCCATGGAATGGGGGCCATGCATTATTGCTTGAAAGGGTCTGCATTTGCTCACCCAATCTCACCAATCCTCTCAGTCCCAAGTGTCCAGCCTTATGCCACATCCAGCTGTCATTGTAGATAGGGTCTTTCCAGGTTTCCTCAGACACCCTGAAGGAATTGTAAAGAATTTCCCTGTTTTTTGGTTTTGCTTTTGAAATTCCTTTTTATAGTGGGTTTGAGCTGATTCTCGCTGCCATGTTTATGCCACTCTAGACACACTTGATTCCCTTATGGAGTCATATCAATACATAGGTTTTAAGATTCTTACTAGTCAGATATATTCCTCTGCGGGAAATATGGGGTTTTGAGCCTCTTTCAATGAGGAAGGTGTAGGTCTTGTCTATTCCAAAGTTGGTTTTTGGAACGGTCCATGTGCTTATATCAAACTCTGGTTTTATGCATCACCCCACCTCTCCATCCCCTTTATGCAGGCATAAGAGTGTTTTCTAAATGTGAGACTCTGTTCTATTTCCTAACTCAGTTCACGTGTAGCCATGTTTACAGGATCTTCATAAGTGATATCTTATGATAAGTTCCTTATTCTGTGTGACTTATTTCACTTAGAATCATCGTACCTGAATCCACTCACTTTGCTGCTACTGGTCTTATGACATTGATTTCATCGCTGAGGGATATTCCATCGTACGTAAGTACCACCATGTTTTGAACCATTTTTATATTTCCTGGGATATTTAAGGTGTACCCAAGTTGAGGTTCTTGTAGCCAGTGCAGCCCTAAATTTGGACGTGGCTCTTTCTTATTGATTTTCAGTTTTCCCAAGGTATATTCCCTAGACTGGATGTGGCCTTGGCTCTATAGCTCTGTTGTTTACTTGTTTTAGGGAACACAATGCACTCCTCCAGTGAGGCAGTTGGCAATTTACATCCCGCCCATCAGCATAACAAGGCTCCCATTTCTCCAGGGCCTGTCTTGCCTTTCTGGTTTTTACACATTTTGTGGATGTCCCTTTTGACCGGTGGGAAGTGATACTTCTTTGTAGTGCAGATTTGCATTGCCCGCTTGCTTGCTTGGCCAAAAAGGGCGTATGCGTTTTCTCCTGAATATATTCAGGAGAAAACGCATACGCCCTTTTTGGCCAAGTGCACCATTGTCCAAGTTGTGCCCCTCTTCCTGTGCTTTACAGGCGATTCCAAGGTACCTCTTGAAATCTGTTTCCTGCTATTTTGCCTCACTTTCAAGTCCGCCTCGTTGACTTCCCTCAACAGATTTTTGGACGATAGTTGTCCTTTATCACTCTGCCAGTATGTGAATTGCTGTGCCCCTGAGCTCCATTTCTCAACTCGTTTTTTGGGAGCTGAACGCAAGTCCAAAATTTTGGATCATGTCCTATACTGGTTCCCGGTGGGTGGCTGAGACTTTGGTTAATTCTTCTTCCTGCCGGGAAATTAGAGTGACATGTGCCCGTCCAAATGCCTAACAGCTACTCTCTCATGGGTTCTCCCTCGTCCCTTCCATCCTCTGCCAAATTGGGAACCTGTGCAAACCAGGAGGTTAAAGGGCCTGTCTCTCCAAGTTGGGAGATTGATAGTAAGGCAGTTGGAAAGTCAAACTGGAGCACCAGGAGAGGGACTATTCGTTGAGTTTTAGAAACCTTTCGTATTCACAGTGTGTCCATTCTCTAGGTTTCCTGTACATGTTATAGCTGTAGTAATATTCCCTTGAACCTGGAGAGTTGGGACCCATGGAATGGGGGCCATGCATTATTGCTTGAAAGGGTCTGCATTTGCTCACCCAATCTCACCAATCCTCTCAGTCCCAAGTGTCCAGCCTTATGCCACATCCAGCTGTCATGGTAGATAGGGTCTTTCCAGGTTTCCTCAGACACCCTGAAGGAATTGTAAAGAATTTCCCTGTTTTTTGGTTTTGCTTTTGAAATTCCTTTTTATAGTGGGTTTGAGCTGATTCTCGCTGCCATGTTTATGCCACTCTAGACACACTTGATTCCCTTATGGAGACATATCAATACATAGGTTATAAGATTCTTACTAGTCAGATATATTCCTCTGTGGGAAATATGGGGTTTTGAGTCTCTTTCACTGAGGAAGGTGTCGGTCTTGTCAATTCCAAAGTTGGTTTTTGAAACGGTCCCTGTGCTTATATCAAACTCTGGTTTTATGCATCACCCCACCTCTCCTTCCCCTTTATGCAGGCATAAGCGTGTTTTCTAAATGTGAGACTCTGTTCTCTTTCCTAACTCAGTTCACGTGTAGCCATGTTTACAGGATCTTCATAAGTGATATCTTATGATAAGTTTCTTTTTCTGTGTGACTTATTTCACTTAGAATCATCGTACCTGAATCCACTCACTTTGCTGCTACTGGTCTTATGACATTGATTTCATGGCTGAGGGATATTCCATCGTACGTAAGTACCACAATGTTTTGAACCATTTTTATATTTCCTGGGATATTTAAGGTGTACCCAAGTTGAGGTTCTTGTAGTCAGTGCAGCCCTAAATTTGGAGGTGGCTCTTTCTTATTGATTTTCAGATTTCCGAAGGTATATTCCCTAGACTGGAAGTGGCCTTGGCTCTGTAGCTCTGTTGTTTACTTGTTTTAGGGAACACAATGCACTCCTCCAGTGAGGCAGTTGGCAATTTACATCCCGCCCATCAGCATAACAAGGCTCCCTGTTCTCCAGGGCCTGTCTTGCCTTTCTGGTTTTTACACATTTTGTGGATGTCCCTTTTGACCGGTGGGAAGTGATACTTCTTTGTAGTGCAGATTTGCAATGCCCGCTTGCTTGCTTGGCCAAAAAGGGCGTATGCGTTTTCTCCTGAATATATTCAGGAGAAAACGCATACGCCCTTTTTGGCCAAGTGCACCATTGTCCAAGTTGTGCCCCACTTCCTGTGCTTTACAGGCGATTCCAACGTACCTCTTGAAATCTGTTTCCTGCTATTTTGCCTCACTTTCAAGTCCGCCTCGTTGACTTCCCTCAACAGATTTTTGGACGATAGTTGTCCTTTATCACTCTGCCAGTTTGTGAATTGCTGTGCCCCTGAGCTCCATTTCTCAACTCGTTTTTTGTGAGCTGAACGCAAGTCCAAAATTTTGGATCATGTCCTATACTGGTTCCCGGTGGGTGGCTGAGACTTTGGTTAATTCTTCTTCCTGCCGGGAAATTAGAGTGACATGTGCCCGTCCAAATGCCTAACAGCTACTCTCTCATGGGTTCTCCCTCGTCCCTTCCATCCTCTGCCAAATTGGGAACCTGTGCAAACCAGGAGGTTAAAGGGCCTGTCTGTCCAAGTTGGGAGATTGATAGTAAGGCAGTTGGAAAGTCAAACTGGAGCACCAGGAGAGGGACTATTCGTTGAGTTTTAGAAACCTTTCGTATTCACAGTGTGTCCATTCTCTAGGTTTCCTGTACATGTTATAGCTGTAGTAATATTCCCTTGAACATGGAGAGTTGGGACCCATGGAATGGGGGCCATGCAATATTGCTTGAAAGGGTCTGCATTTGCTCACCCAATCTCACCAATCCTCTCAGTCCCAAGTGTCCAGCCTTATGCCACATCCAGCTGTCATTGTAGATAGGGTCTTTCCAGGTTTCCTCAGACACCCTGAAGGAATTGTAAAGAATTTCCCTGTTTTTTGGTTTTGCTTTTGAAATTCCTTTTTATACTGGGTTTGAGCTGATTCTCGCTGCCATGTTTATGCCACTCTAGACACACTTGATTCCCTTATGGAGACATATCAATACATAGGTTTTAAGATTCTTACTAGTCAGATATATTCCTCTGTGGGAAATATGGGGTTTTGAGTCTCTTTCACTGAGGAAGGTGTCGGTCTTGTCAATTCCAAAGTTGGTTTTTGAAACGGTCCCTGTGCTTATATAAACTCTGGTTTTATGCATCACCCCACCTCTCCTTCCCCTTTATGCAGGCATAAGAGTGTATTCTAAATGTGAGACTCTGTTCCCTTTCCTAACTCAATTCACGTGTAGCCATGTTTACAGGATCTTCATAAGTGATATCTTATGATAAGTTTCTTTTTCTGTGTGACTTATTTCACTTAGAATCATCGTACCTGAATCCACTCACTTTGCTGCTACTGGTCTTATGACATTGATTTCATGGCTGAGGGATATTCCATCGTACGTAAGTACCACAATGTTTTGAACCATTTTTATATTTCCTGGGATATTTAAGGTGTACCCAAGTTGAGGTTCTTGTAGCCAGTGCAGCCCTAAATTTGGAGGTGGCTCTTTCTTATTGATTTTCAGTTTTCCCCAGGTATATTCCCTAGACTGGAAGTGGCCTTGGCTCTGTAGCTCTGTTGTTTACTTGTTTTAGGGAACACAATGCACTCCTCCAGTGAGGCAGTTGGCAATTTACATCCCGCCCATCAGCATAACAAGGCTCCCATTTCTCCAGGGCCTGTCTTGCCTTTCTGGTTTTTACACATTTTGTGGATGTCCCTTTTGACCGGTGGGAAGTGATACTTCTTTGTAGTGCAGATTTGCATTGCCTGCTTGCTTGCTTGGCCAAAAAGGGCGTATGCGTTTTCTCCTGAATATATTCAGGAGAAGACGCATACGCCCTTTTTGGCCAAGTGCACCATTGTCCAAGTTGTGCCCCTCTTCCTGTGCTTTACAGGCGATTCCAAGGTACCTCTTGAAATCTGTTTCCTGCTATTTTGCCTCACTTTCAAGTCCGCCTCGTTGACTTCCCTCAACAGATTTTTGGACGATAGTTGTCCTTTATCACTCTGCCAGTATGTGAATTGCTGTGCCCCTGAGCTCCATTTCTCAACTCGTTTTTTGGGAGCTGAACGCAAGTCCAAAATTTTGGATCATGTCCTATACTGGTTCCCGGTGGGTGGCTGAGACTTTGGTTAATTCTTCTTCCTGCCGGGAAATTAGAGTGACATGTGCCCGTCCAAATGCCTAACAGCTACTCTCTCATGGGTTCTCCCTCGTCCCTTCCATCCTCTGCCAAATTGGGAACCTGTGCAAACCAGGAGGTTAAAGGGCCTGTCTCTCCAAGTTGGGAGATTGATAGTAAGGCAGTTGGAAAGTCAAACTGGAGCACCAGGAGAGGGACTATTCGTTGAGTTTTAGAAACCTTTCGTATTCACAGTGTGTCCATTCTCTAGGTTTCCTGTACATGTTATAGCTGTAGTAATATTCCCTTGAACCTGGAGAGTTGGGACCCATGGAATGGGGGCCATGCATTATTGCTTGAAAGGGTCTGCATTTGCTCACCCAATCTCACCAATCCTCTCAGTCCCAAGTGTCCAGCCTTATGCCACATCCAGCTGTCATGGTAGATAGGGTCTTTCCAGGTTTCCTCAGACACCCTGAAGGAATTGTAAAGAATTTCCCTGTTTTTTGGTTTTGCTTTTGAAATTCCTTTTTATAGTGGGTTTGAGCTGATTCTCGCTGCCATGTTTATGCCACTCTAGACACACTTGATTCCCTTATGGAGACATATCAATACATAGGTTATAAGATTCTTACTAGTCAGATATATTCCTCTGTGGGAAATATGGGGTTTTGAGTCTCTTTCACTGAGGAAGGTGTCGGTCTTGTCAATTCCAAAGTTGGTTTTTGAAACGGTCCCTGTGCTTATATCAAACTCTGGTTTTATGCATCACCCCACCTCTCCTTCCCCTTTATGCAGGCATAAGCGTGTTTTCTAAATGTGAGACTCTGTTCTCTTTCCTAACTCAGTTCACGTGTAGCCATGTTTACAGGATCTTCATAAGTGATATCTTATGATAAGTTTCTTTTTCTGTGTGACTTATTTCACTTAGAATCATCGTACCTGAATCCACTCACTTTGCTGCTACTGGTATTATGACATTGATTTCATGGCTGAGGGATATTCCATCGTACGTAAGTACCACAATGTTTTGAACCATTTTTATATTTCCTGGGATATTTAAGGTGTACCCAAGTTGAGGTTCTTGTAGTCAGTGCAGCCCTAAATTTGGAGGTGGCTCTTTCTTATTGATTTTCAGATTTCCGAAGGTATATTCCCTAGACTGGAAGTGGCCTTGGCTCTGTAGCTCTGTTGTTTACTTGTTTTAGGGAACACAATGCACTCCTCCAGTGAGGCAGTTGGCAATTTACATCCCGCCCATCAGCATAACAAGGCTCCCTGTTCTCCAGGGCCTGTCTTGCCTTTCTGGTTTTTACACATTTTGTGGATGTCCCTTTTGACCGGTGGGAAGTGATACTTCTTTGTAGTGCAGATTTGCAATGCCCGCTTGCTTGCTTGGCCAAAAAGGGCGTATGCGTTTTCTCCTGAATATATTCAGGAGAAAACGCATACGCCCTTTTTGGCCAAGTGCACCATTGTCCAAGTTGTGCCCCACTTCCTGTGCTTTACAGGCGATTCCAACGTACCTCTTGAAATCTGTTTCCTGCTATTTTGCCTCACTTTCAAGTCCGCCTCGTTGACTTCCCTCAACAGATTTTTGGACGATAGTTGTCCTTTATCACTCTGCCAGTTTGTGAATTGCTGTGCCCCTGAGCTCCATTTCTCAACTCGTTTTTTGTGAGCTGAACGCAAGTCCAAAATTTTGGATCATGTCCTATACTGGTTCCCGGTGGGTGGCTGAGACTTTGGTTAATTCTTCTTCCTGCCGGGAAATTAGAGTGACATGTGCCCGTCCAAATGCCTAACAGCTACTCTCTCATGGGTTCTCCCTCGTCCCTTCCATCCTCTGCCAAATTGGGAACCTGTGCAAACCAGGAGGTTAAAGGGCCTGTCTGTCCAAGTTGGGAGATTGATAGTAAGGCAGTTGGAAAGTCAAACTGGAGCACCAGGAGAGGGACTATTCGTTGAGTTTTAGAAACCTTTCGTATTCACAGTGTGTCCATTCTCTAGGTTTCCTGTACATGTTATAGCTGTAGTAATATTCCCTTGAACATGGAGAGTTGGGACCCATGGAATGGGGGCCATGCAATATTGCTTGAAAGGGTCTGCATTTGCTCACCCAATCTCACCAATCCTCTCAGTCCCAAGTGTCCAGCCTTATGCCACATCCAGCTGTCATTGTAGATAGGGTCTTTCCAGGTTTCCTCAGACACCCTGAAGGAATTGTAAAGAATTTCCCTGTTTTTTGGTTTTGCTTTTGAAATTCCTTTTTATACTGGGTTTGAGCTGATTCTCGCTGCCATGTTTATGCCACTCTAGACACACTTGATTCCCTTATGGAGACATATCAATACATAGGTTTTAAGATTCTTACTAGTCAGATATATTCCTCTGTGGGAAATATGGGGTTTTGAGTCTCTTTCACTGAGGAAGGTGTCGGTCTTGTCAATTCCAAAGTTGGTTTTTGAAACGGTCCCTGTGCTTATATAAACTCTGGTTTTATGCATCACCCCACCTCTCCTTCCCCTTTATGCAGGCATAAGAGTGTATTCTAAATGTGAGACTCTGTTCCCTTTCCTAACTCAATTCACGTGTAGCCATGTTTACAGGATCTTCATAAGTGATATCTTATGATAAGTTTCTTTTTCTGTGTGACTTATTTCACTTAGAATCATCGTACCTGAATCCACTCACTTTGCTGCTACTGGTCTTATGACATTGATTTCATGGCTGAGGGATATTCCATCGTACGTAAGTACCACAATGTTTTGAACCATTTTTATATTTCCTGGGATATTTAAGGTGTACCCAAGTTGAGGTTCTTGTAGCCAGTGCAGCCCTAAATTTGGAGGTGGCTCTTTCTTATTGATTTTCAGTTTTCCCCAGGTATATTCCCTAGACTGGAAGTGGCCTTGGCTCTGTAGCTCTGTTGTTTACTTGTTTTAGGGAACACAATGCACTCCTCCAGTGATGCAGTTGGCAATTTACATCCCGCCCATCAGCATAACAAGGCTCCCAGTTCTCCAGGGCCTGTCTTGCCTTTCTGGTTTTTACACATTTTGTGGATGTCCCTTTTGACCGGTGGGAAGTGATACTTCTTTGTAGTGCAGATTTGCATTGCCCGCTTGCTTGCTTGGCCAAAAAGGGCGTATGCGTTTTCTCCTGAATATATTCAGGAGAAGACGCATACACCCTTTTTGGCCAAGTGCACCATTGTCCAAGTTGTGCCCCTCTTCCTGTGCTTTACAGGCGATTCCAAGGTACCTCTTGAAATCTGTTTCCTGCTATTTTGCCTCGCTTTCAAGTCCGCCTCGTTGACTTCCCTCAACAGATTTTTGGACGATAGTTGTCCTTTATCACTCTGCCAGTTTGTGAATTGCTGTGCCCCTGAGCTCCATTTCTCAACTCGTTTTTTGTGAGCTGAACGCAAGTCCAAAATTTTGGATCCTGTCCTATACTGGTTCCCGGTGTGTGGCTGAGACTTTGGTTAATTCTTCTTCCTGCCGGGAAATTAGAGTGACATGTGCCCGTCCAAATGCCTAACAGCTACTCTCTCATGGGTTCTCCCTCGTCCCTTCCATCCTCTGCCAAATTGGGAACCTGTGCAAACCAGGAGGTTAAAGGGCCTGTCTCTCCAAGTTGGGAGATTGATAGTAAGGCAGTTGGAAAGTCAAACTGGAGCACCAGGAGAGGGACTATTCGTTGAGTTTTAAAAACCTTTCATATTCACCATGTGTCCATTCTCTAGGTTTCCTGTACATGTTATAGCTGTAGTAATATTCCCTTGAACCTGGAGAGTTGGGACCCATGGAATGGGGGCCATGCATTATTGCTTGAAAGGGTCTGCATTTGCTCACCCAATCTCACCAATCCTCTCAGTCCCAAGTGTCCAGCCTTATGCCACATCCAGCTGTCATTGTAGATAGGGTCTTTCCAGGTTTCCTCAGACACCCTGAAGGAATTGTAAAGAATTTCCCTGTTTTTTGGTTTTGCTTTTGAAATTCCTTTTTATAGTGGGTTTGAGCTGATTCTCGCTGCCATGTTTATGCCACTCTAGACACACATGATTCCCTTATGGAGACATATCAATACATAGGTTTTAAGATTCTTACTAGTCAGATATATTCCTCTGTGGGAAATATGGGGTTTTGAGTCTCTTTCACTGAGGAAGGTGTCGGTTTTGTCAATTCCAAAGTTGGTTTTTGAAACGGTCCCTGTGCTTATATCAAACTCTGGTTTTATGCATCACCCCACCTCTCCTTCCCCTTTATGCAGGCATAAGAGTGTTTTCTAAATGTGAGACTCTGTTCTATTTCCTAACTCAGTTCACGTGTAGCCATGTTTACAGGATCTTCATAAGTGATATCTTATGATAAGTTCCTTTTTCTGTGTGACTTATTTCACTTAGAATCATCGTACCTGAATCCACTCACTTTGCTGCTACTGGTTTTATGACATTGATTTCATCGCTGAGGGATATTCCATCGTACGTAAGTACCACAATGTTTTGAACCATTTTTATATTTCCTGGGATATTTAAGGTGTACCCAAGTTGAGGTTCTTGTAGCCAGTGCAGCCCTAAATTTGGAGGTGGCTCTTTCTTATTGATTTTCAGTTTTCCCAAGGTATATTCCCTAGACTGGATGTGGCCTTGGCTCTATAGCTCTGTTTTTTTCTTGTTTTAGGGAACACAATGCACTCCTCCAGTGAGGCAGTTGGCAATTTACATCCCGTCCATCAGCATAACAAGGCTCCCAATTCTCCAGGGCCTGTCTTGCCTTTCTGGTTTTTACACATTTTGTGGATGTCCCTTTTGACCGGTGGGAAGTGATACTTCTTTGTAGTGCAGATTTGCATTGCCCGCTTGCTTGCTTGGCCAAAAAGGGCGTATGCGTTTTCTCCTGAATATATTCAGGAGAAAACGCATACGCCCTTTTTGGCCAAGTGCACCATTGTCCAAGTTGTGCCCCTCTTCCTGTGCTTTACAGGCGATTCCAAGGTACCTCTTGAAATCTGTTTCCTGCTATTTTGCCTCACTTTCAAGTCCGCCTCGTTGACTTCCCTCAACAGATTTTTGGACGATAGTTGTCCTTTATCACTCTGCCAGTATGTGAATTGCTGTGCCCCTGAGCTCCATTTCTCAACTCGTTTTTTGGGAGCTGAACGCAAGTCCAAAATTTTGGATCATGTCCTATACTGGTTCCCGGTGGGTGGCTGAGACTTTGGTTAATTCTTCTTCCTGCCGGGAAATTAGAGTGACATGTGCCCGTCCAAATGCCTAACAGCTACTCTCTCATGGGTTCTCCCTCGTCCCTTCCATCCTCTGCCAAATTGGGAACCTGTGCAAACCAGGAGGTTAAAGGGCCTGTCTCTCCAAGTTGGGAGATTGATAGTAAGGCAGTTGGAAAGTCAAACTGGAGCACCAGGAGAGGGACTATTCGTTGAGTTTTAGAAACCTTTCGTATTCACAGTGTGTCCATTCTCTAGGTTTCCTGTACATGTTATAGCTGTAGTAATATTCCCTTGAACCTGGAGAGTTGGGACCCATGGAATGGGGGCCATGCATTATTGCTTGAAAGGGTCTGCATTTGCTCACCCAATCTCAACAATCCTCTCAGTCCCAAGTGTCCAGCCTTATGCCACATCCAGCTGTCATGGTAGATAGGGTCTTTCCAGGTTTCCTCAGACACCCTGAAGGAATTGTAAAGAATTTCCCTGTTTTTTGGTTTTGCTTTTGAAATTCCTTTTTATAGTGGGTTTGAGCTGATTCTCGCTGCCATGTTTATGCCACTCTAGACACACATGATTCCCTTATGGAGACATATCAATACATAGGTTTTAAGATTCTTACTAGTCAGATATATTCCTCTGTGGGAAATATGGGGTTTTGAGTCTCTTTCACTGAGGAAGGTGTCGGTTTTGTCAATTCCAAAGTTGGTTTTTGAAACGGTCCCTGTGCTTATATCAAACTCTGGTTTTATGCATCACCCCACCTCTCCTTCCCCTTTATGCAGGCATAAGAGTGTTTTCTAAATGTGAGACTCTGTTCTCTTTCCCAACTCAGTTCACGTGTAGCCATGTTTACAGGATCTTCCTAAGTGATATCTTATGATAAGTTTCTTTTTCTGTGTGACTTATTTCACTTAGAATCATCGTACCTGAATCCACTCACTTTTCTGCTACTGGTCTTATGACATTGATTTCATGGCTGAGGGATATTCCATCGTACGTAAGTACCACAATGTTTTGAACCATTTTTATATTTCCTGGGATATTTAAGGTGTACCCAAGTTGAGGTTCTTGTAGCCAGTGAAGCCCTAAATTTGGAGGTGGCTCTTTCTTATTGATTTTCAGTTTTCCCAAGGTATATTCCCTAGACTGGATGTGGCCTTGGCTCAGTAGCTCTGTTGTTTACTTGTTTTAGGGAACACAATGCAATCCTCCAGTGAGGCAGTTGGCAATTTACATCCCGCCCATCAGCATAACAAGGTTCCCTGTTCTCCAGGGCCTGTCTTGCCTTTCTGGTTTTTACACATTTTGTGGATGTCCCTTTTGACCGGTGGGAAGTGATACTTCTATGTAGTGCAGATTTGCAATGCCCGCTTGCTTGCTTGGCAAAAAAGGGCGTATGCGTTTTCTCCTGAATATATTCAGGAGAAAACGCATACGCCCTTTTTGGCCAAGTGCACCATTGTCCAAGTTGGGCCCCTCTTGCTGTGCTTTACAGGCGATTCCAACGTACCTCTTGAAATCTGTTTCCTGCTATTTTGCCTCGCTTTCAAGTCCGCCTCGTTGACTTCCCTCAACAGATTTTTGGACGATAGTTGTCCTTTATCACTCTGCCACTTTGTGAATTGCTGTGCCCCTGAGCTCCATTTCTCAACTCCTTTTTTGGGAGCTGAACGCAAGTCCAAAATTTTGGATCCTGTCCTATACTGGTTCCCGGTGGGTGGCTGAGACTTTGGTTAATTCTTCTTCCTGCCGGGAAATTAGAGTGACATGTGCCCGTCCAAATGCCTAACAGCTACTCTCTCATGGGTTCTCCCTCGTCCCTTCCATCCTCTGCCAAATTGGGAACCTGTGCAAACCAGGAGGTTAAAGGGCCTGTCTCTCCAAGTTGGGAGATTGATAGTAAGGCAGTTGGAAAGTCAAACTGGAGCACCAGGAGAGGGACTATTCGTTGAGTTTTAGAAACCTTTCTTATTCACAGTGTGTCCATTCTCTAGGTTTCCTGTACATGTTATAGCTGTAGTGATATTCCCTTGAACATGGAGAGTTGGGACCCATGGAATGGGGGCCATGCATTATTGCTTGAAAGGGTCTGCATTTGCTCACCCAATCTCACCAATCCTCTCAGTCCCAAGTGTCCAGCCTTATGCCACATCCAGCTGTCATTGTAGATAGGGTCTTTCCAGGTTTCCTCAGACACCCTGAAGGAATTGTAAAGAATTTCCCTGTTTTTTGGTTTTGCTTTTGAAATTCCTTTTTATAGTGGGTTTGAGCTGATTCTTGCTGCCATGTTTATGCCACTCTAGACACACTTGATTCCCTTATGGAGTCATATCAATACATAGGTTTTAAGATTCTTACTAGTCAGATATATTCCTCTGCGGGAAATATGGGGTTTTGAGCCTCTTTCAATGAGGAAGGTGTAGGTCTTGTCTATTCCAAAGTTGGTTTTTGGAACGGTCCATGTGCTTATATCAAACTCTGGTTTTATGCATCACCCCACCTCTCCATCCCCTTTATGCAGGCATAAGAGTGTTTTCTAAATGTGAGACTCTGTTCTATTTCCTAACTCAGTTCACGTGTAGCCATGTTTACAGGATCTTCATAAGTGATATCTTATGATAAGTTCCTTATTCTGTGTGACTTATTTCACTTAGAATCATCGTACCTGAATCCACTCACTTTGCTGCTACTGGTCTTATGACATTGATTTCATCGCTGAGGGATATTCCATCGTACGTAAGTACCACCATGTTTTGAACCATTTTTATATTTCCTGGGATATTTAAGGTGTACCCAAGTTGAGGTTCTTGTAGCCAGTGCAGCCCTAAATTTGGACGTGGCTCTTTCTTATTGATTTTCAGTTTTCCCAAGGTATATTCCCTAGACTGGATGTGGCCTTGGCTCTATAGCTCTGTTGTTTACTTGTTTTAGGGAACACAATGCACTCCTCCAGTGAGGCAGTTGGCAATTTACATCCCGCCCATCAGCATAACAAGGCTCCCATTTCTCCAGGGCCTGTCTTGCCTTTCTGGTTTTTACACATTTTGTGGATGTCCCTTTTGACCGGTGGGAAGTGATACTTCTTTGTAGTGCAGATTTGCATTGCCTGCTTGCTTGCTTGGCCAAAAAGGGCGTATGCGTTTTCTCCTGAATATATTCAGGAGAAAACGCATACGCCCTTTTTGGCCAAGTGCACCATTGTCCAAGTTGTGCCCCTCTTCCTGTGCTTTACAGGCGATTCCAAGGTACCTCTTGAAATCTGTTTCCTGCTATTTTGCCTCACTTTCAAGTCCGCCTCGTTGACTTCCCTCAACAGATTTTTGGACGATAGTTGTCCTTTATCACTCTGCCAGTATGTGAATTGCTGTGCCCCTGAGCTCCATTTCTCAACTCGTTTTTTGGGAGCTGAACGCAAGTCCAAAATTTTGGATCATGTCCTATACTGGTTCCCGGTGGGTGGCTGAGACTTTGGTTAATTCTTCTTCCTGCCGGGAAATTAGAGTGACATGTGCCCGTCCAAATGCCTAACAGCTACTCTCTCATGGGTTCTCCCTCGTCCCTTCCATCCTCTGCCAAATTGGGAACCTGTGCAAACCAGGAGGTTAAAGGGCCTGTCTCTCCAAGTTGGGAGATTGATAGTAAGGCAGTTGGAAAGTCAAACTGGAGCACCAGGAGAGGGACTATTCGTTGAGTTTTAGAAACCTTTCGTATTCACAGTGTGTCCATTCTCTAGGTTTCCTGTACATGTTATAGCTGTAGTAATATTCCCTTGAACCTGGAGAGTTGGGACCCATGGAATGGGGGCCATGCATTATTGCTTGAAAGGGTCTGCATTTGCTCACCCAATCTCACCAATCCTCTCAGTCCCAAGTGTCCAGCCTTATGCCACATCCAGCTGTCATGGTAGATAGGGTCTTTCCAGGTTTCCTCAGACACCCTGAAGGAATTGTAAAGAATTTCCCTGTTTTTTGGTTTTGCTTTTGAAATTCCTTTTTATAGTGGGTTTGAGCTGATTCTCGCTGCCATGTTTATGCCACTCTAGACACACTTGATTCCCTTATGGAGACATATCAATACATAGGTTATAAGATTCTTACTAGTCAGATATATTCCTCTGTGGGAAATATGGGGTTTTGAGTCTCTTTCACTGAGGAAGGTGTCGGTCTTGTCAATTCCAAAGTTGGTTTTTGAAACGGTCCCTGTGCTTATATCAAACTCTGGTTTTATGCATCACCCCACCTCTCCTTCCCCTTTATGCAGGCATAAGCGTGTTTTCTAAATGTGAGACTCTGTTCTCTTTCCTAACTCAGTTCACGTGTAGCCATGTTTACAGGATCTTCATAAGTGATATCTTATGATAAGTTTCTTTTTCTGTGTGACTTATTTCACTTAGAATCATCGTACCTGAATCCACTCACTTTGCTGCTACTGGTCTTATGACATTGATTTCATGGCTGAGGGATATTCCATCGTACGTAAGTACCACAATGTTTTGAACCATTTTTATATTTCCTGGGATATTTAAGGTGTACCCAAGTTGAGGTTCTTGTAGTCAGTGCAGCCCTAAATTTGGAGGTGGCTCTTTCTTATTGATTTTCAGATTTCCGAAGGTATATTCCCTAGACTGGAAGTGGCCTTGGCTCTGTAGCTCTGTTGTTTACTTGTTTTAGGGAACACAATGCACTCCTCCAGTGAGGCAGTTGGCAATTTACATCCCGCCCATCAGCATAACAAGGCTCCCTGTTCTCCAGGGCCTGTCTTGCCTTTCTGGTTTTTACACATTTTGTGGATGTCCCTTTTGACCGGTGGGAAGTGATACTTCTTTGTAGTGCAGATTTGCAATGCCCGCTTGCTTGCTTGGCCAAAAAGGGCGTATGCGTTTTCTCCTGAATATATTCAGGAGAAAACGCATACGCCCTTTTTGGCCAAGTGCACCATTGTCCAAGTTGTGCCCCACTTCCTGTGCTTTACAGGCGATTCCAACGTACCTCTTGAAATCTGTTTCCTGCTATTTTGCCTCACTTTCAAGTCCGCCTCGTTGACTTCCCTCAACAGATTTTTGGACGATAGTTGTCCTTTATCACTCTGCCAGTTTGTGAATTGCTGTGCCCCTGAGCTCCATTTCTCAACTCGTTTTTTGTGAGCTGAACGCAAGTCCAAAATTTTGGATCATGTCCTATACTGGTTCCCGGTGGGTGGCTGAGACTTTGGTTAATTCTTCTTCCTGCCGGGAAATTAGAGTGACATGTGCCCGTCCAAATGCCTAACAGCTACTCTCTCATGGGTTCTCCCTCGTCCCTTCCATCCTCTGCCAAATTGGGAACCTGTGCAAACCAGGAGGTTAAAGGGCCTGTCTCTCCAAGTTGGGAGATTGATAGTAAGGCAGTTGGAAAGTCAAACTGGAGCACCAGGAGAGGGACTATTCGTTGAGTTTTAGAAACCTTTCGTATTCACAGTGTGTCCATTCTCTAGGTTTCCTGTACATGTTATAGCTGTAGTAATATTCCCTTGAACCTGGAGAGTTGGGACCCATGGAATGGGGGCCATGCATTATTGCTTGAAAGGGTCTGCATTTGCTCACCCAATCTCACCAATCCTCTCAGTCCCAAGTGTCCAGCCTTATGCCACATCCAGCTGTCATGGTAGATAGGGTCTTTCCAGGTTTCCTCAGACACCCTGAAGGAATTGTAAAGAATTTCCCTGTTTTTTGGTTTTGCTTTTGAAATTCCTTTTTATAGTGGGTTTGAGCTGATTCTCGCTGCCATGTTTATGCCACTCTAGACACACTTGATTCCCTTATGGAGACATATCAATACATAGGTTTTAAGATTCTTACTAGTCAGATATATTCCTCTGTGGGAAATATGGGGTTTTGAGTCTCTTTCACTGAGGAAGGTGTCGGTCTTGTCAATTCCAAAGTTGGTTTTTGAAACGGTCCCTGTGCTTATATCAAACTCTGGTTTTATGCATCACCCCACCTCTCCTTCCCCTTTATGCAGGCATAAGAGTGTTTTCTAAATGTGAGACTCTGTTCTCTTTCCTAACTCAGTTCACGTGTAGCCATGTTTACAGGATCTTCCTAAGTGATATCTTATGATAAGTTTCTTTTTCTGTGTGACTTATTTCACTTAGAATCATCGTACCTGAATCCACTCACTTTGCTGCTACTGGTCTTATGACATTGATTTCATGGCTGAGGGATATTCCATCGTACGTAAGTACCACAATGTTTTGAACCATTTTTATATTTCCTGGGATATTTAAGGTGTACCCAAGTTGAGGTTCTTGTAGCCAGTGCAGCCCTAAATTTGGAGGTGGCTCTTTCTTATTGATTTTCAGTTTTCCCAAGGTATATTCCCTAGACTGGATGTGGCCTTGGCTCTATAGCTCTGTTTTTTTCTTGTTTTAGGGAACACAATGCACTCCTCCAGTGAGGCAGTTGGCAATTTACATCCCGCCCATCAGCATAACAAGGCTCCCAATTCTCCAGGGCCTGTCTTGCCTTTCTGGTTTTTACACATTTTGTGGATGTCCCTTTTGACCGGTGGGAAGTGATACTTCTTTGTAGTGCAGATTTGCATTGCCCGCTTGCTTGCTTGGCCAAAAAGGGCGTATGCGTTTTCTCCTGAATATATTCAGGAGAAAACGCATACGCCCTTTTTGGCCAAGTGCACCATTGTCCAAGTTGTGCCCCTCTTCCTGTGCTTTACAGGCGATTCCAAGGTACCTCTTGAAATCTGTTTCCTGCTATTTTGCCTCACTTTCAAGTCTGCCTCGTTGACTTCCCTCAACAGATTTTTGGACGATAGTTGTCCTTTATCACTCTGCCAGTATGTGAATTGCTGTGCCCCTGAGCTCCATTTCTCAACTCGTTTTTTGGGAGCTGAACGCAAGTCCAAAATTTTGGATCATGTCCTATACTGGTTCCCGGTGGGTGGCTGAGACTTTGGTTAATTCTTCTTCCTGCCGGGAAATTAGAGTGACATGTGCCCGTCCAAATGCCTAACAGCTACTCTCTCATGGGTTCTCCCTCGTCCCTTCCATCCTCTGCCAAATTGGGAACCTGTGCAAACCAGGAGGTTAAAGGGCCTGTCTCTCCAAGTTGGGAGATTGATAGTAAGGCAGTTGGAAAGTCAAACTGGAGCACCAGGAGAGGGACTATTCGTTGAGTTTTAGAAACCTTTCGTATTCACAGTGTGTCCATTCTCTAGGTTTCCTGTACATGTTATAGCTGTAGTAATATTCCCTTGAACCTGGAGAGTTGGGACCCATGGAATGGGGGCCATGCATTATTGCTTGAAAGGGTCTGCATTTGCTCACCCAATCTCAACAATCCTCTCAGTCCCAAGTGTCCAGCCTTATGCCACATCCAGCTGTCATGGTAGATAGGGTCTTTCCAGGTTTCCTCAGACACCCTGAAGGAATTGTAAAGAATTTCCCTGTTTTTTGGTTTTGCTTTTGAAATTCCTTTTTATAGTGGGTTTGAGCTGATTCTCGCTGCCATGTTTATGCCACTCTAGACACACATGATTCCCTTATGGAGACATATCAATACATAGGTTTTAAGATTCTTACTAGTCAGATATATTCCTCTGTGGGAAATATGGGGTTTTGAGTCTCTTTCACTGAGGAAGGTGTCGGTTTTGTCAATTCCAAAGTTGGTTTTTGAAACGGTCCCTGTGCTTATATCAAACTCTGGTTTTATGCATCACCCCACCTCTCCTTCCCCTTTATGCAGGCATAAGAGTGTTTTCTAAATGTGAGACTCTGTTCTCTTTCCCAACTCAGTTCACGTGTAGCCATGTTTACAGGATCTTCCTAAGTGATATCTTATGATAAGTTTCTTTTTCTGTGTGACTTATTTCACTTAGAATCATCGTACCTGAATCCACTCACTTTGCTGCTACTGGTCTTATGACATTGATTTCATGGCTGAGGGATATTCCATCGTACGTAAGTACCACAATGTTTTGAACCATTTTTATATTTCCTGGGATATTTAAGGTGTACCCAAGTTGAGGTTCTTGTAGCCAGTGAAGCCCTAAATTTGGAGGTGGCTCTTTCTTATTGATTTTCAGTTTTCCCAAGGTATATTCCCTAGACTGGATGTGGCCTTGGCTCAGTAGCTCTGTTGTTTACTTGTTTTAGGGAACACAATGCAATCCTCCAGTGAGGCAGTTGGCAATTTACATCCCGCCCATCAGCATAACAAGGTTCCCTGTTCTCCAGGGCCTGTCTTGCCTTTCTGGTTTTTACACATTTTGTGGATGTCCCTTTTGACCGGTGGGAAGTGATACTTCTATGTAGTGCAGATTTGCAATGCACGCTTGCTTGCTTGGCAAAAGAGGGCGTATGCGTTTTCTCCTGAATATATTCAGGAGAAAACGCATACGCCCTTTTTGGCCAAGTGCACCATTGTCCAAGTTGGGCCCCTCTTCCTGTGCTTTACAGGCGATTCCAACGTACCTCTTGAAATCTGTTTCCTGCTATTTTGCCTCGCTTTCAAGTCCGCCTCGTTGACTTCCCTCAACAGATTTTTGGACGATAGTTGTCCTTTATCACTCTGCCACTTTGTGAATTGCTGTGCCCCTGAGCTCCATTTCTCAACTCCTTTTTTGGGAGCTGAACGCAAGTCCAAAATTTTGGATCCTGTCCTATACTGGTTCCCGGTGGGTGGCTGAGACTTTGGTTAATTCTTCTTCCTGCCGGGAAATTAGAGTGACATGTGCCCGTCCAAATGCCTAACAGCTACTCTCTCATGGGTTCTCCCTCGTCCCTTCCATCCTCTGCCAAATTGGGAACCTGTGCAAACCAGGAGGTTAAAGGGCCTGTCTCTCCAAGTTGGGAGATTGATAGTAAGGCAGTTGGAAAGTCAAACTGGAGCACCAGGAGAGGGACTATTCGTTGAGTTTTAGAAACCTTTCTTATTCACAGTGTGTCCATTCTCTAGGTTTCCTGTACATGTTATAGCTGTAGTGATATTCCCTTGAACATGGAGAGTTGGGACCCATGGAATGGGGGCCATGCATTATTGCTTGAAAGGGTCTGCATTTGCTCACCCAATCTCACCAATCCTCTCAGTCCCAAGTGTCCAGCCTTATGCCACATCCAGCTGTCATTGTAGATAGGGTCTTTCCAGGTTTCCTCAGACACCCTGAAGGAATTGTAAAGAATTTCCCTGTTTTTTGGTTTTGCTTTTGAAATTCCTTTTTATAGTGGGTTTGAGCTGATTCTTGCTGCCATGTTTATGCCACTCTAGACACACTTGATTCCCTTATGGAGTCATATCAATACATAGGTTTTAAGATTCTTACTAGTCAGATATATTCCTCTGCGGGAAATATGGGGTTTTGAGCCTCTTTCAATGAGGAAGGTGTAGGTCTTGTCTATTCCAAAGTTGGTTTTTGGAACGGTCCATGTGCTTATATCAAACTCTGGTTTTATGCATCACCCCACCTCTCCATCCCCTTTATGCAGGCATAAGAGTGTTTTCTAAATGTGAGACTCTGTTCTATTTCCTAACTCAGTTCACGTGTAGCCATGTTTACAGGATCTTCATAAGTGATATCTTATGATAAGTTCCTTATTCTGTGTGACTTATTTCACTTAGAATCATCGTACCTGAATCCACTCACTTTGCTGCTACTGGTCTTATGACATTGATTTCATCGCTGAGGGATATTCCATCGTACGTAAGTACCACCATGTTTTGAACCATTTTTATATTTCCTGGGATATTTAAGGTGTACCCAAGTTGAGGTTCTTGTAGCCAGTGCAGCCCTAAATTTGGACGTGGCTCTTTCTTATTGATTTTCAGTTTTCCCAAGGTATATTCCCTAGACTGGATGTGGCCTTGGCTCTATAGCTCTGTTGTTTACTTGTTTTAGGGAACACAATGCACTCCTCCAGTGAGGCAGTTGGCAATTTACATCCCGCCCATCAGCATAACAAGGCTCCCATTTCTCCAGGGCCTGTCTTGCCTTTCTGGTTTTTACACATTTTGTGGATGTCCCTTTTGACCGGTGGGAAGTGATACTTCTTTGTAGTGCAGATTTGCATTGCCTGCTTGCTTGCTTGGCCAAAAAGGGCGTATGCGTTTTCTCCTGAATATATTCAGGAGAAAACGCATACGCCCTTTTTGGCCAAGTGCACCATTGTCCAAGTTGTGCCCCTCTTCCTGTGCTTTACAGGCGATTCCAAGGTACCTCTTGAAATCTGTTTCCTGCTATTTTGCCTCACTTTCAAGTCCGCCTCGTTGACTTCCCTCAACAGATTTTTGGACGATAGTTGTCCTTTATCACTCTGCCAGTATGTGAATTGCTGTGCCCCTGAGCTCCATTTCTCAACTCGTTTTTTGGGAGCTGAACGCAAGTCCAAAATTTTGGATCATGTCCTATACTGGTTCCCGGTGGGTGGCTGAGACTTTGGTTAATTCTTCTTCCTGCCGGGAAATTAGAGTGACATGTGCCCGTCCAAATGCCTAACAGCTACTCTCTCATGGGTTCTCCCTCGTCCCTTCCATCCTCTGCCAAATTGGGAACCTGTGCAAACCAGGAGGTTAAAGGGCCTGTCTCTCCAAGTTGGGAGATTGATAGTAAGGCAGTTGGAAAGTCAAACTGGAGCACCAGGAGAGGGACTATTCGTTGAGTTTTAGAAACCTTTCGTATTCACAGTGTGTCCATTCTCTAGGTTTCCTGTACATGTTATAGCTGTAGTAATATTCCCTTGAACCTGGAGAGTTGGGACCCATGGAATGGGGGCCACGCATTATTGCTTGAAAGGGTCTGCATTTGCTCACCCAATCTCACCAATCCTCTCAGTCCCAAGTGTCCAGCCTTATGCCACATCCAGCTGTCATGGTAGATAGGGTCTTTCCAGGTTTCCTCAGACACCCTGAAGGAATTGTAAAGAATTTCCCTGTTTTTTGGTTTTGCTTTTGAAATTCCTTTTTATAGTGGGTTTGAGCTGATTCTCGCTGCCATGTTTATGCCACTCTAGACACACTTGATTCCCTTATGGAGACATATCAATACATAGGTTATAAGATTCTTACTAGTCAGATATATTCCTCTGTGGGAAATATGGGGTTTTGAGTCTCTTTCACTGAGGAAGGTGTCGGTCTTGTCAATTCCAAAGTTGGTTTTTGAAACGGTCCCTGTGCTTATATCAAACTCTGGTTTTATGCATCACCCCACCTCTCCTTCCCCTTTATGCAGGCATAAGCGTGTTTTCTAAATGTGAGACTCTGTTCTCTTTCCTAACTCAGTTCACGTGTAGCCATGTTTACAGGATCTTCATAAGTGATATCTTATGATAAGTTTCTTTTTCTGTGTGACTTATTTCACTTAGAATCATCGTACCTGAATCCACTCACTTTGCTGCTACTGGTCTTATGACATTGATTTCATGGCTGAGGGATATTCCATCGTACGTAAGTACCACAATGTTTTGAACCATTTTTATATTTCCTGGGATATTTAAGGTGTACCCAAGTTGAGGTTCTTGTAGTCAGTGCAGCCCTAAATTTGGAGGTGGCTCTTTCTTATTGATTTTCAGATTTCCGAAGGTATATTCCCTAGACTGGAAGTGGCCTTGGCTCTGTAGCTCTGTTGTTTACTTGTTTTAGGGAACACAATGCACTCCTCCAGTGAGGCAGTTGGCAATTTACATCCCGCCCATCAGCATAACAAGGCTCCCTGTTCTCCAGGGCCTGTCTTGCCTTTCTGGTTTTTACACATTTTGTGGATGTCCCTTTTGACCGGTGGGAAGTGATACTTCTTTGTAGTTCAGATTTGCAATGCCCGCTTGCTTGCTTGGCCAAAAAGGGCGTATGCGTTTTCTCCTGAATATATTCAGGAGAAAACGCATACGCCCTTTTTGGCCAAGTGCACCATTGTCCAAGTTGTGCCCCACTTCCTGTGCTTTACAGGCGATTCCAACGTACCTCTTGAAATCTGTTTCCTGCTATTTTGCCTCACTTTCAAGTCCACCTCGTTGACTTCCCTCAACAGATTTTTGGACGATAGTTGTCCTTTATCACTCTGCCAGTTTGTGAATTGCTGTGCCCCTGAGCTCCATTTCTCAACTCGTTTTTTGTGAGCTGAACGCAAGTCCAAAATTTTGGATCATGTCCTATACTGGTTCCCGGTGGGTGGCTGAGACTTTGGTTAATTCTTCTTCCTGCCGGGAAATTAGAGTGACATGTGCCCGTCCAAATGCCTAACAGCTACTCTCTCATGGGTTCTCCCTCGTCCCTTCCATCCTCTGCCAAATTGGGAACCTGTGCAAACCAGGAGGTTAAAGGGCCTGTCTCTCCAAGTTGGGAGATTGATAGTAAGGCAGTTGGAAAGTCAAACTGGAGCACCAGGAGAGGGACTATTCGTTGAGTTTTAGAAACCTTTCGTATTCACAGTGTGTCCATTCTCTAGGTTTCCTGTACATGTTATAGCTGTAGTAATATTCCCTTGAACCTGGAGAGTTGGGACCCATGGAATGGGGGCCATGCATTATTGCTTGAAAGGGTCTGCATTTGCTCACCCAATCTCACCAATCCTCTCAGTCCCAAGTGTCCAGCCTTATGCCACATCCAGCTGTCATGGTAGATAGGGTCTTTCCAGGTTTCCTCAGACACCCTGAAGGAATTGTAAAGAATTTCCCTGTTTTTTGGTTTTGCTTTTGAAATTCCTTTTTATAGTGGGTTTGAGCTGATTCTCGCTGCCATGTTTATGCCACTCTAGACACACTTGATTCCCTTATGGAGACATATCAATACATAGGTTTTAAGATTCTTACTAGTCAGATATATTCCTCTGTGGGAAATATGGGGTTTTGAGTCTCTTTCACTGAGGAAGGTGTCGGTCTTGTCAATTCCAAAGTTGGTTTTTGAAACGGTCCCTGTGCTTATATCAAACTCTGGTTTTATGCATCACCCCACCTCTCCTTCCCCTTTATGCAGGCATAAGAGTGTTTTCTAAATGTGAGACTCTGTTCTCTTTCCTAACTCAGTTCACGTGTAGCCATGTTTACAGGATCTTCCTAAGTGATATCTTATGATAAGTTTCTTTTTCTGTGTGACTTATTTCACTTAGAATCATCGTACCTGAATCCACTCACTTTGCTGCTACTGGTCTTATGACATTGATTTCATGGCTGAGGGATATTCCATCGTACGTAAGTACCACAATGTTTTGAACCATTTTTATATTTCCTGGGATATTTAAGGTGTACCCAAGTTGAGGTTCTTGTAGCCAGTGCAGCCCTAAATTTGGAGGTGGCTCTTTCTTATTGATTTTCAGTTTTCCCCAGGTATATTCCCTAGACTGGAAGTGGCCTTTGCTCTGTAGCTCTGTTGTTTACTTGTTTTAGGGAACACAATGCACTCCTCCAGTGAGGCAGTTGGCAATTTACATCCCGCCCATCAGCATAACAAGGCTCCCTGTTCTCCAGGGTCTGTCTTGCCTTTCTGGTTTTTACACATTTTGTGGATGTCCCTTTTGACCGGTGGGAAGTGATACTTCTTTGTAGTGCAGATTTGCAATGCCCGCTTGCTTGCTTGGCCAAAAAGGGCATATGCGTTTTCTCCTGAATATATTCAGGAGAAAACGCATACGCCCTTTTTGGCCAAGTGCACCATTGTCCAAGTTGGGCCCCTCTTCATGTGCTTTACAGCCAATTCCAAGGTACCTCTTGAAATCTGTTTCCTGCTATTTTGCCTCGCTTTCAAGTCCGCCTCGTTGACTTCCCTCAACAGATTTTTGGACGATAGTTGTCCTTTATCACTCTGCCAGTTTGTGAATTGCTGTGCCCCTGAGCTCCATTTCTCAACTCGTTTTTTGGGAGCTGAACGCAAGTCCAAAATTTTGGATCATGTCCTATACTGGTTCCCGGTGGGTGGCTGAGACTTTGGTTAATTCTTCTTCCTGCCGGGAAATTAGAGTGACATGTGCCCGTCCAAATGCCTAACAGCTACTCTCTCATGGGTTCTCCCTCGTCCCTTCCATCCTCTGCCAAATTGGGAACGTGTGCAAACCAGGAGGTTAAAGGGCTTGTCTCTCCAAGTTGGGAGATTGATAGTAAGGCAGTTGGAAAGTCAAACTGGAGCACCAGGAGAGGGACTATTCGTTGAGTTTTAGAAACCTTTCTTATTCACAGTGTGTCCATTCTCTAGGTTTCCTGTACATGTTATAGCTGTAGTAATATTCCCTTGAACATGGAGAGTTGGGACCCATGGAATGGGGGCCATGCATTACTGCTTGAAAGGGTCTGCATTTGCTCACCCAATCTCACCAATCCTCTCAGTCCCAAGTGTCCAGCCTTATGCCATATCCAGCTGTCATTGTAGATAGGGTCTTTCCAGGTTTCCTCAGACACCCTGAAGGAATTGTAAAGAATTTCCCTGTTTTTTGGTTTTGCTTTTGAAATTCCTTTTTATAGTGGGTTTGAGCTGATTCTCGCTGCCATGTTTATGCCACTCTAGACACACTTGATTCCCTTATGGAGTCATATCAATACATAGGTTTTAAGATTCTTACTAGTCAGATATATTCCTCTGTGGGAAATATGGGGTTTTGAGCCTCTTTCAGTGAGGAAGGTGTAGGTCTTGTCTATTCCAAAGTTGGTTTTTGGAACGGTCCATGTGCTTATATCAAACTCTGGTTTTATGCATCACCCCACCTCTCCATCCCCTTTATGCAGGCATAAGAGTGTTTTCTAAATGTGAGACTCTGTTCTCTTTCCTAACTCAGTTCACGTGTAGCCATGTTTACAGGATCTTCATAAGTGATATCTTATGATAAGTTTCTTTTTCTGTGTGACTTATTTCACTTAGAATCATCGTACCTGAATCCACTCACTTTGCTGCTACTGGTCTTATGACATTGATTTCATCGCTGAGGGATATTCCATCGTACGTAAGTACCACAATGTTTTGAACCATTTTTATATTTCCTGGGATATTTAAGGTGTACCCAAGTTGAGGTTCTTGTAGTCAGTGCAGCCCTAAATTTGGAGGTGGCTCTTTCTTATTGATTTTCAGTTTTCCCCAGGTATATTCCCTAGACTGGAAGTGGCCTTGGCTCTGTAGCTCTGTTGTTTACTTGTTTTAGGGAACACAATGCACTCCTCCAGTGAGGCAGTTGGCAATTTACATCCCGCCCATCAGCATAACAAGGCTCCCAGTTCTCCAGGGCCTGTCTTGCCTTTCTGGTTTTTACACATTTTGTGGATGTCCCTTTTGACCGGTGGGAAGTGATACTTCTTTGTAGTGCAGATTTGCATTGCCCGCTTGCTTGCTTGGCCAAAAAGGGCGTATGCGTTTTCTCCTGAATATATTCAGGAGAAAACTCATACGCCCTTTTTGGCCAAGTGCACCATTGTCCAAGTTGTGCCCCTCTTCCTGTGCTTTACAGGCGATTCCAAGGTACCTCTTGAAATCTGTTTCCTGCTATTTTGCCTCGCTTTCAAGTCCGCCTCGTTGACTTCCCTCAACAGATTTTTGGACGATAGTTGTCCTTTATCACTCTGCCAGTTTGTGAATTGCTGTGCCCCTGAGCTCCATTTCTCAACTCGTTTTTTGTGAGCTGAACGCAAGTCCAAAATTTTGGATCATGTCCTATACTGGTTCCCGGTGGGTGGCTGAGACTTTGGTTAATTCTTCTTCCTGCCGGGAAATTAGAGTGACATGTGCCGGTCCAAATGCCTAACAGCTACTCTCTCATGGGTTCTCCCTCGTCCCTTCCATCCTCTGCCAAATTGGGAACCTGTGCAAACCAGGAGGTTAAAGGGCCTGTCTGTCCAAGTTGGGAGATTGATAGTAAGGCAGTTGGAAAGTCAAACTGGAGCACCAGGAGAGGGACTATTCGTTGAGTTTTAGAAACCTTTCGTATTCACAGTGTGTCCATTCTCTAGGTTTCCTGTACATGTTATAGCTGTAGTAATATTCCCTTGAACCTGGAGAGTTGGGACCCATGGAATGGGGGCCATGCATTATTGCTTGAAAGGGTCTGCATTTGCTCACCCAATCTCACCAATCCTCTCAGTCCCAAGTGTCCAGCCTTATGCCACATCCAGCTGTCATTGTAGATAGGGTCTTTCCAGGTTTCCTCAGACACCCTGAAGGAATTGTAAAGAATTTCCCTGTTTTTTGGTTTTGCTTTAGAAATTCCTTTTTATAGTGGGTTTGAGCTGATTCTCGCTGCCATGTTTATGCCACTCTAGACACACTTGATTCCCTTATGGAGTCATATCAATACATAGGTTTTAAGATTCTTACTAGTCAGTTATATTCCTCTGCGGGAAATATGGGGTTTTGAGTCTCTTTCACTGAGGAAGGTGTCGGTCTTGTCTATTCCAAAGTTGGTTTTTGGAACGGTCCTTGTGCTTATATCAAACTCTGGTTTTATGCATCACCCCACCTCTCCTTCCCCTTTAAGCAGGCATAAGAGTGTTTTCTAAATGTGAGACTCTGTTCTCTTTCCTAACTCAGTTCACGTGTAGCCATGTTTACAGGATCTTCATAAGTGATATCTTATGATAAGTTTCTTTTTCTGTGTGACTTATTTCACTTAGAATCATCGTACCTGAATCCACTCACTTTGCTGCTACTGGTCTTATGACATTGATTTCATGGCTGAGGGATATTCCATCGTACGTAAGTACCACAATGTTTTGAACCATTTTTATATTTCCTGGGATATTTAAGGTGTACCCAAGTTGAGGTTCTTGTAGCCAGTGCAGCCCTAAATTTGGAGGTGGCTCTTTCTTATTGATTTTCAGTTTTCCCCAGGTATATTCCCTAGACTGGAAGTGGCCTTGGCTCTGTAGCTCTGTTGTTTACTTGTTTTAGGGAACACAATGCACTCCTCCAGTGAGGCAGTTGTCAATTTACATCCCGCCCATCAGCATAACAAGGCTCCCTGTTCTCCAGGGCCTGTCTTGCCTTTCTGGTTTTTACACATTTTGTGGATGTCCCTTTTGACCAGTGGGAAGTGATACTTCTTTGTAGTGCAGATTTGCATTGCTCGCTTGCTTGCTTGGCCAAAAAGGGCGTATGCGTTTTCTCCTGAATATATTGAGGAGAAAACGCATACGCCCTTTTTGGCCAAGTGCACCATTGTCCAAGTTGTGCCCCTCTTCCTGTGCTTTACAGGCGATTCCAACGTACCTCTTGAAATCTGTTTCCTGCTATTTTGCCTCACTTTCAAGTCCGCCTCGTTGACTTCCCTCAACAGATTTTTGGACGATAGTTGTCCTTTATCACTCTGCCAGTTTGTGAATTGCTGTGCCCCTGAGCTCCATTTCTCAACTCGTTTTTTGTGAGCTGAACGCAAGTCCAAAATTTTGGATCATGTCCTATACTGGTTCCCGGTGGGTGGCTGAGACTTTGGTTAATTCTTCTTCCTGCCGGGAAATTAGAGTGACATGTGCCCGTCCAAATGCCTAACAGCTACTCTCTCATGGGTTCTCCCTCGTCCCTTCCATCCTCTGCCAAATTGGGAACCTGTGCAAACCAGGAGGTTAAAGGGCCTGTCTGTCCAAGTTGGGAGATTGATAGTAAGGCAGTTGGAAAGTCAAACTGGAGCACCAGGAGAGGGACTATTCGTTGAGTTTTAGAAACCTTTCGTATTCACAGTGTGTCCATTCTCTAGGTTTCCTGTACATGTTATAGCTGTAGTAATATTCCCTTGAACATGGAGAGTTGGGACCCATGGAATGGGGGCCATGCATTATTGCTTGAAAGGGTCTGCATTTGCTCACCCAATCTCACCAATCCTCTCAGTCCCAAGTGTCCAGCCTTATGCCACATCCAGCTGTCATGGTAGATAGGGTCTTTCCAGGTTTCCTCAGACACCCTGAAGGAATTGTAAAGAATTTCCCTGTTTTTTGGTTTTGCTTTTGAAATTCCTTTTTATAGTGGGTTTGAGCTGATTCTCGCTGCCATGTTTATGCCACTCTAGACACACTTGATTCCCTTATGGAGGCATATCAATACATAGGTTTTAAGATTCTTACTAGTCAGATATATTCCTCTGTGGGAAATATGGGGTTTTGAGTCTCTTTCACTGAGGAAGGTGTCGGTCTTGTCAATTCCAAAGTTGGTTTTTGAAACGGTCCCTGTGCTTATATCAAACTCTGGTTTTATGCATCACCCCACCTCTCCTTCCCCTTTATGCAGGCATAAGAGTGTTTTCTAAATGTGAGACTCTGTTCTCTTTCCTAACTCAGTTCACGTGTAGCCATGTTTACAGGATCTTCCTAAGTGATATCTTATGATAAGTTTCTTTTTCTGTGTGACTTATTTCACTTAGAATCATCGTACCTGAATCCACTCACTTTGCTGCTACTGGTCTTATGACATTGATTTCATGGCTGAGGGATATTCCATCGTACGTAAGTACCACAATGTTTTGAACCATTTTTATATTTCCTGGGATATTTAAGGTGTACCCAAGTTGAGGTTCTTGTAGCCAGTGCAGCCCTAAATTTGGAGGTGGCTCTTTCTTATTGATTTTCAGTTTTCCCCAGGTATATTCCCTAGACTGGAAGTGGCCTTGGCTCTGTAGCTCTGTTGTTTACTTGTTTTAGGGAACACAATGCACTCCTCCAGTGAGGCAGTTGGCAATTTACATCCCGCCCATCAGCATAACAAGGCTCCCTGTTCTCCAGGGCCTGTCTTGCCTTTCTGGTTTTTACACATTTTGTGGATGTCCCTTTTGACCGGTGGGAAGTGATACTTCTTTGTAGTGCAGATTTGCATTGCCCGCTTGCTTGCTTGGCCAAAAAGGGCGTATGCGTTTTCTCCTGAATATATTCAGGAGAAAACGCATACGCCCTTTTTGGCCAAGTGCACCATTGTCCAAGTTGTGCCCCTCTTCCTGTGCTTTACAGGCGATTCCAAGGTACCTCTTGAAATTTGTTTCCTGCTATTTTGCCTCGCTTTCAAGTCCGCCTCGTTGACTTCCCTCAACAGATTTTTGGACGATAGTTGTCCTTTATCACTCTGCCAGTTTGTGAATTGCTGTGCCCCTGAGCTCCATTTCTCAACTCGTTTTTTGTGAGCTGAACGCAAGTCCAAAATTTTGGATCATGTCCTATACTGGTTCCCGGTGGGTGGCTGAGACTTTGGTTAATTCTTCTTCCTGCCGGGAAATTAGAGTGACATGTGGCCGTCCAAATGCCTAACAGCTACTCTCTCATGGGTTCTCCCTCGTCCCTTCCATCCTCTGCCAAATTGGGAACCTGTGCAAACCAGGAGGTTAAAGGGCCTGTCTCTCCAAGTTGGGAGATTGATAGTAAGGCAGTTGGAAAGTCAAACTGGAGCACCAGGAGAGGGACTATTCGTTGAGTTTTAGAGACCTTTCGTATTCACAGTGTGTCCATTCTCTAGGTTTCCTGTACATGTTATAGCTGTAGTAATATTCCCTTGAACATGGAGAGTTGGGACCCATGGAATGGGGGCCATGCATTATTGCTTGAAAGGGTCTGCATTTGCTCACCCAATCTCACCAATCCTCTCAGTCCCAAGTGTCCAGCCTTATGCCACATCCAGCTGTCATGGTAGATAGGGTCTTTCCAGGTTTCCTCAGACACCCTGAAGGAATTGTAAAGAATTTCCCTGTTTTTTGGTTTTGCTTTTGAAATTCCTTTTTATAGTGGGTTTGAGCTGATTCTCGCTGCCATGTTTATGCCACTCTAGACACACTTGATTCCCTTATGGAGACATATCAATACATAGGTTTTAAGATTCTTACTAGTCAGATATATTCCTCTGTGGGAAATATGGGGTTTTGAGTCTCTTTCACTGAGGAAGGTGTCGGTCTTGTCAATTCCAAAGTTGGTTTTTGAAACGGTCCCTGTGCTTATATCAAACTCTGGTTTTATGCATCACCCCACCTCTCCTTCCCCTTTATGCAGGCATAAGAGTGTTTTCTAAATGTGAGACTCTGTTCTCTTTCCTAACTCAGTTCACGTGTAGCCATGTTTACAGGATCTTCCTAAGTGATATCTTATGATAAGTTTCTTTTTCTGTGTGACTTATTTCACTTAGAATCATCGTACCTGAATCCACTCACTTTGCTGCTACTGGTCTTATGACATTGATTTCATGGCTGAGGGATATTCCATCGTACGTAAGTACCACAATGTTTTGAACCATTTTTATATTTCCTGGGATATTTAAGGTGTACCCAAGTTGAGGTTCTTGTAGCCAGTGCAGCCCTAAATTTGGAGGTGGCTCTTTCTTATTGATTTTCAGTTTTCCCCAGGTATATTCCCTAGACTGGAAGTGGCCTTGGCTCTGTAGCTCTGTTGTTTACTTGTTTTAGGGAACACAATGCACTCCTCCAGTGAGGCAGTTGGCAATTTACATCCCGCCCATCAGCATAACAAGGCTCCCTGTTCTCCAGGGCCTGTCTTGCCTTTCTGGTTTTTACACATTTTGTGGATGTCCCTTTTGACCGGTGGGAAGTGATACTTCTTTGTAGTGCAGATTTGCATTGCCCGCTTGCTTGCTTGGCCAAAAAGGGCGTATGCGTTTTCTCCTGAATATATTCAGGAGAAAACGCATACGCCCTTTTTGGCCAAGTGCACCATTGTCCAAGTTGTGCCCCTCTTCCTGTGCTTTACAGGCGATTCCAAGGTACCTCTTGAAATTTGTTTCCTGCTATTTTGCCTCACTTTCAAGTCCGCCTCGTTGACTTCCCTCAACAGATTTTTGGACGATAGTTGTCCTTTATCACTCTGCCAGTTTGTGAATTGCTGTGCCCCTGAGCTCCATTTCTCAACTCGTTTTTTGTGAGCTGAACGCAAGTCCAAAATTTTGGATCATGTCCTATACTGGTTCCCGGTGGGTGGCTGAGACTTTGGTTAATTCTTCTTCCTGCCGGGAAATTAGAGTGACATGTGCCCGTCCAAATGCCTAACAGCTACTCTCTCATGGGTTCTCCCTCGTCCCTTCCATCCTCTGCCAAATTGGGAACCTGTGCAAACCAGGAGGTTAAAGGGCCTGTCTCTCCAAGTTGGGAGATTGATAGTAAGGCAGTTGGAAAGTCAAACTGGAGCACCAGGAGAGGGACTATTCGTTGAGTTTTAGAAACCTTTCGTATTCACAGTGTGTCCATTCTCTAGGTTTCCTGTACATGTTATAGCTGTAGTAATATTCCCTTGAACCTGGAGAGTTGGGACCCATGGAATGGGGGCCATGCATTATTGCTTGAAAGGGTCTGCATTTGCTCACCCAATCTCACCAATCCTCTCAGTCCCAAGTGTCCAGCCTTATGCCACATCCAGCTGTCATGGTAGATAGGGTCTTTCCAGGTTTCCTCAGACACCCTGAAGGAATTGTAAAGAATTTCCCTGTTTTTTGGTTTTGCTTTTGAAATTCCTTTTTATAGTGGGTTTGAGCTGATTCTCGCTGCCATGTTTATGCCACTCTAGACACACTTGATTCCCTTATGGAGACATATCAATACATAGGTTTTAAGATTCTTACTAGTCAGATATATTCCTCTGTGGGAAATATGGGGTTTTGAGTCTCTTTCACTGAGGAAGGTGTCGGTCTTGTCAATTCCAAAGTTGGTTTTTTAAACGGTCCCTGTGCTTATATCAAACTCTGGTTTTATGCATCACCCCACCTCTCCTTCCCCTTTATGCAGGCATAAGAGTGTTTTCTAAATGTGAGACTCTGTTCTCTTTCCTAACTCAGTTCACGTGTAGCCATGTTTACAGGATCTTCCTAAGTGATATCTTTTGATAAGTTTCTTTTTCTGTGTGACTTATTTCACTTAGAATCATCGTACCTGAATCCACTCACTTTGCTGCTACTGGTCTTATGACATTGATTTCATGGCTGAGGGATATTCCATCGTACGTAAGTACCACAATGTTTTGAACCATTTTTATATTTCCTGGGATATTTAAGGTGTACCCAAGTTGAGGTTCTTGTAGCCAGTGCAGCCCTAAATTTGGAGGTGGCTCTTTCTTATTGATTTTCAGTTTTCCCCAGGTATATTCCCTAGACTGGAAGTGGCCTTGGCTCTGTAGCTCTGTTGTTTACTTGTTTTAGGGAACACAATGCACTCCTCCAGTGAGGCAGTTGGCAATTTACATCCCGCCCATCAGCATAACAAGGCTCCCTGTTCTCCAGGGCCTGTCTTGCCTTTCTGGTTTTTACACATTTTGTGGATGTCCCTTTTGACCGGTGGGAAGTGATACTTCTTTGTAGTGCAGATTTGCATTGCCCGCTTGCTTGCTTGGCCAAAAAGGGCGTATGCGTTTTCTCCTGAATATATTCAGGAGAAAACGCATACGCCCTTTTTGGCCAAGTGCACCATTGTCCAAGTTGTGCCCCTCTTCCTGTGCTTTACAGGCGATTCCAAGGTACCTCTTGAAATCTGTTTCCTGCTATTTTGCCTCGCTTTCAAGTCCGCCTCGTTGACTTCCCTCAACAGATTTTTGGACGATAATTGTCCTTTATCACTCTGCCAGTTTGTGAATTGCTGTGCCCCTGAGCTCCATTTCTCAACTCGTTTTTTGTGAGCTGAACACAAGTCCAAAATTTTGGATCATGTCCTATACTGGTTCCCGGTGGGTGGCTGAGACTTTGGTTAATTCTTCTTCCTGCCGGGAAATTAGAGTGACATGTGCCCGTCCAAATGCCTAACAGCTACTCTCTCATGGGTTCTCCCTCGTCCCTTCCATCCTCTGCCAAATTGGGAACCTGTGCAAACCAGGAGGTTAAAGGGCCTGTCTCTCCAAGTTGGGAGATTGATAGTAAGGCAGTTGGAAAGTCAAACTGGAGCACCAGGAGAGGGACTATTCGTTGAGTTTTAGAAACCTTTCGTATTCACAGTGTGTCCATTCTCTAGGTTTCCTGTACATGTTATAGCTGTAGTAATATTCCCTTGAACCTGGAGAGTTGGGACCCATGGAATGGGGGCCATGCATTATTGCTTGAAAGGGTCTGCATTTGCTCACCCAATCTCACCAATCCTCTCAGTCCCAAGTGTCCAGCCTTATGCCACATCCAGCTGTCATGGTAGATAGGGTCTTTCCAGGTTTCCTCAGACACCCTGAAGGAATTGTAAAGAATTTCCCTGTTTTTTGGTTTTGCTTTTGAAATTCCTTTTTATAGTGGGTTTGAGCTGATTCTCGCTGCCATGTTTATGCCACTCTAGACACACTTGATTCCCTTATGGAGACATATCAATACATAGGTTTTAAGATTCTTACTAGTCAGATATATTCCTCTGCGGGAAATATGGGGTTTTGAGTCTCTTTCACTGAGGAAGGTGTCGGTCTTGTCTATTCCAAAGTTGGTTTTTGGAACGGTCCCTGTGCTTATATCAAACTCTGGTTTTATGCATCACCCCACCTCTCCTTCCCCTTTAAGCAGGCATAAGAGTGTTTTCTAAATGTGAGACTCTGTTCTCTTTCCTAACTCAGTTCACGTGTAGCCATGTTTACAGGATCTTCATAAGTGATATCTTATGATAAGTTTCTTTTTCTGTGTGACTTATTTCACTTAGAATCATCGTACCTGAATCCACTCACTTTGCTGCTACTGGTCTTATGACATTGATTTCATGGCTGAGGGATATTCCATCGTACGTAAGTACCACAATGTTTTGAACCATTTTTATATTTCCTGGGATATTTAAGGTGTACCCAAGTTGAGGTTCTTGTAGCCAGTGCAGCCCTAAATTTGGAGGTGGCTCTTTCTTATTGATTTTCAGTTTTCCCCAGGTATATTCCCTAGACTGGAAGTGGCCTTGGCTCTGTAGCTCTGTTGTTTACTTGTTTTAGGGAACACAATGCACTCCTCCAGTGAGGCAGTTGGCAATTTACATCCCGCCCATCAGCATAACAAGGCTCCCTGTTCTCCAGGGCCTGTCTTGCCTTTCTGGTTTTTACACATTTTGTGGATGTCCCTTTTGACCAGTGGGAAGTGATACTTCTTTGTAGTGCAGATTTGCATTGCCCGCTTGCTTGCTTGGCCAAAAAGGGCGTATGCGTTTTCTCCTGAATATATTGAGGAGAAAACGCATATGCCCTTTTTGGCCAAGTGCACCATTGTCCAAGTTGTGCCCCTCTTCCTGTGCTTTACAGGCGATTCCAACGTACCTCTTGAAATCTGTTTCCTGCTATTTTGCCTCACTTTCAAGTCCGCCTCGTTGACTTCCCTCAACAGATTTTTGGACGATAGTTGTCCTTTATCACTCTGCCAGTTTGTGAATTGCTGTGCCCCTGAGCTCCATTTCTCAACTCGTTTTTTGTGAGCTGAACGCAAGTCCAAAATTTTGGATCATGTCCTATACTGGTTCCCGGTGGGTGGCTGAGACTTTGGTTAATTCTTCTTCCTGCCGGGAAATTAGATTGACATGTGCCCGTCCAAATGCCTAACAGCTACTCTCTCATGGGTTCTCCCTCGTCCCTTCCATCCTCTGCCAAATTGGGAACCTGTGCAAACCAGGAGGTTAAAGGGCCTGTCTATCCAAGTTGGGAGATTGATAGTAAGGCAGTTGGAAAGTCAAACTGGAGCACCAGGAGAGGGACTATTCGTTGAGTTTTAGAAACCTTTCGTATTCACAGTGTGTCCATTCTCTAGGTTTCCTGTACATGTTATAGCTGTAGTAATATTCCCTTGAACATGGAGAGTTGGGACCCATGGAATGGGGGCCATGCATTATTGCTTGAAAGGGTCTGCATTTGCTCACCCAATCTCACCAATCCTCTCAGTCCCAAGTGTCCAGCCTTATGCCACATCCAGCTGTCATGGTAGATAGGGTTTTTCCAGGTTTCCTCAGACACCCTGTAGGAATTGTAAAGAATTTCCCTGTTTTTTGGTTTTGCTTTTGAAATTCCTTTTTATAGTGGGTTTGAGCTGATTCTCGCTGCCATGTTTATGCCACTCTAGACACACTTGATTCCCTTATGGAGACATATCAATACATAGGTTTTAAGATTCTTACTAGTCAGATATATTCCTCTGTGGGAAATATGGGGTTTTGAGTCTCTTTCACTGAGGAAGGTGTCGGTCTTGTCAATTCCAAAGTTGGTTTTTGAAACGGTCCCTGTGCTTATATCAAACTCTGGTTTTATGCATCACCCCACCTCTCCTTCCCCTTTATGCAGGCATAAGAGTGTTTTCTAAATGTGAGACTCTGTTCTCTTTCCTAACTCAGTTCACGTGTAGCCATGTTTACAGGATCTTCCTAAGTGATATCTTATGATAAGTTTCTTTTTCTGTGTGACTTATTTCACTTAGAATCATCGTACCTGAATCCACTCACTTTGCTGCTACTGGTCTTATGACATTGATTTCATGGCTGAGGGATATTCCATCGTACGTAAGTACCACAATGTTTTGAACCATTTTTATATTTCCTGGGATATTTAAGGTGTACCCAAGTTGAGGTTCTTGTAGCCAGTGCAGCCCTAAATTTGGAGGTGGCTCTTTCTTATTGATTTTCAGTTTTCCCCAGGTATATTCCCTAGACTGGAAGTGGCCTTGGCTCTGTAGCTCTGTTGTTTACTTGTTTTAGGGAACACAATGCACTCCTCCAGTGAGGCAGTTGGCAATTTACATCCCGCCCATCAGCATAACAAGGCTCCCTGTTCTCCAGGGCCTGTCTTGCCTTTCTGGTTTTTACACATTTTGTGGATGTCCCTTTTGACCGGTGGGAAGTGATACTTCTTTGTAGTGCAGATTTGCATTGCCCGCTTGCTTGCTTGGCCAAAAAGGGCGTATGCGTTTTCTCCTGAATATATTCAGGAGAAAACGCATACGCCCTTTTTGGCCAAGTGCACCATTGTCCAAGTTGTGCCCCTCTTCCTGTGCTTTACAGGCGATTCCAAGGTACCTCTTGAAATCTGTTTCCTGCTATTTTGCCTCGCTTTCAAGTCCGCCTCGTTGACTTCCCTCAACAGATTTTTGGACGATAGTTGTCCTTTATCACTCTGCCAGTTTGTGAATTGCTGTGCCCCTGAGCTCCATTTCTCAACTCGTTTTTTGTGAGCTGAACGCAAGTCCAAAATTTTGGATCATGTCCTATACTGGTTCCCGGTGGGTGGCTGAGACTTTGGTTAATTCTTCTTCCTGCCGGGAAATTAGAGTGACATGTGCCCGTCCAAATGCCTAACAGCTACTCTCTCATGGGTTCTCCCTCGTCCCTTCCATCCTCTGCCAAATTGGGAACCTGTGCAAACCAGGAGGTTAAAGGGCCTGTCTCTCCAAGTTGGGAGATTGATAGTAAGGCAGTTGGAAAGTCAAACTGGAGCACCAGGAGAGGGACTATTCGTTGAGTTTTAGAAACCTTTCGTATTCACAGTGTGTCCATTCTCTAGGTTTCCTGTACATGTTATAGCTGTAGTAATATTCCCTTGAACCTGGAGAGTTGGGACCCATGGAATGGGGGCCATGCATTATTGCTTGAAAGGGTCTGCATTTGCTCACCCAATCTCACCAATCCTCTCAGTCCCAAGTGTCCAGCCTTATGCCACATCCAGCTGTCATGGTAGATAGGGTCTTTCCAGGTTTCCTCAGACACCCTGAAGGAATTGTAAAGAATTTCCCTGTTTTTTGGTTTTGCTTTTGAAATTCCTTTTTATAGTGGGTTTGAGCTGATTCTCGCTGCCATGTTTATGCCACTGTAGACACACTTGATTCCCTTATGGAGACATATCAATACATAGGTTTTAAGATTCTTACTAGTCAGATATATTCCTCTGCGGGAAATATGGGGTTTTGAGTCTCTTTCACTGAGGAAGGTGTCGGTCTTGTCTATTCCAAAGTTGGTTTTTGGAACGGTCCCTGTGCTTATATCAAACTCTGGTTTTATGCATCACCCCACCTCTCCTTCCCCTTTAAGCAGGCATAAGAGTGTTTTCTAAATGTGAGACTCTGTTCTCTTTCCTAACTCAGTTCACGTGTAGCCATGTTTACAGGATCTTCATAAGTGATATCTTATGATAAGTTTCTTTTTCTGTGTGACTTATTTCACTTAGAATCATCGTACCTGAATCCACTCACTTTGCTGCTACTGGTCTTATGACATTGATTTCATGGCTGAGGGATATTCCATCGTACGTAAGTACCACAATGTTTTGAACCATTTTTATATTTCCTGGGATATTTAAGGTGTACCCAAGTTGAGGTTCTTGTAGCCAGTGCAGCCCTAAATTTGGAGGTGGCTCTTTCTTATTGATTTTCAGTTTTCCCCAGGTATATTCCCTAGACTGGAAGTGGCCTTGGCTCTGTAGCTCTGTTGTTTACTTGTTTTAGGGAACACAATGCACTCCTCCAGTGAGGCAGTTGGCAATTTACATCCCGCCCATCAGCATAACAAGGCTCCCTGTTCTCCAGGGCCTGTCTTGCCTTTCTGGTTTTTACACATTTTGTGGATGTCCCTTTTGACCAGTGGGAAGTGATACTTCTTTGTAGTGCAGATTTGCATTGCCCGCTTGCTTGCTTGGCCAAAAAGGGCGTATGCGTTTTCTCCTGAATATATTGAGGAGAAAACGCATATGCCCTTTTTGGCCAAGTGCACCATTGTCCAAGTTGTGCCCCTCTTCCTGTGCTTTACAGGCGATTCCAACGTACCTCTTGAAATCTGTTTCCTGCTATTTTGCCTCACTTTCAAGTCCGCCTCGTTGACTTCCCTCAACAGATTTTTGGACGATAGTTGTCCTTTATCACTCTGCCAGTTTGTGAATTGCTGTGCCCCTGAGCTCCATTTCTCAACTCGTTTTTTGTGAGCTGAACGCAAGTCCAAAATTTTGGATCATGTCCTATACTGGTTCCCGGTGGGTGGCTGAGACTTTGGTTAATTCTTCTTCCTGCCGGGAAATTAGATTGACATGTGCCCGTCCAAATGCCTAACAGCTACTCTCTCATGGGTTCTCCCTCGTCCCTTCCATCCTCTGCCAAATTGGGAACCTGTGCAAACCAGGAGGTTAAAGGGCCTGTCTATCCAAGTTGGGAGATTGATAGTAAGGCAGTTGGAAAGTCAAACTGGAGCACCAGGAGAGGGACTATTCGTTGAGTTTTAGAAACCTTTCGTATTCACAGTGTGTCCATTCTCTAGGTTTCCTGTACATGTTATAGCTGTAGTAATATTCCCTTGAACATGGAGAGTTGGGACCCATGGAATGGGGGCCATGCATTATTGCTTGAAAGGGTCTGCATTTGCTCACCCAATCTCACCAATCCTCTCAGTCCCAAGTGTCCAGCCTTATGCCACATCCAGCTGTCATGGTAGATAGGGTCTTTCCAGGTTTCCTCAGACACCCTGAAGGAATTGTAAAGAATTTCCCTGTTTTTTGGTTTTGCTTTTGAAATTCCTTTTTATAGTGGGTTTGAGCTGATTCTCGCTGCCATGTTTATGCCACTCTAGACACACTTGATTCCCTTATGGAGACATATCAATACATAGGTTTTAAGATTCTTACTAGTCAGATATATTCCTCTGTGGGAAATATGGGGTTTTGAGTCTCTTTCACTGAGGAAGGTGTCGGTCTTGTCAATTCCAAAGTTGGTTTTTGAAACGGTCCCTGTGCTTATATCAAACTCTGGTTTTATGCATCACCCCACCTCTCCTTCCCCTTTATGCAGGCATAAGAGTGTTTTCTAAATGTGAGACTCTGTTCTCTTTCCTAACTCAGTTCACGTGTAGCCATGTTTACAGGATCTTCCTAAGTGATATCTTATGATAAGTTTCTTTTTCTGTGTGACTTATTTCACTTAGAATCATCGTACCTGAATCCACTCACTTTGCTGCTACTGGTCTTATGACATTGATTTCATGGCTGAGGGATATTCCATCGTACGTAAGTACCACAATGTTTTGAACCATTTTTATATTTCCTGGGATATTTAAGGTGTACCCAAGTTGAGGTTCTTGTAGCCAGTGCAGCCCTAAATTTGGAGGTGGCTCTTTCTTATTGATTTTCAGTTTTCCCCAGGTATATTCCCTAGACTGGAAGTGGCCTTGGCTCTGTAGCTCTGTTGTTTACTTGTTTTAGGGAACACAATGCACTCCTCCAGTGAGGCAGTTGGCAATTTACATCCCGCCCATCAGCATAACAAGGCTCCCTGTTCTCCAGGGCCTGTCTTGCCTTTCTGGTTTTTACACATTTTGTGGATGTCCCTTTTGACCGGTGGGAAGTGATACTTCTTTGTAGTGCAGATTTGCATTGCCCGCTTGCTTGCTTGGCCAAAAGGGGCGTATGCATTTTCTCCTGAATATATTCAGGAGAAAACGCATACGCCCTTTTTGGCCAAGTGCACCATTGTCCAAGTTGTGCCCCTCTTCCTGTGCTTTACAGGCGATTCCAAGGTACCTCTTGAAATCTGTTTCCTGCTATTTTGCCTCGCTTTCAAGTCCGCCTCGTTGACTTCCCTCAACAGATTTTTGGACGATAGTTGTCCTTTATCACTCTGCCAGTTTGTGAATTGCTGTGCCCCTGAGCTCCATTTCTCAACTCGTTTTTTGTGAGCTGAACGCAAGTCCAAAATTTTGGATCCTGTCCTATACTGGTTCCCGGTGGGTGGCTGAGACTTTGGTTAATTCTTCTTCCTGCCGGGAAATTAGAGTGACATGTGCCCGTCCAAATGCCTAACAGCTACTCTCTCATGGGTTCTCCCTCGTCCCTTCCATCCTCTGCCAAATTGGGAACCTGTGCAAACCAGGAGGTTAAAGGGCCTGTCTCTCCAAGTTGGGAGATTGATAGTAAGGCAGTTGGAAAGTCAAACTGGAGCACCAGGAGAGGGACTATTCGTTGAGTTTTAGAAACCTTTCGTATTCACAGTGTGTCCATTCTCTAGGTTTCCTGTACATGTTATAGCTGTAATAATATTCCCTTGAACCTGGAGAGTTGGGACCCATGGAATAGGGGCCATGCATTATTGCTTGAAAGGGTCTGCATTTGCTCACCCAATCTCACCAATCCTCTCAGTCCCAAGTGTCCAGCCTTATGCCACATCCAGCTGTCATGGTAGATAGGGTCTTTCCAGGTTTCCTCAGACACCCTGAAGGAATTGTAAAGAATTTCCCTGTTTTTTGGTTTTGCTTTTGAAATTCCTTTTTATAGTGGGTTTGAGCTGATTCTCGCTGCCAAGTTTATGCCACTCTAGACACACTTGATTCCCTTATGGAGACATATCAATACATAGGTTTTAAGATTCTTACTAGTCAGATATATTCCTCTGTGGGAAATATGGGGTTTTGAGTCTCTTTCACTGAGGAAGGTGTCGGTCTTGTCTATTCCAAAGTTGGTTTTTGGAACGGTCCCTGTGCTTATATCAAACTCTGGTTTTATGCATCACCCCACCTCTCCTTCCCCTTTAAGCAGGCATAAGAGTGTTTTCTAAATGTGAGACTCTGTTCTCTTTCCTAACTCAGTTCACGTGTAGCCATGTTTACAGGATCTTCATAAGTGATATCTTATGATAAGTTTCTTTTTCTGTGTGACTTATTTCACTTAGAATCATCGTACCTGAATCCACTCACTTTGCTGCTACTGGTCTTATGACATTGATTTCATGGCTGAGGGATATTCCATCGTACGTAAGTACCACAATGTTTTGAACCATTTTTATATTTCCTGGGATATTTAAGGTGTACCCAAGTTGAGGTTCTTGTAGCCAGTGCAGCCCTAAATTTGGAGGTGGCTCTTTCTTATTGATTTTCAGTTTTCCCCAGGTATATTCCCTAGACTGGAAGTGGCCTTGGCTCTGTAGCTCTGTTGTTTACTTGTTTTAGGGAACACAATGCACTCCTCCAGTGAGGCAGTTGGCAATTTACATCCCGCCCATCAGCATAACAAGGCTCCCTGTTCTCCAGGGCCTGTCTTGCCTTTCTGGTTTTTACACATTTTGTGGATGTCCCTTTTGACCGGTGGGAAGTGATACTTCTTTGTAGTGCAGATTTGCATTGCCCGCTTGCTTGCTTGGCCAAAAAGGGCGTATGCGTTTTCTCCTGAATATATTCAGGAGAAAACGCATACGCCCTTTATGGCTAAGTGCACCATTGTCCAAGTTGTGCCCCTCTTCCTGTGCTTTACAGGCGATTCCAACGTACCTCTTGAAATCTGTTTCCTGCTATTTTGCCTCACTTTCAAGTCCGCCTCGTTGACTTCCCTCAACAGATTTTTGGACGATAGTTGTCATTTATCACTCTGCCTGTATGTGAATTGCTTTGCCCCTGAGCTCCATTTCTCAACTCGTTTTTTGGGAGCTGAACGCAAGTCCAAAATTTTGGATCATGTCCTATACTGGTTCCCGGTGGGTGGCTGAGACTTTGGTTAATTCTTCTTCCTGCCGGGAAATTAGAGTGACATGTGCCCGTCCAAATGCCTAACAGCTACTCTCTCATGGGTTCTCCCTCGTCCCTTCCATCCTCTGCCAAATTGGGAACCTGTGCAAACCAGGAGGTTAAAGGGCCTGTCTGTCCAAGTTGGGAGATTGATAGTAAGGCAGTTGGAAAGTCAAACTTGAGCACCAGGAGAGGGACTATTCGTTGAGTTTTAGAAACCTTTCATATTCACCATGTGTCCATTATCTAGGTTTCCTGTACATGTTATAGCTGTAGTAATATTCCCTTGAACCTGGAGAGTTGGGACCCATGGAATGGGGGCCATGCATTATTGCTTGAAAGGGTCTGCATTTGCTCACCCAATCTCACCAATCCTCTCAGTCCCAAGTGTCCAGCCTTATGCCACATACAGCTGTCATTGTAGATAGGGTCTTTCCAGGTTTCCTCAGACACCCTGAAGGAATTGTAAAGAATTTCCCTGTTTTTTGGTTTTGCTTTTGAAATTCCTTTTTATAGTGGGTTTGAGCTGATTCTCGCTGACATGTTTATGCCACTCTAGACACACATGATTCCCTTATGGAGACATATCAATACATAGGTTTTAAGCTTCTTACTAGTCAGATATATTCCTCTGTGGGAAATATGGGGTTTTGAGTCTCTTTCACTGAGGAAGGAGTCGGTCTTGTCAATTCCAAAGTTGGTTTTTGAAACGGTCCCTGTGCTTATATCAAACTCTGGTTTTATGCATCACCCCACCTCTCCTTCCCCTTTATGCAGGCATAAGCGTGTTTTCTAAATGTGAGACTCTGTTCTCTTTCCTAACTCAGTTCACGTGTAGCCATGTTTACAGGATCTTCATAAGTGATATCTTATGATAAGTTTCTTTTTCTGTGTGACTTATTTCACTTAGAATCATCGTACCTGAATCCACTCACTTTGCTGCTACTGGTCTTATGACATTGATTTCATGGCTGAGGGATATTCCATCGTACGTAAGTACCACAATGTTTTGAACCATTTTTATATTTCCTGGGATATTTAAGGTGTACCCAAGTTGAGGTTCTTGTAGTCAGTGCAGCCCTAAATTTGGAGGTGGCTCTTTCTTATTGATTTTCAGTTTTGCCAAGGTATATTCCCTAGACTGGAAGTGGCCTTGGCTCTGTAGCTCTGTTGTTTACTTGTTTTAGGGAACACAATGCACTCCTCCAGTGAGGCAGTTGGCAATTTACATCCCGCCCATCAGCATAACAAGGCTCCCTGTTCTCCAGGGCCTGTCTTGCCTTTCTGGTTTTTACACATTTTGTGGATGTCCCTTTTGACCGGTGGGAAGTGATACTTCTTTGTAGTGCAGATTTGCATTGCCCGCTTGCTTGCTTGGCCAAAAAGGGCGTATGCGTTTTCTCCTGAATATATTCAGGAGAAAACGCATACGCCCTTTATGGCCAAGTGCACCATTGTCCAAGTTGTGCCCCTCTTCCTGTGCTTTACAGGCGATTCCAACGTACCTCTTGAAATCTGTTTCCTGCTATTTTGCCTCACTTTCAAGTCCGCCTCGTTGACTTCCCTCAACAGATTTTTGGACGATAGTTGTCATTTATCACTCTGCCTGTATGTGAATTGCTTTGCCCCTGAGCTCCATTTCTCAACTCGTTTTTTGGGAGCTGAACGCAAGTCCAAAATTTTGGATCATGTCCTATACTGGTTCCCGGTGGGTGGCTGAGACTTTGGTTAATTCTTCTTCCTGCCGGGAAATTAGAGTGACATGTGCCCGTCCAAATGCCTAACAGCTACTCTCTCATGGGTTCTCCCTCGTCCCTTCCATCCTCTGCCAAATTGGGAACCTGTGCAAACCAGGAGGTTAAAGGGCCTGTCTGTCCAAGTTGGGAGATTGATAGTAAGGCAGTTGGAAAGTCAAACTTGAGCACCAGGAGAGGGACTATTCGTTGAGTTTTAGAAACCTTTCATATTCACCATGTGTCCATTATCTAGGTTTCCTGTACATGTTATAGCTGTAGTAATATTCCCTTGAACCTGGAGAGTTGGGACCCATGGAATGGGGGCCATGCATTATTGCTTGAAAGGGTCTGCATTTGCTCACCCAATCTCACCAATCCTCTCAGTCCCAAGTGTCCAGCCTTATGCCACATACAGCTGTCATTGTAGATAGGGTCTTTCCAGGTTTCCTCAGACACCCTGAAGGAATTGTAAAGAATTTCCCTGTTTTTTGGTTTTGCTTTTGAAATTCCTTTTTATAGTGGGTTTGAGCTGATTCTCGCTGACATGTTTATGCCACTCTAGACACACATGATTCCCTTATGGAGACATATCAATACATAGGTTTTAAGCTTCTTACTAGTCAGATATATTCCTCTGTGGGAAATATGGGGTTTTGAGTCTCTTTCACTGAGGAAGGAGTCGGTCTTGTCAATTCCAAAGTTGGTTTTTGAAACGGTCCCTGTGCTTATATCAAACTCTGGTTTTATGCATCACCCCACCTCTCCTTCCCCTTTATGCAGGCATAAGCGTGTTTTCTAAATGTGAGACTCTGTTCTCTTTCCTAACTCAGTTCACGTGTAGCCATGTTTACAGGATCTTCATAAGTGATATCTTATGATAAGTTTCTTTTTCTGTGTGACTTATTTGACTTAGAATCATCGTACCTGAATCCACTCACTTTGCTGCTACTGGTCTTATGACATTGATTTCATGGCTGAGGGATATTCCATCGTACGTAAGTACCACAATGTTTTGAACCATTTTTATATTTCCTGGGATATTTAAGGTGTACCCAAGTTGAGGTTCTTGTAGTCAGTGCAGCCCTAAATTTGGAGGTGGCTCTTTCTTATTGATTTTCAGTTTTGCCAAGGTATATTCCCTAGACTGGAAGTGGCCTTGGCTCTGTAGCTCTGTTGTTTACTTGTTTTAGGGAACACAATGCACTCCTCCAGTGAGGCAGTTGGCAATTTACATCCCGCCCATCAGCATAACAAGGCTCCCAGTTCTCCAGGGCCTGTCTTGCCTTTCTGGTTTTTACACATTTTGTGGATGTCCCTTTTGACCGGTGGGAAGTGATACTTCTTTGTAGTGCAGATTTGCATTGCCCACTTGCTTGCTTGGCCAAAAAGGGCATATGCGTTTTCTCCTGAATATATTCAGGAGAAAACGCATACGCCCTTTTTGGCCAAGTGCAACATTGTCCAAGTTGTGCCCCTCTTCCTGTGCTTTACAGGCGATTCCAAGGTACCTCTTGAAATCTGTTTCCTGCTATTTTGCCTCGCTTTCAAGTCCGCCTCGTTGACTTCCCTCAACAGATTTTTGGACGATAGTTGTCCTTTATCACTCTGCCAGTTTGTGAATTGCTGTGCCCCTTAGCTCCATTTCTCAACTCGTTTTTTGGGAGCTGAACGCAAGTCCAAAATTTTGGATCATGTCCTATACTGGTTCCCGGTGGGTGGCTGAGACTTTGGTTAATTCTTCTTCCTGCCGGGAAATTAGAGTGACATGTGCCCGTCCAATTGCCTAACAGCTACTCTCTCATGGGTTCTCCCTCGTCCCTTCCATCCTCTGCCAAATTGGGAACCTGTGCAAACCAGGAGGTTAAAGGGCCTGTCTCTCCAAGTTGGGAGATTGATAGTAAGGCAGTTGGAAAGTCAAACTGGAGCACCAGGAGAGGGACTATTCGTTGAGTTTTAGAAACCTTTCGTATTCACAGTGTGTCCATTCTCTAGGTTTCCTGTACATGTTATAGCTGTAGTAATATTCCCTTGATCCTGGAGAGTTGGGACCCATGGAATGGGGGCCATGCATTATTGCTTGAAAGGGTCTGCATTTGCTCACCCAATCTCACCAATCCTCTCAGACCCAAGTGTCCAGCCTTATGCCACATCCAGCTGTCATTGTAGATAGGGTCTTTCCAGGTTTCCTCAGACACCCTGAAGGAATTGTAAAGAATTTCCCTGTTTTTTGGTTTTGCTTTTGAAATTCCGTTTTATAGTGGGTTTGAGCTGATTCTCGCTGCCATGTTTATGCCACTCTAGACACACTTGATTCCCTTATGGAGTCATATCAATACATAGGTTTTAAGATTCTTACTAGTCAGTTATATTCCTCTGCGGGAAATATGGGGTTTTGAGTCTCTTTCACTGAGGAAGGTGTAGGTCTTGTCTATTCCAAAGTTGGTTTTTGGAATGGTCCCTGTGCTTATATCAAACTCTGGTTTTATGCATCACCCCACCTCTCCTTCCCCTTTATGCAGGCATAAGAGTGTTTTCTAAATGTGAGACTCTGTTCTCTTTCCTAACTCAGTTCACGTGTAGCCATGTTTACAGGATCTTCATAAGTGATATCTTATGATAAGTTTCTTTTTCTGTGTGACTTATTTGACTTAGAATCATCGTACCTGAATCCACTCACTTTGCTGCTACTGGTCTTATGACATTGATTTCATGGCTGAGGGATATTCCATCGTACGTAAGTACCACAATGTTTTGAACCTTTTTTATATTTCCTGGGATATTTAAGGTGTACCCAAGTTGAGGTTCTTGTAGCCAGTGCAGCCCTAAATTTGGAGGTGGCTCTTTCTTATTGATTTTCAGTTTTCCCCAGGTATATTCCCTAGACTGGAAGTGGCCTTGGCTCTGTAGCTCTGTTGTTTACTTGTTTTAGGGAACACAATGCACTCCTCCAGTGAGGCAGTTGGCAATTTACATCCCGCCCATCAGCATAACAAGGCTCCCTGTTCTCCAGGGCCTGTCTTGCCTTTCTGGTTTTTACACATTTTGTGGATGTCCCTTTTGACCGGTGGGAAGTGATGCTTCTTTGTAGTGCAGATTTGCATTGCCCGCTTGCTTGCTTGGCCAAAAAGGGCGTATGCGTTTTCTCCTGAATATATTCAGGAGAAAACGCATACGCCCTTTTTGGCCAAGTGCACCATTGTCCAAGTTGTGCCCCTCTTCCTGTGCTTTACAGGCGATTCCAACGTACCTCTTGAAATCTGTTTCCTGCTATTTTGCCTCACTTTCAAGTCCGCCTCGTGGACTTCCCTCAACAGATTTTTGGACGATAGTTGTCCTTTATCACTCTGCCAGTTTGTGAATTGCTGTGCCCCTGAGCTCCATTTCTCAACTCGTTTTTTGTGAGCTGAACGCACGTCTAAAATTTTGGATCATGTCCTATACTGGTTCCCGGTGGGTGGCTGAGACTTTGGTTAATTCTTCTTCCTGCCGGGAAATTAGATTGACATGTGCCCGTCCAAATGCCTAACAGCTACTCTCTCATGGGTTCTCCCTCGTCCCTTCCATCCTCTGCCAAATTGGGAACCTGTGCAAACCAGGAGGTTAAAGGGCCTGTCTCTCCAAGTTGGGAGATTGATAGTAAGGCAGTTGGAAAGTCAAACTGGAGCACCAGGAGAGGGACTATTCGTTGAGTTTTAGAAACCTTTCGTATTCACAGTGTGTCCATTCTCTAGGTTTCCTGTACATGTTATAGCTGTAGTAATATTCCCTTGAACCTGGAGAGTTGGGACCCATGGAATGGGGGCCATGCATTATTGCTTGAAAGGGTCTGCATTTGCTCACCCAATCTCACCAATCCTCTCAGTCCCAAGTGTCCAGCCTTATGCCACATCCAGCTGTCATGGTAGATAGGGTCTTTCCAGGTTTCCTCAGACACCCTGAAGGAATTGTAAAGAATTTCCCTGTTTTTTGGTTTTGCTTTTGAAAATCCTTTTTATAGTGGGTTTGAGCTGATTCTCGCTGCCATGTTTATGCCACTCTAGACACACTTGATTCCCTTATGGAGACATATCAATACATAGGTTTTAAGATTTTTACTAGTCAGATATATTCCTCTGTGGGAAATATGGGGTTTTGAGTCTCTTTCACTGAGGAAGGTGTCGGTCTTGTCAATTCCAAAGTTGGTTTTTGAAACGGTCCCTGTGCTTATATCAAACTCTGGTTTTATGCATCACCCCACCTCTCCTTCCCCTTTCTGCAGGCATAAGAGTGTTTTCTAAATGTGAGACTCTGTTCTCTTTCCTAACTCAGTTCACGTGTAGCCATGTTTACAGGATCTTCCTAAGTGATATCTTATGATAAGTTTCTTTTTCTGTGTGACTTATTTCACTTAGAATCATCGTACCTGAATCCACTCACTTTGCTGCTACTGGTCTTATGACATTGATTTCATGGCTGAGGGATATTCCATCGTACGTAAGTACCACAATGTTTTGAACCATTTTTATATTTCCTGGGATATTTAAGGTGTACCCAAGTTGAGGTTCTTGTAGCCAGTGCAGCCCTAAATTTGGAGGTGGCTCTTTCTTATTGATTTTCAGTTTTCCCCAGGTATATTCCCTAGACTGGAAGTGGCCTTGGCTCTGTAGCTCTGTTGTTTACTTGTTTTAGGGAACACAATGCACTCCTCCAGTGAGGCAGTTGGCAATTTACATCCCGCCCATCAGCATAACAAGGCTCCCTGTTCTCCAGGGCCTGTCTTGCCTTTCTGGTTTTTACACATTTTGTGGATGTCCCTTTTGACCGGTGGGAAGTGATACTTCTTTGTAGTGCAGATTTGCATTGCCCGCTTGCTTGCTTGGCCAAAAAGGGCGTATGCGTTTTCTCCTGAATATATTCAGGAGAAAACGCATACGCCCTTTTTGGCCAAGTGCACCATTGTCCAAGTTGTGCCCCTCTTCCTGTGCTTTACAGGCGATTCCAAGGTACCTCTTGAAATCTGTTTCCTGCTATTTTGCCTCGCTTTCAAGTCCGCCTCGTTGACTTCCCTCAACAGATTTTTGGACGATAGTTGTCCTTTATCACTCTGCCAGTTTGTGAATTGCTGTGCCCCTGAGCTCCATTTCTCAACTCGTTTTTTGTGAGCTGAACGCAAGTCCAAAATTTTGGATCATGTCCTATACTGGTTCCCGGTGGGTGGCTGAGACTTTGGTTAATTCTTCTTCCTGACGGGAAATTAGAGTGACATGTGCCCGTCCAAATGCCTAACAGCTACTCTCTCATGGGTTCTCCCTCGTCCCTTCCATCCTCTGCCAAATTGGGAACCTGTGCAAACCAGGAGGTTAAAGGGCCTGTCTCTCCAAGTTGGGAGATTGATAGTAAGGCAGTTGGAAAGTCAAACTGGAGCACCAGGAGAGGGACTATTCGTTGAGTTTTAGAAACCTTTCGTATTCACAGTGTGTCCATTCTCTAGGTTTCCTGTACATGTTATAGCTGTAGTAATATTCCCTTGAACATGGAGAGTTGGGACCCATGGAATGGGGGCCATGCATTATTGCTTGAAAGGGTCTGCATTTGCTCACCCAATCTCACCAATCCTCTCAGTCCCAAGTGTCCAGCCTTATGCCACATCCAGCTGTCATTGTAGATAGGGTCTTTCCAGGTTTCCTCAGACACCCTGAAGGAATTGTAAAGAATTTCCCTGTTTTTTGGTTTTGCTTTTGAAATTCCTTTTTATAGTGGGTTTGAGCTGATTCTCGCTGCCATGTTTATGCCACTCTAGACACACTTGATTCCCTTATGGAGACATATCAATACATAGGTTTTAAGATTCTTACTAGTCAGATATATTCCTCTGCGGGAAATATGGGGTTTTGAGTCTCTTTCACTGAGGAAGGTGTCGATCTTGTCTATTCCAAAGTTGGTTTTTGAACGGTCCCTGTGCTTATATCAAACTCTGGTTTTATGCATCACCCCACCTCTCCTTCCCCTTTAAGCAGGCATAAGAGTGTTTTCTAAATGTGAGACTCTGTTCTCTTTCCTAACTCAGTTCACGTGTAGCCATGTTTACAGGATCTTCATAAGTGATATCTTATGATAAGTTTCTTTTTCTGTGTGACTTATTTCACTTAGAATCATCGTACCTGAATCCACTCACTTTGCTGCTACTGGTCTTATGACATTGATTTCATGGCTGAGGGATATTCCATCGTACGTAAGTACCACAATGTTTTGAACCATTTTTATATTTCCTGGGATATTTAAGGTGTACCCAAGTTGAGGTTCTTGTAGCCAGTGCAGCCCTAAATTTGGAGGTGACTCTTTCTTATTGATTTTCAATTTTCCACAGGTATATTCCCTAGACTGGAAGTGGCCTTGGCTCTGTAGCTCTGTTGTTTACTTGTTTTAGGGAACACAATGCACTCCTCCAGTGAGGCAGTTGGCAATTTACATCCCGCCCATCAGCATAACAAGGCTCCCAGTTCGCCAGGGCCTGTCTTGCCTTTCTGGTTTTTACACATTTTGTGGATGTCCCTTTTGACCGGTGGGAAGTGATACTTCTTTGTAGTGCAGATTTGCATTGCCCGCTTGCTTGCTTGGCCAAAAAGGGCGTATGCGTTTTCTCCTGAATATATTCAGGAGAAAACGCATACGCCCTTTTTGGCCAAGTGCACCATTGTCCAAGTTGTGCCCCTCTTCCTGTGCTTTACAGGCGATTCCAACGTACCTCTTGAAATCTGTTTCCTGCTATTTTGCCTCACTTTCAAGTCCGCCTCGTTGACTTCCCTCAACAGATTTTTGGACGATAGTTGTCCTTTATCACTCTGCCAGTTTGTGAATTGCTGTGCCCCTGAGCTCCATTTCTCAACTCGTTTTTTGTGAACTGAACGCAAGTCCAAAATTTTGGATCATGTCCTATACTGGTTCCCGGTGGGTGGCTGAGACTTTGGTTAATTCTTCTTCCTGCCGGGAAATTAGAGTGACATGTGCCCGTCCAAATGCCTAACAGCTACTCTCTCATGGGTTCTCCCTCGTCCCTTCCATCCTCTGCCAAATTGGGAACCTGTGCAAACCAGGAGGTTAAAGGGCCTGTCTCTCCAAGTTGGGAGATTGATAGTAAGGCAGTTGGAAAGTCAAACTGGAGCACCAGGAGAGGGACTATTCGTTGAGTTTTAGAAACCTTTCGTATTCACAGTGTGTCCATTCTCTAGGTTTCCTGTACATGTTATAGCTGTAGTAATATTCCCTTGAACCTGGAGAGTTGGGACCCATGGAATGGGGGCCATGCATTATTGCTTGAAAGGGTCTGCATTTGCTCACCCAATCTCACCAATCCTCTCAGTCCCAAGTGTCCAGCCTTATGCCACATCCAGCTGTCATGGTAGATAGGGTCTTTCCAGGTTTCCTCAGACACCCTGAAGGAATTGTAAAGAATTTCCCTGTTTTTTGGTTTTGCTTTTGAAATTCCTTTTTATAGTGGGTTTGAGCTGATTCTCGCTGCCATGTTTATGCCACTCTAGACACACATGATTCCCTTATGGAGACATATCAATACATAGGTTTTAAGATTCTTACTAGTCAGATATATTCCTCTGTGGGAAATATGGGGTTTTGAGTCTCTTTCACTGAGGAAGGTGTCGGTTTTGTCAATTCCAAAGTTGGTTTTTGAAACGGTCCCTGTGCTTATATCAAACTCTGGTTTTATGCATCACCCCACCTCTCCTTCCCCTTTATGCAGGCATAAGAGTGTTTTCTAAATGTGAGACTCTGTTCTCTTTCCCAACTCAGTTCACGTGTAGCCATGTTTACAGGATCTTCCTAAGTGATATCTTATGATAAGTTTCTTTTTCTGTGTGACTTATTTCACTTAGAATCATCGTACCTGAATCCACTCACTTTGCTGCTACTGGTCTTATGACATTGATTTCATGGCTGAGGGATATTCCATCGTACGTAAGTACCACAATGTTTTGAACCATTTTTATATTTCCTGGGATATTTAAGGTGTACCCAAGTTGAGGTTCTTGTAGCCAGTGAAGCCCTAAATTTGGAGGTGGCTCTTTCTTATTGATTTTCAGTTTTCCCAAGGTATATTCCCTAGACTGGATGTGGCCTTGGCTCAGTAGCTCTGTTGTTTACTTGTTTTAGGGAACACAATGCAATCCTCCAGTGAGGCAGTTGGCAATTTACATCCCGCCCATCAGCATAACAAGGTTCCCTGTTCTCCAGGGCCTGTCTTGCCTTTCTGGTTTTTACACATTTTGTGGATGTCCCTTTTGACCGGTGGGAAGTGATACTTCTATGTAGTGCAGATTTGCAATGCACGCTTGCTTGCTTGGCAAAAAAGGGCGTATGCGTTTTCTCCTGAATATATTCAGGAGAAAACGCATACGCCCTTTTTGGCCAAGTGCACCATTGTCCAAGTTGGGCCCCTCTTCCTGTGCTTTACAGGCGATTCCAACGTACCTCTTGAAATCTGTTTCCTGCTATTTTGCCTCGCTTTCAAGTCCGCCTCGTTGACTTCCCTCAACAGATTTTTGGACGATAGTTGTCCTTTATCACTCTGCCACTTTGTGAATTGCTGTGCCCCTGAGCTCCATTTCTCAACTCCTTTTTTGGGAGCTGAACGCAAGTCCAAAATTTTGGATCCTGTCCTATACTGGTTCCCGGTGGGTGGCTGAGACTTTGGTTAATTCTTCTTCCTGCCGGGAAATTAGAGTGACATGTGCCCGTCCAAATGCCTAACAGCTACTCTCTCATGGGTTCTCCCTCGTCCCTTCCATCCTCTGCCAAATTGGGAACCTGTGCAAACCAGGAGGTTAAAGGGCCTGTCTCTCCAAGTTGGGAGATTGATAGTAAGGCAGTTGGAAAGTCAAACTGGAGCACCAGGAGAGGGACTATTCGTTGAGTTTTAGAAACCTTTCTTATTCACAGTGTGTCCATTCTCTAGGTTTCCTGTACATGTTATAGCTGTAGTGATATTCCCTTGAACATGGAGAGTTGGGACCCATGGAATGGGGGCCATGCATTATTGCTTGAAAGGGTCTGCATTTGCTCACCCAATCTCACCAATCCTCTCAGTCCCAAGTGTCCAGCCTTATGCCACATCCAGCTGTCATTGTAGATAGGGTCTTTCCAGGTTTCCTCAGACACCCTGAAGGAATTGTAAAGAATTTCCCTGTTTTTTGGTTTTGCTTTTGAAATTCCTTTTTATAGTGGGTTTGAGCTGATTCTTGCTGCCATGTTTATGCCACTCTAGACACACTTGATTCCCTTATGGAGTCATATCAATACATAGGTTTTAAGATTCTTACTAGTCAGATATATTCCTCTGCGGGAAATATGGGGTTTTGAGCCTCTTTCAATGAGGAAGGTGTAGGTCTTGTCTATTCCAAAGTTGGTTTTTGGAACGGTCCATGTGCTTATATCAAACTCTGGTTTTATGCATCACCCCACCTCTCCATCCCCTTTATGCAGGCATAAGAGTTTTTTCTAAATGTGAGACTCTGTTCTATTTCCTAACTCAGTTCACGTGTAGCCATGTTTACAGGATCTTCATAAGTGATATCTTATGATAAGTTCCTTATTCTGTGTGACTTATTTCACTTAGAATCATCGTACCTGAATCCACTCACTTTGCTGCTACTGGTCTTATGACATTGATTTCATCGCTGAGGGATATTCCATCGTACGTAAGTACCACCATGTTTTGAACCATTTTTATATTTCCTGGGATATTTAAGGTGTACCCAAGTTGAGGTTCTTGTAGCCAGTGCAGCCCTAAATTTGGACGTGGCTCTTTCTTATTGATTTTCAGTTTTCCCAAGGTATATTCCCTAGACTGGATGTGGCCTTGGCTCTATAGCTCTGTTGTTTACTTGTTTTAGGGAACACAATGCACTCCTCCAGTGAGGCAGTTGGCAATTTACATCCCGCCCATCAGCATAACAAGGCTCCCATTTCTCCAGGGCCTGTCTTGCCTTTCTGGTTTTTACACATTTTGTGGATGTCCCTTTTGACCGGTGGGAAGTGATACTTCTTTGTAGTGCAGATTTGCATTGCCTGCTTGCTTGCTTGGCCAAAAAGGGCGTATGCGTTTTCTCCTGAATATATTCAGGAGAAAACGCATACGCCCTTTTTGGCCAAGTGCACCATTGTCCAAGTTGTGCCCCTCTTCCTGTGCTTTACAGGCGATTCCAAGGTACCTCTTGAAATCTGTTTCCTGCTATTTTGCCTCACTTTCAAGTCCGCCTCGTTGACTTCCCTCAACAGATTTTTGGACGATAGTTGTCCTTTATCACTCTGCCAGTATGTGAATTGCTGTGCCCCTGAGCTCCATTTCTCAACTCGTTTTTTGGGAGCTGAACGCAAGTCCAAAATTTTGGATCATGTCCTATACTGGTTCCCGGTGGGTGGCTGAGACTTTGGTTAATTCTTCTTCCTGCCGGGAAATTAGAGTGACATGTGCCCGTCCAAATTCCTAACAGCTACTCTCTCATGGGTTCTCCCTCGTCCCTTCCATCCTCTGCCAAATTGGGAACCTGTGCAAACCAGGAGGTTAAAGGGCCTGTCTCTCCAAGTTGGGAGATTGATAGTAAGGCAGTTGGAAAGTCAAACTGGAGCACCAGGAGAGGGACTATTCGTTGAGTTTTAGAAACCTTTCGTATTCACAGTGTGTCCATTCTCTAGGTTTCCTGTACATGTTATAGCTGTAGTAATATTCCCTTGAACCTGGAGAGTTGGGACCCATGGAATGGGGGCCACGCATTATTGCTTGAAAGGGTCTGCATTTGCTCACCCAATCTCACCAATCCTCTCAGTCCCAAGTGTCCAGCCTTATGCCACATCCAGCTGTCATGGTAGATAGGGTCTTTCCAGGTTTCCTCAGACACCCTGAAGGAATTGTAAAGAATTTCCCTGTTTTTTGGTTTTGCTTTTGAAATTCCTTTTTATAGTGGGTTTGAGCTGATTCTCGCTGCCATGTTTATGCCACTCTAGACACACTTGATTCCCTTATGGAGACATATCAATACATAGGTTATAAGATTCTTACTAGTCAGATATATTCCTCTGTGGGAAATATGGGGTTTTGAGTCTCTTTCACTGAGGAAGGTGTCGGTCTTGTCAATTCCAAAGTTGGTTTTTGAAACGGTCCCTGTGCTTATATCAAACTCTGGTTTTATGCATCACCCCACCTCTCCTTCCCCTTTATGCAGGCATAAGCGTGTTTTCTAAATGTGAGACTCTGTTCTCTTTCCTAACTCAGTTCACGTGTAGCCATGTTTACAGGATCTTCATAAGTGATATCTTATGATAAGTTTCTTTTTCTGTGTGACTTATTTCACTTAGAATCATCGTACCTGAATCCACTCACTTTGCTGCTACTGGTCTTATGACATTGATTTCATGGCTGAGGGATATTCCATCGTACGTAAGTACCACAATGTTTTGAACCATTTTTATATTTCCTGGGATATTTAAGGTGTACCCAAGTTGAGGTTCTTGTAGTCAGTGCAGCCCTAAATTTGGAGGTGGCTCTTTCTTATTGATTTTCAGATTTCCGAAGGTATATTCCCTAGACTGGAAGTGGCCTTGGCTCTGTAGCTCTGTTGTTTACTTGTTTTAGGGAACACAATGCACTCCTCCAGTGAGGCAGTTGGCAATTTACATCCCGCCCATCAGCATAACAAGGCTCCCTGTTCTCCAGGGCCTGTCTTGCCTTTCTGGTTTTTACACATTTTGTGGATGTCCCTTTTGACCGGTGGGAAGTGATACTTCTTTGTAGTTCAGATTTGCAATGCCCGCTTGCTTGCTTGGCCAAAAAGGGCGTATGCGTTTTCTCCTGAATATATTCAGGAGAAAACGCATACGCCCTTTTTGGCCAAGTGCACCATTGTCCAAGTTGTGCCCCACTTCCTGTGCTTTACAGGCGATTCCAACGTACCTCTTGAAATCTGTTTCCTGCTATTTTGCCTCACTTTCAAGTCCACCTCGTTGACTTCCCTCAACAGATTTTTGGACGATAGTTTTCCTTTATCACTCTGCCAGTTTGTGAATTGCTGTGCCCCTGAGCTCCATTTCTCAACTCGTTTTTTGTGAGCTGAACGCAAGTCCAAAATTTTGGATCATGTCCTATACTGGTTCCCGGTGGGTGGCTGAGACTTTGGTTAATTCTTCTTCCTGCCGGGAAATTAGAGTGACATGTGCCCGTCCAAATGCCTAACAGCTACTCTCTCATGGGTTCTCCCTCGTCCCTTCCATCCTCTGCCAAATTGGGAACCTGTGCAAACCAGGAGGTTAAAGGGCCTGTCTCTCCAAGTTGGGAGATTGATAGTAAGGCAGTTGGAAAGTCAAACTGGAGCACCAGGAGAGGGACTATTCGTTGAGTTTTAGAAACCTTTCGTATTCACAGTGTGTCCATTCTCTAGGTTTCCTGTACATGTTATAGCTGTAGTAATATTCCCTTGAACCTGGAGAGTTGGGACCCATGGAATGGGGGCCATGCATTATTGCTTGAAAGGGTCTGCATTTGCTCACCCAATCTCACCAATCCTCTCAGTCCCAAGTGTCCAGCCTTATGCCACATCCAGCTGTCATGGTAGATAGGGTCTTTCCAGGTTTCCTCAGACACCCTGAAGGAATTGTAAAGAATTTCCCTGTTTTTTGGTTTTGCTTTTGAAATTCCTTTTTATAGTGGGTTTGAGCTGATTCTCGCTGCCATGTTTATGCCACTCTAGACACACTTGATTCCCTTATGGAGACATATCAATACATAGGTTTTAAGATTCTTACTAGTCAGATATATTCCTCTGTGGGAAATATGGGGTTTTGAGTCTCTTTCACTGAGGAAGGTGTCGGTCTTGTCAATTCCAAAGTTGGTTTTTGAAACGGTCCCTGTGCTTATATCAAACTCTGGTTTTATGCATCACCCCACCTCTCCTTCCCCTTTATGCAGGCATAAGAGTGTTTTCTAAATGTGAGACTCTGTTCTCTTTCCTAACTCAGTTCACGTGTAGCCATGTTTACAGGATCTTCCTAAGTGATATCTTATGATAAGTTTCTTTTTCTGTGTGACTTATTTCACTTAGAATCATCGTACCTGAATCCACTCACTTTGCTGCTACTGGTCTTATGACATTGATTTCATGGCTGAGGGATATTCCATCGTACGTAAGTACCACAATGTTTTGAACCATTTTTATATTTCCTGGGATATTTAAGGTGTACCCAAGTTGAGGTTCTTGTAGCCAGTGCAGCCCTAAATTTGGAGGTGGCTCTTTCTTATTGATTTTCAGTTTTCCCCAGGTATATTCCCTAGACTGGAAGTGGCCTTTGCTCTGTAGCTCTGTTGTTTACTTGTTTTAGGGAACACAATGCACTCCTCCAGTGAGGCAGTTGGCAATTTACATCCCGCCCATCAGCATAACAAGGCTCCCTGTTCTCCAGGGTCTGTCTTGCCTTTCTGGTTTTTACACATTTTGTGGATGTCCCTTTTGACCGGTGGGAAGTGATACTTCTTTGTAGTGCAGATTTGCAATGCCCGCTTGCTTGCTTGGCCAAAAAGGGCATATGCGTTTTCTCCTGAATATATTCAGGAGAAAACGCATACGCCCTTTTTGGCCAAGTGCACCATTGTCCAAGTTGGGCCCCTCTTCATGTGCTTTACAGCCAATTCCAAGGTACCTCTTGAAATCTGTTTCCTGCTATTTTGCCTCGCTTTCAAGTCCGCCTCGTTGACTTCCCTCAACAGATTTTTGGACGATAGTTGTCCTTTATCACTCTGCCAGTTTGTGAATTGCTGTGCCCCTGAGCTCCATTTCTCAACTCGTTTTTTGGGAGCTGAACGCAAGTCCAAAATTTTGGATCATGTCCTATACTGGTTCCCGGTGGGTGGCTGAGACTTTGGTTAATTCTTCTTCCTGCCGGGAAATTAGAGTGACATGTGCCCGTCCAAATGCCTAACAGCTACTCTCTCATGGGTTCTCCCTCGTCCCTTCCATCCTCTGCCAAATTGGGAACGTGTGCAAACCAGGAGGTTAAAGGGCCTGTCTCTCCAAGTTGGGAGATTGATAGTAAGGCAGTTGGAAAGTCAAACTGGAGCACCAGGAGAGGGACTATTCGTTGAGTTTTAGAAACCTTTCTTATTCACAGTGTGTCCATTCTCTAGGTTTCCTGTACATGTTATAGCTGTAGTAATATTCCCTTGAACATGGAGAGTTGGGACCCATGGAATGGGGGCCATGCATTACTGCTTGAAAGGGTCTGCATTTGCTCACCCAATCTCACCAATCCTCTCAGTCCCAAGTGTCCAGCCTTATGCCACATCCAGCTGTCATTGTAGATAGGGTCTTTCCAGGTTTCCTCAGACACCCTGAAGGAATTGTAAAGAATTTCCCTGTTTTTTGGTTTTGCTTTTGAAATTCCTTTTTATAGTGGGTTTGAGCTGATTCTCGCTGCCATGTTTATGCCACTCTAGACACACTTGATTCCCTTATGGAGTCATATCAATACATAGGTTTTAAGATTCTTACTAGTCAGATATATTCCTCTGTGGGAAATATGGGGTTTTGAGCCTCTTTCAGTGAGGAAGGTGTAGGTCTTGTCTATTCCAAAGTTGGTTTTTGGAACGGTCCATGTGCTTATATCAAACTCTGGTTTTATGCATCACCCCACCTCTCCATCCCCTTTATGCAGGCATAAGAGTGTTTTCTAAATGTGAGACTCTGTTCTCTTTCCTAACTCAGTTCACGTGTAGCCATGTTTACAGGATCTTCATAAGTGATATCTTATGATAAGTTTCTTTTTCTGTGTGACTTATTTCACTTAGAATCATCGTACCTGAATCCACTCACTTTGCTGCTACTGGTCTTATGACATTGATTTCATCGCTGAGGGATATTCCATCGTACGTAAGTACCACAATGTTTTGAACCATTTTTATATTTCCTGGGATATTTAAGGTGTACCCAAGTTGAGGTTCTTGTAGTCAGTGCAGCCCTAAATTTGGAGGTGGCTCTTTCTTATTGATTTTCAGTTTTCCCCAGGTATATTCCCTAGACTGGAAGTGGCCTTGGCTCTGTAGCTCTGTTGTTTACTTGTTTTAGGGAACACAATGCACTCCTCCAGTGAGGCAGTTGGCAATTTACATCCCGCCCATCAGCATAACAAGGCTCCCAGTTCTCCAGGGCCTGTCTTGCCTTTCTGGTTTTTACACATTTTGTGGATGTCCCTTTTGACCGGTGGGAAGTGATACTTCTTTGTAGTGCAGATTTGCATTGCCCGCTTGCTTGCTTGGCCAAAAAGGGCGTATGCGTTTTCTCCTGAATATATTCAGGAGAAAACTCATACGCCCTTTTTGGCCAAGTGCACCATTGTCCAAGTTGTGCCCCTCTTCCTGTGCTTTACAGGCGATTCCAAGGTACCTCTTGAAATCTGTTTCCTGCTATTTTGCCTCGCTTTCAAGTCCGCCTCGTTGACTTCCCTCAACAGATTTTTGGACGATAGTTGTCCTTTATCACTCTGCCAGTTTGTGAATTGCTGTGCCCCTGAGCTCCATTTCTCAACTCGTTTTTTGTGAGCTGAACGCAAGTCCAAAATTTTGGATCATGTCCTATACTGGTTCCCGGTGGGTGGCTGAGACTTTGGTTAATTCTTCTTCCTGCCGGGAAATTAGAGTGACATGTGCCGGTCCAAATGCCTAACAGCTACTCTCTCATGGGTTCTCCCTCGTCCCTTCCATCCTCTGCCAAATTGGGAACCTGTGCAAACCAGGAGGTTAAAGGGCCTGTCTGTCCAAGTTGGGAGATTGATAGTAAGGCAGTTGGAAAGTCAAACTGGAGCACCAGGAGAGGGACTATTCGTTGAGTTTTAGAAACCTTTCGTATTCACAGTGTGTCCATTCTCTAGGTTTCCTGTACATGTTATAGCTGTAGTAATATTCCCTTGAACCTGGAGAGTTGGGACCCATGGAATGGGGGCCATGCATTATTGCTTGAAAGGGTCTGCATTTGCTCACCCAATCTCACCAATCCTCTCAGTCCCAAGTGTCCAGCCTTATGCCACATCCAGCTGTCATTGTAGATAGGGTCTTTCCAGGTTTCCTCAGACACCCTGAAGGAATTGTAAAGAATTTCCCTGTTTTTTGGTTTTGCTTTAGAAATTCCTTTTTATAGTGGGTTTGAGCTGATTCTCGCTGCCATGTTTATGCCACTCTAGACACACTTGATTCCCTTATGGAGTCATATCAATACATAGGTTTTAAGATTCTTACTAGTCAGTTATATTCCTCTGCGGGAAATATGGGGTTTTGAGTCTCTTTCACTGAGGAAGGTGTCGGTCTTGTCTATTCCAAAGTTGGTTTTTGGAACGGTCCTTGTGCTTATATCAAACTCTGGTTTTATGCATCACCCCACCTCTCCTTCCCCTTTAAGCAGGCATAAGAGTGTTTTCTAAATGTGAGACTCTGTTCTCTTTCCTAACTCAGTTCACGTGTAGCCATGTTTACAGGATCTTCATAAGTGATATCTTATGATAAGTTTCTTTTTCTGTGTGACTTATTTCACTTAGAATCATCGTACCTGAATCCACTCACTTTGCTGCTACTGGTCTTATGACATTGATTTCATGGCTGAGGGATATTCCATCGTACGTAAGTACCACAATGTTTTGAACCATTTTTATATTTCCTGGGATATTTAAGGTGTACCCAAGTTGAGGTTCTTGTAGCCAGTGCAGCCCTAAATTTGGAGGTGGCTCTTTCTTATTGATTTTCAGTTTTCCCCAGGTATATTCCCTAGACTGGAAGTGGCCTTGGCTCTGTAGCTCTGTTGTTTACTTGTTTTAGGGAACACAATGCACTCCTCCAGTGAGGCAGTTGTCAATTTACATCCCGCCCATCAGCATAACAAGGCTCCCTGTTCTCCAGGGCCTGTCTTGCCTTTCTGGTTTTTACACATTTTGTGGATGTCCCTTTTGACCAGTGGGAAGTGATACTTCTTTGTAGTGCAGATTTGCATTGCTCGCTTGCTTGCTTGGCCAAAAAGGGCGTATGCGTTTTCTCCTGAATATATTGAGGAGAAAACGCATACGCCCTTTTTGGCCAAGTGCACCATTGTCCAAGTTGTGCCCCTCTTCCTGTGCTTTACAGGCGATTCCAACGTACCTCTTGAAATCTGTTTCCTGCTATTTTGCCTCACTTTCAAGTCCGCCTCGTTGACTTCCCTCAACAGATTTTTGGACGATAGTTGTCCTTTATCACTCTGCCAGTTTGTGAATTGCTGTGCCCCTGAGCTCCATTTCTCAACTCGTTTTTTGTGAGCTGAACGCAAGTCCAAAATTTTGGATCATGTCCTATACTGGTTCCCGGTGGGTGGCTGAGACTTTGGTTAATTCTTCTTCCTGCCGGGAAATTAGAGTGACATGTGCCCGTCCAAATGCCTAACAGCTACTCTCTCATGGGTTCTCCCTCGTCCCTTCCATCCTCTGCCAAATTGGGAACCTGTGCAAACCAGGAGGTTAAAGGGCCTGTCTGTCCAAGTTGGGAGATTGATAGTAAGGCAGTTGGAAAGTCAAACTGGAGCACCAGGAGAGGGACTATTCGTTGAGTTTTAGAAACCTTTCGTATTCACAGTGTGTCCATTCTCTAGGTTTCCTGTACATGTTATAGCTGTAGTAATATTCCCTTGAACATGGAGAGTTGGGACCCATGGAATGGGGGCCATGCATTATTGCTTGAAAGGGTCTGCATTTGCTCACCCAATCTCACCAATCCTCTCAGTCCCAAGTGTCCAGCCTTATGCCACATCCAGCTGTCATGGTAGATAGGGTCTTTCCAGGTTTCCTCAGACACCCTGAAGGAATTGTAAAGAATTTCCCTGTTTTTTGGTTTTGCTTTTGAAATTCCTTTTTATAGTGGGTTTGAGCTGATTCTCGCTGCCATGTTTATGCCACTCTAGACACACTTGATTCCCTTATGGAGGCATATCAATACATAGGTTTTAAGATTCTTACTAGTCAGATATATTCCTCTGTGGGAAATATGGGGTTTTGAGTCTCTTTCACTGAGGAAGGTGTCGGTCTTGTCAATTCCAAAGTTGGTTTTTGAAACGGTCCCTGTGCTTATATCAAACTCTGGTTTTATGCATCACCCCACCTCTCCTTCCCCTTTATGCAGGCATAAGAGTGTTTTCTAAATGTGAGACTCTGTTCTCTTTCCTAACTCAGTTCACGTGTAGCCATGTTTACAGGATCTTCCTAAGTGATATCTTATGATAAGTTTCTTTTTCTGTGTGACTTATTTCACTTAGAATCATCGTACCTGAATCCACTCACTTTGCTGCTACTGGTCTTATGACATTGATTTCATGGCTGAGGGATATTCCATCGTACGTAAGTACCACAATGTTTTGAACCATTTTTATATTTCCTGGGATATTTAAGGTGTACCCAAGTTGAGGTTCTTGTAGCCAGTGCAGCCCTAAATTTGGAGGTGGCTCTTTCTTATTGATTTTCAGTTTTCCCCAGGTATATTCCCTAGACTGGAAGTGGCCTTGGCTCTGTAGCTCTGTTGTTTACTTGTTTTAGGGAACACAATGCACTCCTCCAGTGAGGCAGTTGGCAATTTACATCCCGCCCATCAGCATAACAAGGCTCCCTGTTCTCCAGGGCCTGTCTTGCCTTTCTGGTTTTTACACATTTTGTGGATGTCCCTTTTGACCGGTGGGAAGTGATACTTCTTTGTAGTGCAGATTTGCATTGCCCGCTTGCTTGCTTGGCCAAAAAGGGCGTATGCGTTTTCTCCTGAATATATTCAGGAGAAAACGCATACGCCCTTTTTGGCCAAGTGCACCATTGTCCAAGTTGTGCCCCTCTTCCTGTGCTTTACAGGCGATTCCAAGGTACCTCTTGAAATTTGTTTCCTGCTATTTTGCCTCGCTTTCAAGTCCGCCTCGTTGACTTCCCTCAACAGATTTTTGGACGATAGTTGTCCTTTATCACTCTGCCAGTTTGTGAATTGCTGTGCCCCTGAGCTCCATTTCTCAACTCGTTTTTTGTGAGCTGAACGCAAGTCCAAAATTTTGGATCATGTCCTATACTGGTTCCCGGTGGGTGGCTGAGACTTTGGTTAATTCTTCTTCCTGCCGGGAAATTAGAGTGACATGTGGCCGTCCAAATGCCTAACAGCTACTCTCTCATGGGTTCTCCCTCGTCCCTTCCATCCTCTGCCAAATTGGGAACCTGTGCAAACCAGGAGGTTAAAGGGCCTGTCTCTCCAAGTTGGGAGATTGATAGTAAGGCAGTTGGAAAGTCAAACTGGAGCACCAGGAGAGGGACTATTCGTTGAGTTTTAGAGACCTTTCGTATTCACAGTGTGTCCATTCTCTAGGTTTCCTGTACATGTTATAGCTGTAGTAATATTCCCTTGAACATGGAGAGTTGGGACCCATGGAATGGGGGCCATGCATTATTGCTTGAAAGGGTCTGCATTTGCTCACCCAATCTCACCAATCCTCTCAGTCCCAAGTGTCCAGCCTTATGCCACATCCAGCTGTCATGGTAGATAGGGTCTTTCCAGGTTTCCTCAGACACCCTGAAGGAATTGTAAAGAATTTCCCTGTTTTTTGGTTTTGCTTTTGAAATTCCTTTTTATAGTGGGTTTGAGCTGATTCTCGCTGCCATGTTTATGCCACTCTAGACACACTTGATTCCCTTATGGAGACATATCAATACATAGGTTTTAAGATTCTTACTAGTCAGATATATTCCTCTGTGGGAAATATGGGGTTTTGAGTCTCTTTCACTGAGGAAGGTGTCGGTCTTGTCAATTCCAAAGTTGGTTTTTGAAACGGTCCCTGTGCTTATATCAAACTCTGGTTTTATGCATCACCCCACCTCTCCTTCCCCTTTATGCAGGCATAAGAGTGTTTTCTAAATGTGAGACTCTGTTCTCTTTCCTAACTCAGTTCACGTGTAGCCATGTTTACAGGATCTTCCTAAGTGATATCTTATGATAAGTTTCTTTTTCTGTGTGACTTATTTCACTTAGAATCATCGTACCTGAATCCACTCACTTTGCTGCTACTGGTCTTATGACATTGATTTCATGGCTGAGGGATATTCCATCGTACGTAAGTACCACAATGTTTTGAACCATTTTTATATTTCCTGGGATATTTAAGGTGTACCCAAGTTGAGGTTCTTGTAGCCAGTGCAGCCCTAAATTTGGAGGTGGCTCTTTCTTATTGATTTTCAGTTTTCCCCAGGTATATTCCCTAGACTGGAAGTGGCCTTGGCTCTGTAGCTCTGTTGTTTACTTGTTTTAGGGAACACAATGCACTCCTCCAGTGAGGCAGTTGGCAATTTACATCCCGCCCATCAGCATAACAAGGCTCCCTGTTCTCCAGGGCCTGTCTTGCCTTTCTGGTTTTTACACATTTTGTGGATGTCCCTTTTGACCGGTGGGAAGTGATACTTCTTTGTAGTGCAGATTTGCATTGCCCGCTTGCTTGCTTGGCCAAAAAGGGCGTATGCGTTTTCTCCTGAATATATTCAGGAGAAAACGCATACGCCCTTTTTGGCCAAGTGCACCATTGTCCAAGTTGTGCCCCTCTTCCTGTGCTTTACAGGCGATTCCAAGGTACCTCTTGAAATTTGTTTCCTGCTATTTTGCCTCACTTTCAAGTCCGCCTCGTTGACTTCCCTCAACAGATTTTTGGACGATAGTTGTCCTTTATCACTCTGCCAGTTTGTGAATTGCTGTGCCCCTGAGCTCCATTTCTCAACTCGTTTTTTGTGAGCTGAACGCAAGTCCAAAATTTTGGATCATGTCCTATACTGGTTCCCGGTGGGTGGCTGAGACTTTGGTTAATTCTTCTTCCTGCCGGGAAATTAGAGTGACATGTGCCCGTCCAAATGCCTAACAGCTACTCTCTCATGGGTTCTCCCTCGTCCCTTCCATCCTCTGCCAAATTGGGAACCTGTGCAAACCAGGAGGTTAAAGGGCCTGTCTCTCCAAGTTGGGAGATTGATAGTAAGGCAGTTGGAAAGTCAAACTGGAGCACCAGGAGAGGGACTATTCGTTGAGTTTTAGAAACCTTTCGTATTCACAGTGTGTCCATTCTCTAGGTTTCCTGTACATGTTATAGCTGTAGTAATATTCCCTTGAACCTGGAGAGTTGGGACCCATGGAATGGGGGCCATGCATTATTGCTTGAAAGGGTCTGCATTTGCTCACCCAATCTCACCAATCCTCTCAGTCCCAAGTGTCCAGCCTTATGCCACATCCAGCTGTCATGGTAGATAGGGTCTTTCCAGGTTTCCTCAGACACCCTGAAGGAATTGTAAAGAATTTCCCTGTTTTTTGGTTTTGCTTTTGAAATTCCTTTTTATAGTGGGTTTGAGCTGATTCTCGCTGCCATGTTTATGCCACTCTAGACACACTTGATTCCCTTATGGAGACATATCAATACATAGGTTTTAAGATTCTTACTAGTCAGATATATTCCTCTGTGGGAAATATGGGGTTTTGAGTCTCTTTCACTGAGGAAGGTGTCGGTCTTGTCAATTCCAAAGTTGGTTTTTGAAACGGTCCCTGTGCTTATATCAAACTCTGGTTTTATGCATCACCCCACCTCTCCTTCCCCTTTATGCAGGCATAAGAGTGTTTTCTAAATGTGAGACTCTGTTCTCTTTCCTAACTCAGTTCACGTGTAGCCATGTTTACAGGATCTTCCTAAGTGATATCTTTTGATAAGTTTCTTTTTCTGTGTGACTTATTTCACTTAGAATCATCGTACCTGAATCCACTCACTTTGCTGCTACTGGTCTTATGACATTGATTTCATGGCTGAGGGATATTCCATCGTACGTAAGTACCACAATGTTTTGAACCATTTTTATATTTCCTGGGATATTTAAGGTGTACCCAAGTTGAGGTTCTTGTAGCCAGTGCAGCCCTAAATTTGGAGGTGGCTCTTTCTTATTGATTTTCAGTTTTCCCCAGGTATATTCCCTAGACTGGAAGTGGCCTTGGCTCTGTAGCTCTGTTGTTTACTTGTTTTAGGGAACACAATGCACTCCTCCAGTGAGGCAGTTGGCAATTTACATCCCGCCCATCAGCATAACAAGGCTCCCTGTTCTCCAGGGCCTGTCTTGCCTTTCTGGTTTTTACACATTTTGTGGATGTCCCTTTTGACCGGTGGGAAGTGATACTTCTTTGTAGTGCAGATTTGCATTGCCCGCTTGCTTGCTTGGCCAAAAAGGGCGTATGCGTTTTCTCCTGAATATATTCAGGAGAAAACGCATACGCCCTTTTTGGCCAAGTGCACCATTGTCCAAGTTGTGCCCCTCTTCCTGTGCTTTACAGGCGATTCCAAGGTACCTCTTGAAATCTGTTTCCTGCTATTTTGCCTCGCTTTCAAGTCCGCCTCGTTGACTTCCCTCAACAGATTTTTGGACGATAATTGTCCTTTATCACTCTGCCAGTTTGTGAATTGCTGTGCCCCTGAGCTCCATTTCTCAACTCGTTTTTTGTGAGCTGAACGCAAGTCCAAAATTTTGGATCATGTCCTATACTGGTTCCCGGTGGGTGGCTGAGACTTTGGTTAATTCTTCTTCCTGCCGGGAAATTAGAGTGACATGTGCCCGTCCAAATGCCTAACAGCTACTCTCTCATGGGTTCTCCCTCGTCCCTTCCATCCTCTGCCAAATTGGGAACCTGTGCAAACCAGGAGGTTAAAGGGCCTGTCTCTCCAAGTTGGGAGATTGATAGTAAGGCAGTTGGAAAGTCAAACTGGAGCACCAGGAGAGGGACTATTCGTTGAGTTTTAGAAACCTTTCGTATTCACAGTGTGTCCATTCTCTAGGTTTCCTGTACATGTTATAGCTGTAGTAATATTCCCTTGAACCTGGAGAGTTGGGACCCATGGAATGGGGGCCATGCATTATTGCTTGAAAGGGTCTGCATTTGCTCACCCAATCTCACCAATCCTCTCAGTCCCAAGTGTCCAGCCTTATGCCACATCCAGCTGTCATGGTAGATAGGGTCTTTCCAGGTTTCCTCAGACACCCTGAAGGAATTGTAAAGAATTTCCCTGTTTTTTGGTTTTGCTTTTGAAATTCCTTTTTATAGTGGGTTTGAGCTGATTCTCGCTGCCATGTTTATGCCACTCTAGACACACTTGATTCCCTTATGGAGACATATCAATACATAGGTTTTAAGATTCTTACTAGTCAGATATATTCCTCTGCGGGAAATATGGGGTTTTGAGTCTCTTTCACTGAGGAAGGTGTCGGTCTTGTCTATTCCAAAGTTGGTTTTTGGAACGGTCCCTGTGCTTATATCAAACTCTGGTTTTATGCATCACCCCACCTCTCCTTCCCCTTTAAGCAGGCATAAGAGTGTTTTCTAAATGTGAGACTCTGTTCTCTTTCCTAACTCAGTTCACGTGTAGCCATGTTTACAGGATCTTCATAAGTGATATCTTATGATAAGTTTCTTTTTCTGTGTGACTTATTTCACTTAGAATCATCGTACCTGAATCCACTCACTTTGCTGCTACTGGTCTTATGACATTGATTTCATGGCTGAGGGATATTCCATCGTACGTAAGTACCACAATGTTTTGAACCATTTTTATATTTCCTGGGATATTTAAGGTGTACCCAAGTTGAGGTTCTTGTAGCCAGTGCAGCCCTAAATTTGGAGGTGGCTCTTTCTTATTGATTTTCAGTTTTCCCCAGGTATATTCCCTAGACTGGAAGTGGCCTTGGCTCTGTAGCTCTGTTGTTTACTTGTTTTAGGGAACACAATGCACTCCTCCAGTGAGGCAGTTGGCAATTTACATCCCGCCCATCAGCATAACAAGGCTCCCTGTTCTCCAGGGCCTGTCTTGCCTTTCTGGTTTTTACACATTTTGTGGATGTCCCTTTTGACCAGTGGGAAGTGATACTTCTTTGTAGTGCAGATTTGCATTGCCCGCTTGCTTGCTTGGCCAAAAAGGGCGTATGCGTTTTCTCCTGAATATATTGAGGAGAAAACGCATATGCCCTTTTTGGCCAAGTGCACCATTGTCCAAGTTGTGCCCCTCTTCCTGTGCTTTACAGGCGATTCCAACGTACCTCTTGAAATCTGTTTCCTGCTATTTTGCCTCACTTTCAAGTCCGCCTCGTTGACTTCCCTCAACAGATTTTTGGACGATAGTTGTCCTTTATCACTCTGCCAGTTTGTGAATTGCTGTGCCCCTGAGCTCCATTTCTCAACTCGTTTTTTGTGAGCTGAACGCAAGTCCAAAATTTTGGATCATGTCCTATACTGGTTCCCGGTGGGTGGCTGAGACTTTGGTTAATTCTTCTTCCTGCCGGGAAATTAGATTGACATGTGCCCGTCCAAATGCCTAACAGCTACTCTCTCATGGGTTCTCCCTCGTCCCTTCCATCCTCTGCCAAATTGGGAACCTGTGCAAACCAGGAGGTTAAAGGGCCTGTCTATCCAAGTTGGGAGATTGATAGTAAGGCAGTTGGAAAGTCAAACTGGAGCACCAGGAGAGGGACTATTCGTTGAGTTTTAGAAACCTTTCGTATTCACAGTGTGTCCATTCTCTAGGTTTCCTGTACATGTTATAGCTGTAGTAATATTCCCTTGAACATGGAGAGTTGGGACCCATGGAATGGGGGCCATGCATTATTGCTTGAAAGGGTCTGCATTTGCTCACCCAATCTCACCAATCCTCTCAGTCCCAAGTGTCCAGCCTTATGCCACATCCAGCTGTCATGGTAGATAGGGTTTTTCCAGGTTTCCTCAGACACCCTGAAGGAATTGTAAAGAATTTCCCTGTTTTTTGGTTTTGCTTTTGAAATTCCTTTTTATAGTGGGTTTGAGCTGATTCTCGCTGCCATGTTTATGCCACTCTAGACACACTTGATTCCCTTATGGAGACATATCAATACATAGGTTTTAAGATTCTTACTAGTCAGATATATTCCTCTGTGGGAAATATGGGGTTTTGAGTCTCTTTCACTGAGGAAGGTGTCGGTCTTGTCAATTCCAAAGTTGGTTTTTGAAACGGTCCCTGTGCTTATATCAAACTCTGGTTTTATGCATCACCCCACCTCTCCTTCCCCTTTATGCAGGCATAAGAGTGTTTTCTAAATGTGAGACTCTGTTCTCTTTCCTAACTCAGTTCACGTGTAGCCATGTTTACAGGATCTTCCTAAGTGATATCTTATGATAAGTTTCTTTTTCTGTGTGACTTATTTCACTTAGAATCATCGTACCTGAATCCACTCACTTTGCTGCTACTGGTCTTATGACATTGATTTCATGGCTGAGGGATATTCCATCGTACGTAAGTACCACAATGTTTTGAACCATTTTTATATTTCCTGGGATATTTAAGGTGTACCCAAGTTGAGGTTCTTGTAGCCAGTGCAGCCCTAAATTTGGAGGTGGCTCTTTCTTATTGATTTTCAGTTTTCCCCAGGTATATTCCCTAGACTGGAAGTGGCCTTGGCTCTGTAGCTCTGTTGTTTACTTGTTTTAGGGAACACAATGCACTCCTCCAGTGAGGCAGTTGGCAATTTACATCCCGCCCATCAGCATAACAAGGCTCCCTGTTCTCCAGGGCCTGTCTTGCCTTTCTGGTTTTTACACATTTTGTGGATGTCCCTTTTGACCGGTGGGAAGTGATACTTCTTTGTAGTGCAGATTTGCATTGCCCGCTTGCTTGCTTGGCCAAAAAGGGCGTATGCGTTTTCTCCTGAATATATTCAGGAGAAAACGCATACGCCCTTTTTGGCCAAGTGCACCATTGTCCAAGTTGTGCCCCTCTTCCTGTGCTTTACAGGCGATTCCAAGGTACCTCTTGAAATCTGTTTCCTGCTATTTTGCCTCGCTTTCAAGTCCGCCTCGTTGACTTCCCTCAACAGATTTTTGGACGATAGTTGTCCTTTATCACTCTGCCAGTTTGTGAATTGCTGTGCCCCTGAGCTCCATTTCTCAACTCGTTTTTTGTGAGCTGAACGCAAGTCCAAAATTTTGGATCATGTCCTATACTGGTTCCCGGTGGGTGGCTGAGACTTTGGTTAATTCTTCTTCCTGCCGGGAAATTAGAGTGACATGTGCCCGTCCAAATGCCTAACAGCTACTCTCTCATGGGTTCTCCCTCGTCCCTTCCATCCTCTGCCAAATTGGGAACCTGTGCAAACCAGGAGGTTAAAGGGCCTGTCTCTCCAAGTTGGGAGATTGATAGTAAGGCAGTTGGAAAGTCAAACTGGAGCACCAGGAGAGGGACTATTCGTTGAGTTTTAGAAACCTTTCGTATTCACAGTGTGTCCATTCTCTAGGTTTCCTGTACATGTTATAGCTGTAGTAATATTCCCTTGAACCTGGAGAGTTGGGACCCATGGAATGGGGGCCATGCATTATTGCTTGAAAGGGTCTGCATTTGCTCACCCAATCTCACCAATCCTCTCAGTCCCAAGTGTCCAGCCTTATGCCACATCCAGCTGTCATGGTAGATAGGGTCTTTCCAGGTTTCCTCAGACACCCTGAAGGAATTGTAAAGAATTTCCCTGTTTTTTGGTTTTGCTTTTGAAATTCCTTTTTATAGTGGGTTTGAGCTGATTCTCGCTGCCATGTTTATGCCACTGTAGACACACTTGATTCCCTTATGGAGACATATCAATACATAGGTTTTAAGATTCTTACTAGTCAGATATATTCCTCTGCGGGAAATATGGGGTTTTGAGTCTCTTTCACTGAGGAAGGTGTCGGTCTTGTCTATTCCAAAGTTGGTTTTTGGAACGGTCCCTGTGCTTATATCAAACTCTGGTTTTATGCATCACCCCACCTCTCCTTCCCCTTTAAGCAGGCATAAGAGTGTTTTCTAAATGTGAGACTCTGTTCTCTTTCCTAACTCAGTTCACGTGTAGCCATGTTTACAGGATCTTCATAAGTGATATCTTATGATAAGTTTCTTTTTCTGTGTGACTTATTTCACTTAGAATCATCGTACCTGAATCCACTCACTTTGCTGCTACTGGTCTTATGACATTGATTTCATGGCTGAGGGATATTCCATCGTACGTAAGTACCACAATGTTTTGAACCATTTTTATATTTCCTGGGATATTTAAGGTGTACCCAAGTTGAGGTTCTTGTAGCCAGTGCAGCCCTAAATTTGGAGGTGGCTCTTTCTTATTGATTTTCAGTTTTCCCCAGGTATATTCCCTAGACTGGAAGTGGCCTTGGCTCTGTAGCTCTGTTGTTTACTTGTTTTAGGGAACACAATGCACTCCTCCAGTGAGGCAGTTGGCAATTTACATCCCGCCCATCAGCATAACAAGGCTCCCTGTTCTCCAGGGCCTGTCTTGCCTTTCTGGTTTTTACACATTTTGTGGATGTCCCTTTTGACCAGTGGGAAGTGATACTTCTTTGTAGTGCAGATTTGCATTGCCCGCTTGCTTGCTTGGCCAAAAAGGGCGTATGCGTTTTCTCCTGAATATATTGAGGAGAAAACGCATATGCCCTTTTTGGCCAAGTGCACCATTGTCCAAGTTGTGCCCCTCTTCCTGTGCTTTACAGGCGATTCCAACGTACCTCTTGAAATCTGTTTCCTGCTATTTTGCCTCACTTTCAAGTCCGCCTCGTTGACTTCCCTCAACAGATTTTTGGACGATAGTTGTCCTTTATCACTCTGCCAGTTTGTGAATTGCTGTGCCCCTGAGCTCCATTTCTCAACTCGTTTTTTGTGAGCTGAACGCAAGTCCAAAATTTTGGATCATGTCCTATACTGGTTCCCGGTGGGTGGCTGAGACTTTGGTTAATTCTTCTTCCTGCCGGGAAATTAGATTGACATGTGCCCGTCCAAATGCCTAACAGCTACTCTCTCATGGGTTCTCCCTCGTCCCTTCCATCCTCTGCCAAATTGGGAACCTGTGCAAACCAGGAGGTTAAAGGGCCTGTCTATCCAAGTTGGGAGATTGATAGTAAGGCAGTTGGAAAGTCAAACTGGAGCACCAGGAGAGGGACTATTCGTTGAGTTTTAGAAACCTTTCGTATTCACAGTGTGTCCATTCTCTAGGTTTCCTGTACATGTTATAGCTGTAGTAATATTCCCTTGAACATGGAGAGTTGGGACCCATGGAATGGGGGCCATGCATTATTGCTTGAAAGGGTCTGCATTTGCTCACCCAATCTCACCAATCCTCTCAGTCCCAAGTGTCCAGCCTTATGCCACATCCAGCTGTCATGGTAGATAGGGTCTTTCCAGGTTTCCTCAGACACCCTGAAGGAATTGTAAAGAATTTCCCTGTTTTTTGGTTTTGCTTTTGAAATTCCTTTTTATAGTGGGTTTGAGCTGATTCTCGCTGCCATGTTTATGCCACTCTAGACACACTTGATTCCCTTATGGAGACATATCAATACATAGGTTTTAAGATTCTTACTAGTCAGATATATTCCTCTGTGGGAAATATGGGGTTTTGAGTCTCTTTCACTGAGGAAGGTGTCGGTCTTGTCAATTCCAAAGTTGGTTTTTGAAACGGTCCCTGTGCTTATATCAAACTCTGGTTTTATGCATCACCCCACCTCTCCTTCCCCTTTATGCAGGCATAAGAGTGTTTTCTAAATGTGAGACTCTGTTCTCTTTCCTAACTCAGTTCACGTGTAGCCATGTTTACAGGATCTTCCTAAGTGATATCTTATGATAAGTTTCTTTTTCTGTGTGACTTATTTCACTTAGAATCATCGTACCTGAATCCACTCACTTTGCTGCTACTGGTCTTATGACATTGATTTCATGGCTGAGGGATATTCCATCGTACGTAAGTACCACAATGTTTTGAACCATTTTTATATTTCCTGGGATATTTAAGGTGTACCCAAGTTGAGGTTCTTGTAGCCAGTGCAGCCCTAAATTTGGAGGTGGCTCTTTCTTATTGATTTTCAGTTTTCCCCAGGTATATTCCCTAGACTGGAAGTGGCCTTGGCTCTGTAGCTCTGTTGTTTACTTGTTTTAGGGAACACAATGCACTCCTCCAGTGAGGCAGTTGGCAATTTACATCCCGCCCATCAGCATAACAAGGCTCCCTGTTCTCCAGGGCCTGTCTTGCCTTTCTGGTTTTTACACATTTTGTGGATGTCCCTTTTGACCGGTGGGAAGTGATACTTCTTTGTAGTGCAGATTTGCATTGCCCGCTTGCTTGCTTGGCCAAAAGGGGCGTATGCATTTTCTCCTGAATATATTCAGGAGAAAACGCATACGCCCTTTTTGGCCAAGTGCACCATTGTCCAAGTTGTGCCCCTCTTCCTGTGCTTTACAGGCGATTCCAAGGTACCTCTTGAAATCTGTTTCCTGCTATTTTGCCTCGCTTTCAAGTCCGCCTCGTTGACTTCCCTCAACAGATTTTTGGACGATAGTTGTCCTTTATCACTCTGCCAGTTTGTGAATTGCTGTGCCCCTGAGCTCCATTTCTCAACTCGTTTTTTGTGAGCTGAACGCAAGTCCAAAATTTTGGATCCTGTCCTATACTGGTTCCCGGTGGGTGGCTGAGACTTTGGTTAATTCTTCTTCCTGCCGGGAAATTAGAGTGACATGTGCCCGTCCAAATGCCTAACAGCTACTCTCTCATGGGTTCTCCCTCGTCCCTTCCATCCTCTGCCAAATTGGGAACCTGTGCAAACCAGGAGGTTAAAGGGCCTGTCTCTCCAAGTTGGGAGATTGATAGTAAGGCAGTTGGAAAGTCAAACTGGAGCACCAGGAGAGGGACTATTCGTTGAGTTTTAGAAACCTTTCGTATTCACAGTGTGTCCATTCTCTAGGTTTCCTGTACATGTTATAGCTGTAATAATATTCCCTTGAACCTGGAGAGTTGGGACCCATGGAATGGGGGCCATGCATTATTGCTTGAAAGGGTCTGCATTTGCTCACCCAATCTCACCAATCCTCTCAGTCCCAAGTGTCCAGCCTTATGCCACATCCAGCTGTCATGGTAGATAGGGTCTTTCCAGGTTTCCTCAGACACCCTGAAGGAATTGTAAAGAATTTCCCTGTTTTTTGGTTTTGCTTTTGAAATTCCTTTTTATAGTGGGTTTGAGCTGATTCTCGCTGCCAAGTTTATGCCACTCTAGACACACTTGATTCCCTTATGGAGACATATCAATACATAGGTTTTAAGATTCTTACTAGTCAGATATATTCCTCTGTGGGAAATATGGGGTTTTGAGTCTCTTTCACTGAGGAAGGTGTCGGTCTTGTCTATTCCAAAGTTGGTTTTTGGAACGGTCCCTGTGCTTATATCAAACTCTGGTTTTATGCATCACCCCACCTCTCCTTCCCCTTTAAGCAGGCATAAGAGTGTTTTCTAAATGTGAGACTCTGTTCTCTTTCCTAACTCAGTTCACGTGTAGCCATGTTTACAGGATCTTCATAAGTGATATCTTATGATAAGTTTCTTTTTCTGTGTGACTTATTTCACTTAGAATCATCGTACCTGAATCCACTCACTTTGCTGCTACTGGTCTTATGACATTGATTTCATGGCTGAGGGATATTCCATCGTACGTAAGTACCACAATGTTTTGAACCATTTTTATATTTCCTGGGATATTTAAGGTGTACCCAAGTTGAGGTTCTTGTAGCCAGTGCAGCCCTAAATTTGGAGGTGGCTCTTTCTTATTGATTTTCAGTTTTCCCCAGGTATATTCCCTAGACTGGAAGTGGCCTTGGCTCTGTAGCTCTGTTGTTTACTTGTTTTAGGGAACACAATGCACTCCTCCAGTGAGGCAGTTGGCAATTTACATCCCGCCCATCAGCATAACAAGGCTCCCTGTTCTCCAGGGCCTGTCTTGCCTTTCTGGTTTTTACACATTTTGTGGATGTCCCTTTTGACCGGTGGGAAGTGATACTTCTTTGTAGTGCAGATTTGCATTGCCCGCTTGCTTGCTTGGCCAAAAAGGGCGTATGCGTTTTCTCCTGAATATATTCAGGAGAAAACGCATACGCCCTTTATGGCCAAGTGCACCATTGTCCAAGTTGTGCCCCTCTTCCTGTGCTTTACAGGCGATTCCAACGTACCTCTTGAAATCTGTTTCCTGCTATTTTGCCTCACTTTCAAGTCCGCCTCGTTGACTTCCCTCAACAGATTTTTGGACGATAGTTGTCATTTATCACTCTGCCTGTATGTGAATTGCTTTGCCCCTGAGCTCCATTTCTCAACTCGTTTTTTGGGAGCTGAACGCAAGTCCAAAATTTTGGATCATGTCCTATACTGGTTCCCGGTGGGTGGCTGAGACTTTGGTTAATTCTTCTTCCTGCCGGGAAATTAGAGTGACATGTGCCCGTCCAAATGCCTAACAGCTACTCTCTCATGGGTTCTCCCTCGTCCCTTCCATCCTCTGCCAAATTGGGAACCTGTGCAAACCAGGAGGTTAAAGGGCCTGTCTCTCCAAGTTGGGAGATTGATAGTAAGGCAGTTGGAAAGTCAAACTTGAGCACCAGGAGAGGGACTATTCGTTGAGTTTTAGAAACCTTTCATATTCACCATGTGTCCATTATCTAGGTTTCCTGTACATGTTATAGCTGTAGTAATATTCCCTTGAACCTGGAGAGTTGGGACCCATGGAATGGGGGCCATGCATTATTGCTTGAAAGGGTCTGCATTTGCTCACCCAATCTCACCAATCCTCTCAGTCCCAAGTGTCCAGCCTTATGCCACATACAGCTGTCATTGTAGATAGGGTCTTTCCAGGTTTCCTCAGACACCCTGAAGGAATTGTAAAGAATTTCCCTGTTTTTTGGTTTTGCTTTTGAAATTCCTTTTTATAGTGGGTTTGAGCTGATTCTCGCTGACATGTTTATGCCACTCTAGACACACATGATTCCCTTATGGAGACATATCAATACATAGGTTTTAAGCTTCTTACTAGTCAGATATATTCCTCTGTGGGAAATATGGGGTTTTGAGTCTCTTTCACTGAGGAAGGAGTCGGTCTTGTCAATTCCAAAGTTGGTTTTTGAAACGGTCCCTGTGCTTATATCAAACTCTGGTTTTATGCATCACCCCACCTCTCCTTCCCCTTTATGCAGGCATAAGCGTGTTTTCTAAATGTGAGACTCTGTTCTCTTTCCTAACTCAGTTCACGTGTAGCCATGTTTACAGGATCTTCATAAGTGATATCTTATGATAAGTTTCTTTTTCTGTGTGACTTATTTCACTTAGAATCATCGTACCTGAATCCACTCACTTTGCTGCTACTGGTCTTATGACATTGATTTCATGGCTGAGGGATATTCCATCGTACGTAAGTACCACAATGTTTTGAACCATTTTTATATTTCCTGGGATATTTAAGGTGTACCCAAGTTGAGGTTCTTGTAGTCAGTGCAGCCCTAAATTTGGAGGTGGCTCTTTCTTATTGATTTTCAGTTTTGCCAAGGTATATTCCCTAGACTGGAAGTGGCCTTGGCTCTGTAGCTCTGTTGTTTACTTGTTTTAGGGAACACAATGCACTCCTCCAGTGAGGCAGTTGGCAATTTACATCCCGCCCATCAGCATAACAAGGCTCCCAGTTCTCCAGGGCCTGTCTTGCCTTTCTGGTTTTTACACATTTTGTGGATGTCCCTTTTGACCGGTGGGAAGTGATACTTCTTTGTAGTGCAGATTTGCATTGCCCACTTGCTTGCTTGGCCAAAAAGGGCGTATGCGTTTTCTCCTGAATATATTCAGGAGAAAACGCATACGCCCTTTTTGGCCAAGTGCACCATTGTCCAAGTTGTGCCCCTCTTCCTGTGCTTTACAGGCGATTCCAAGGTACCTCTTGAAATCTGTTTCCTGCTATTTTGCCTCGCTTTCAAGTCCGCCTCGTTGACTTCCCTCAACAGATTTTTGGACGATAGTTGTCCTTTATCACTCTGCCAGTTTGTGAATTGCTGTGCCCCTTAGCTCCATTTCTCAACTCGTTTTTTGGGAGCTGAACGCAAGTCCAAAATTTTGGATCATGTCCTATACTGGTTCCCGGTGGGTGGCTGAGACTTTGGTTAATTCTTCTTCCTGCCGGGAAATTAGAGTGACATGTGCCCGTCCAATTGCCTAACAGCTACTCTCTCATGGGTTCTCCCTCGTCCCTTCCATCCTCTGCCAAATTGGGAACCTGTGCAAACCAGGAGGTTAAAGGGCCTGTCTCTCCAAGTTGGGAGATTGATAGTAAGGCAGTTGGAAAGTCAAACTGGAGCACCAGGAGAGGGACTATTCGTTGAGTTTTAGAAACCTTTCGTATTCACAGTGTGTCCATTCTCTAGGTTTCCTGTACATGTTATAGCTGTAGTAATATTCCCTTGATCCTGGAGAGTTGGGACCCATGGAATGGGGGCCATGCATTATTGCTTGAAAGGGTCTGCATTTGCTCACCCAATCTCACCAATCCTCTCAGACCCAAGTGTCCAGCCTTATGCCACATCCAGCTGTCATTGTAGATAGGGTCTTTCCAGGTTTCCTCAGACACCCTGAAGGAATTGTAAAGAATTTCCCTGTTTTTTGGTTTTGCTTTTGAAATTCCGTTTTATAGTGGGTTTGAGCTGATTCTCGCTGCCATGTTTATGCCACTCTAGACACACTTGATTCCCTTATGGAGTCATATCAATACATAGGTTTTAAGATTCTTACTAGTCAGTTATATTCCTCTGCGGGAAATATGGGGTTTTGAGTCTCTTTCACTGAGGAAGGTGTAGGTCTTGTCTATTCCAAAGTTGGTTTTTGGAATGGTCCCTGTGCTTATATCAAACTCTGGTTTTATGCATCACCCCACCTCTCCTTCCCCTTTATGCAGGCATAAGAGTGTTTTCTAAATGTGAGACTCTGTTCTCTTTCCTAACTCAGTTCACGTGTAGCCATGTTTACAGGATCTTCATAAGTGATATCTTATGATAAGTTTCTTTTTCTGTGTGACTTATTTGACTTAGAATCATCGTACCTGAATCCACTCACTTTGCTGCTACTGGTCTTATGACATTGATTTCATGGCTGAGGGATATTCCATCGTACGTAAGTACCACAATGTTTTGAACCTTTTTTATATTTCCTGGGATATTTAAGGTGTACCCAAGTTGAGGTTCTTGTAGCCAGTGCAGCCCTAAATTTGGAGGTGGCTCTTTCTTATTGATTTTCAGTTTTCCCCAGGTATATTCCCTAGACTGGAAGTGGCCTTGGCTCTGTAGCTCTGTTGTTTACTTGTTTTAGGGAACACAATGCACTCCTCCAGTGAGGCAGTTGGCAATTTACATCCCGCCCATCAGCATAACAAGGCTCCCTGTTCTCCAGGGCCTGTCTTGCCTTTCTGGTTTTTACACATTTTGTGGATGTCCCTTTTGACCGGTGGGAAGTGATGCTTCTTTGTAGTGCAGATTTGCATTGCCCGCTTGCTTGCTTGGCCAAAAAGGGCGTATGCGTTTTCTCCTGAATATATTCAGGAGAAAACGCATACGCCCTTTTTGGCCAAGTGCACCATTGTCCAAGTTGTGCCCCTCTTCCTGTGCTTTACAGGCGATTCCAACGTACCTCTTGAAATCTGTTTCCTGCTATTTTGCCTCACTTTCAAGTCCGCCTCGTGGACTTCCCTCAACAGATTTTTGGACGATAGTTGTCCTTTATCACTCTGCCAGTTTGTGAATTGCTGTGCCCCTGAGCTCCATTTCTCAACTCGTTTTTTGTGAGCTGAACGCACGTCTAAAATTTTGGATCATGTCCTATACTGGTTCCCGGTGGGTGGCTGAGACTTTGGTTAATTCTTCTTCCTGCCGGGAAATTAGATTGACATGTGCCCGTCCAAATGCCTAACAGCTACTCTCTCATGGGTTCTCCCTCGTCCCTTCCATCCTCTGCCAAATTGGGAACCTGTGCAAACCAGGAGGTTAAAGGGCCTGTCTCTCCAAGTTGGGAGATTGATAGTAAGGCAGTTGGAAAGTCAAACTGGAGCACCAGGAGAGGGACTATTCGTTGAGTTTTAGAAACCTTTCGTATTCACAGTGTGTCCATTCTCTAGGTTTCCTGTACATGTTATAGCTGTAGTAATATTCCCTTGAACCTGGAGAGTTGGGACCCATGGAATGGGGGCCATGCATTATTGCTTGAAAGGGTCTGCATTTGCTCACCCAATCTCACCAATCCTCTCAGTCCCAAGTGTCCAGCCTTATGCCACATCCAGCTGTCATGGTAGATAGGGTCTTTCCAGGTTTCCTCAGACACCCTGAAGGAATTGTAAAGAATTTCCCTGTTTTTTGGTTTTGCTTTTGAAAATCCTTTTTATAGTGGGTTTGAGCTGATTCTCGCTGCCATGTTTATGCCACTCTAGACACACTTGATTCCCTTATGGAGACATATCAATACATAGGTTTTAAGATTTTTACTAGTCAGATATATTCCTCTGTGGGAAATATGGGGTTTTGAGTCTCTTTCACTGAGGAAGGTGTCGGTCTTGTCAATTCCAAAGTTGGTTTTTGAAACGGTCCCTGTGCTTATATCAAACTCTGGTTTTATGCATCACCCCACCTCTCCTTCCCCTTTCTGCAGGCATAAGAGTGTTTTCTAAATGTGAGACTCTGTTCTCTTTCCTAACTCAGTTCACGTGTAGCCATGTTTACAGGATCTTCCTAAGTGATATCTTATGATAAGTTTCTTTTTCTGTGTGACTTATTTCACTTAGAATCATCGTACCTGAATCCACTCACTTTGCTGCTACTGGTCTTATGACATTGATTTCATGGCTGAGGGATATTCCATCGTACGTAAGTACCACAATGTTTTGAACCATTTTTATATTTCCTGGGATATTTAAGGTGTACCCAAGTTGAGGTTCTTGTAGCCAGTGCAGCCCTAAATTTGGAGGTGGCTCTTTCTTATTGATTTTCAGTTTTCCCCAGGTATATTCCCTAGACTGGAAGTGGCCTTGGCTCTGTAGCTCTGTTGTTTACTTGTTTTAGGGAACACAATGCACTCCTCCAGTGAGGCAGTTGGCAATTTACATCCCGCCCATCAGCATAACAAGGCTCCCTGTTCTCCAGGGCCTGTCTTGCCTTTCTGGTTTTTACACATTTTGTGGATGTCCCTTTTGACCGGTGGGAAGTGATACTTCTTTGTAGTGCAGATTTGCATTGCCCGCTTGCTTGCTTGGCCAAAAAGGGCGTATGCGTTTTCTCCTGAATATATTCAGGAGAAAACGCATACGCCCTTTTTGGCCAAGTGCACCATTGTCCAAGTTGTGCCCCTCTTCCTGTGCTTTACAGGCGATTCCAAGGTACCTCTTGAAATCTGTTTCCTGCTATTTTGCCTCGCTTTCAAGTCCGCCTCGTTGACTTCCCTCAACAGATTTTTGGACGATAGTTGTCCTTTATCACTCTGCCAGTTTGTGAATTGCTGTGCCCCTGAGCTCCATTTCTCAACTCGTTTTTTGTGAGCTGAACGCAAGTCCAAAATTTTGGATCATGTCCTATACTGGTTCCCGGTGGGTGGCTGAGACTTTGGTTAATTCTTCTTCCTGACGGGAAATTAGAGTGACATGTGCCCGTCCAAATGCCTAACAGCTACTCTCTCATGGGTTCTCCCTCGTCCCTTCCATCCTCTGCCAAATTGGGAACCTGTGCAAACCAGGAGGTTAAAGGGCCTGTCTCTCCAAGTTGGGAGATTGATAGTAAGGCAGTTGGAAAGTCAAACTGGAGCACCAGGAGAGGGACTATTCGTTGAGTTTTAGAAACCTTTCGTATTCACAGTGTGTCCATTCTCTAGGTTTCCTGTACATGTTATAGCTGTAGTAATATTCCCTTGAACATGGAGAGTTGGGACCCATGGAATGGGGGCCATGCATTATTGCTTGAAAGGGTCTGCATTTGCTCACCCAATCTCACCAATCCTCTCAGTCCCAAGTGTCCAGCCTTATGCCACATCCAGCTGTCATTGTAGATAGGGTCTTTCCAGGTTTCCTCAGACACCCTGAAGGAATTGTAAAGAATTTCCCTGTTTTTTGGTTTTGCTTTTGAAATTCCTTTTTATAGTGGGTTTGAGCTGATTCTCGCTGCCATGTTTATGCCACTCTAGACACACTTGATTCCCTTATGGAGACATATCAATACATAGGTTTTAAGATTCTTACTAGTCAGATATATTCCTCTGCGGGAAATATGGGGTTTTGAGTCTCTTTCACTGAGGAAGGTGTCGATCTTGTCTATTCCAAAGTTGGTTTTTGAACGGTCCCTGTGCTTATATCAAACTCTGGTTTTATGCATCACCCCACCTCTCCTTCCCCTTTAAGCAGGCATAAGAGTGTTTTCTAAATGTGAGACTCTGTTCTCTTTCCTAACTCAGTTCACGTGTAGCCATGTTTACAGGATCTTCATAAGTGATATCTTATGATAAGTTTCTTTTTCTGTGTGACTTATTTCACTTAGAATCATCGTACCTGAATCCACTCACTTTGCTGCTACTGGTCTTATGACATTGATTTCATGGCTGAGGGATATTCCATCGTACGTAAGTACCACAATGTTTTGAACCATTTTTATATTTCCTGGGATATTTAAGGTGTACCCAAGTTGAGGTTCTTGTAGCCAGTGCAGCCCTAAATTTGGAGGTGACTCTTTCTTATTGATTTTCAATTTTCCACAGGTATATTCCCTAGACTGGAAGTGGCCTTGGCTCTGTAGCTCTGTTGTTTACTTGTTTTAGGGAACACAATGCACTCCTCCAGTGAGGCAGTTGGCAATTTACATCCCGCCCATCAGCATAACAAGGCTCCCAGTTCGCCAGGGCCTGTCTTGCCTTTCTGGTTTTTACACATTTTGTGGATGTCCCTTTTGACCGGTGGGAAGTGATACTTCTTTGTAGTGCAGATTTGCATTGCCCGCTTGCTTGCTTGGCCAAAAAGGGCGTATGCGTTTTCTCCTGAATATATTCAGGAGAAAACGCATACGCCCTTTTTGGCCAAGTGCACCATTGTCCAAGTTGTGCCCCTCTTCCTGTGCTTTACAGGCGATTCCAACGTACCTCTTGAAATCTGTTTCCTGCTATTTTGCCTCACTTTCAAGTCCGCCTCGTTGACTTCCCTCAACAGATTTTTGGACGATAGTTGTCCTTTATCACTCTGCCAGTTTGTGAATTGCTGTGCCCCTGAGCTCCATTTCTCAACTCGTTTTTTGTGAACTGAACGCAAGTCCAAAATTTTGGATCATGTCCTATACTGGTTCCCGGTGGGTGGCTGAGACTTTGGTTAATTCTTCTTCCTGCCGGGAAATTAGAGTGACATGTGCCCGTCCAAATGCCTAACAGCTACTCTCTCATGGGTTCTCCCTCGTCCCTTCCATCCTCTGCCAAATTGGGAACCTGTGCAAACCAGGAGGTTAAAGGGCCTGTCTCTCCAAGTTGGGAGATTGATAGTAAGGCAGTTGGAAAGTCAAACTGGAGCACCAGGAGAGGGACTATTCGTTGAGTTTTAGAAACCTTTCGTATTCACAGTGTGTCCATTCTCTAGGTTTCCTGTACATGTTATAGCTGTAGTAATATTCCCTTGAACCTGGAGAGTTGGGACCCATGGAATGGGGGCCATGCATTATTGCTTGAAAGGGTCTGCATTTGCTCACCCAATCTCACCAATCCTCTCAGTCCCAAGTGTCCAGCCTTATGCCACATCCAGCTGTCATTGTAGATAGGGTCTTTCCAGGTTTCCTCAGACACCCTGAAGGAATTGTAAAGAATTTCCCTGTTTTTTGGTTTTGCTTTTGAAATTCCTTTTTATAGTGGGTTTGAGCTGATTCTCGCTGCCATGTTTATGCCACTCTAGACATACTTGATTCCCTTATGGAGACATATCAATACATAGGTTTTTTTTTTTTTTTTTTTTTTTTTTTTTTTTGTGGTATGCGGGCCTCTCACTGTTGTGGCCTCCCCCGTTGCGGAGCACAGGCTCCGGATGCGCAGGCCCAGCGGCCATGGCTCACGGGCCCAGCCGCTCCGCGGCATATGGGATCCTCCCAGACCGGGGCACGAACCCGTATCCCCTGCATCGGCAGGCGGATTCTCAACCACTGCGCCACCAGGGAGGCCCCAATACATAGGTTTTAAGCTTCTTACTAGTCAGATATATTCCTCTGTGGGAAATATGGGGTTTTGAGTCTCTTTCACTGAGGAAGGAGTCGGTCTTGTCAATTCCAAAGTTGGTTTTTGAAACGGTCCCTGTGCTTATATCAAACTCTGGTTTTATGCATCACCCCACCTCTCCTTCCCCTTTATGCAGGCATAAGCGTGTTTTCTAAATGTGAGACTCTGTTCTCTTTCCTAACTCAGTTCACGTGTAGCCATGTTTACAGGATCTTCATAAGTGATATCTTATGATAAGTTTCTTTTTCTGTGTGACTTATTTCACTTAGAATCATCGTACCTGAATCCACTCACTTTGCTGCTACTGGTCTTATGACATTGATTTCATGGCTGAGGGATATTCCATCGTACGTAAGTACCACAATGTTTTGAACCATTTTTATATTTCCTGGGATATTTAAGGTGTACCCAAGTTGAGGTTCTTGTAGTCAGTGCAGCCCTAAATTTGGAGGTGGCTCTTTCTTATTGATTTTCAGTTTTGCCAAGGTATATTCCCTAGACTGGAAGTGGCCTTGGCTCTGTAGCTCTGTTGTTTACTTGTTTTAGGGAACACAATGCACTCCTCCAGTGAGGCAGTTGGCAATTTACATCCCGCCCATCAGCATAACAAGGCTCCCAGTTCTCCAGGGCCTGTCTTGCCTTTCTGGTTTTTACACATTTTGTGGATGTCCCTTTTGACCGGTGGGAAGTGATACTTCTTTGTAGTGCAGATTTGCATTGCCCACTTGCTTGCTTGGCCAAAAAGGGCGTATGCGTTTTCTCCTGAATATATTCAGGAGAAAACGCATACGCCCTTTTTGGCCAAGTGCACCATTGTCCAAGTTGTGCCCCTCTTCCTGTGCTTTACAGGCGATTCCAAGGTACCTCTTGAAATCTGTTTCCTGCTATTTTGCCTCGCTTTCAAGTCCGCCTCGTTGACTTCCCTCAACAGATTTTTGGACGATAGTTGTCCTTTATCACTCTGCCAGTTTGTGAATTGCTGTGCCCCTGAGCTCCATTTCTCAACTCGTTTTTTGTGAGCTGAACGCAAGTCCAAAATTTTGGATCATGTCCTATACTGGTTCCCGGTGGGTGGCTGAGACTTTGGTTAATTCTTCTTCCTGCCGGGAAATTAGAGTGACATGTGCCCGTCCAATTGCCTAACAGCTACTCTCTCATGGGTTCTCCCTCGTCCCTTCCATCCTCTGCCAAATTGGGAACCTGTGCAAACCAGGAGGTTAAAGGGCCTGTCTGTCCAAGTTGGGAGACTGATAGTAAGGCAGTTGGAAAGTCAAACTGGAGCACCAGGAGAGGGACTATTCGTTGAGTTTTAGAAACCTTTCGTATTCACAGTGTGTCCATTCTCTAGGTTTCCTGTACATGTTATAGCTGTAGTAATATTCCCTTGATCCTGGAGAGTTGGGACCCATGGAATGGGGGCCATGCATTATTGCTTGAAAGGGTCTGCATTTGCTCACCCAATCTCACCAATCCTCTCAGACCCAAGTGTCCAGCCTTATGCCACATCCAGCTGTCATTGTAGATAGGGTCTTTCCAGGTTTCCTCAGACACCCTGAAGGAATTGTAAAGAATTTCCCTGTTTTTTGGTTTTGCTTTTGAAATTCCTTTTTATAGTGGGTTTGAGCTGATTCTCGCTGCCATGTTTATGCCACTCTAGACACACTTGATTCCCTTATGGAGTCATATCAATACATAGGTTTTAAGATTCTTACTAGTCAGTTATATTCCTCTGCGGGAAATATGGGGTTTTGAGTCTCTTTCACTGAGGAAGGTGTAGGTCTTGTCTATTCCAAAGTTGGTTTTTGGAATGGTCCCTGTGCTTATATCAAACTCTGGTTTTATGCATCACCCCACCTCTCCTTCCCCTTTATGCAGGCATAAGAGTGTTTTCTAAATGTGAGACTCTGTTCTCTTTCCTAACTCAGTTCACGTGTAGCCATGTTTACAGGATCTTCATAAGTGATATCTTATGATAAGTTTCTTTTTCTGTGTGACTTATTTGACTTAGAATCATCGTACCTGAATCCACTCACTTTGCTGCTACTGGTCTTATGACATTGATTTCATGGCTGAGGGATATTCCATCGTACGTAAGTACCACAATGTTTTGAACCATTTTTATATTTCCTGGGACATTTAAGGTGAACCCAAGTTGAGGTTCTTGTAGCCAGTGCAGCCCTAAATTTGGAGGTGGCTCTTTCTTATTGATTTTCAGTTTTCCCCAGGTATATTCCCTAGACTGGAAGTGGCCTTGGCTCTGTAGCTCTGTTGTTTACTTGTTTTAGGGAACACAATGCACTCCTCCAGTGAGGCAGTTGGCAATTTACATCCCGCCCATCAGCATAACAAGGCTCCCTGTTCTCCAGGGCCTGTCTTGCCTTTCTGGTTTTTACACATTTTGTGGATGTCCCTTTTGACCGGTGGGAAGTGATGCTTCTTTGTAGTGCAGATTTGCATTGCCCGCTTGCTTGCTTGGCCAAAAAGGGCGTATGCGTTTTCTCCTGAATATATTCAGGAGAAAACGCATACGCCCTTTTTGGCCAAGTGCACCATTGTCCAAGTTGTGCCCCTCTTCCTGTGCTTTACAGGCGATTCCAACGTACCTCTTGAAATCTGTTTCCTGCTATTTTGCCTCACTTTCAAGTCCGCCTCGTGGACTTCCCTCAACAGATTTTTGGACGATAGTTGTCCTTTATCACTCTGCCAGTTTGTGAATTGCTGTGCCCCTGAGCTCCATTTCTCAACTCGTTTTTTGTGAGCTGAACGCACGTCTAAAATTTTGGATCATGTCCTATACTGGTTCCCGGTGGGTGGCTGAGACTTTGGTTAATTCTTCTTCCTGCCGGGAAATTAGATTGACATGTGCCCGTCCAAATGCCTAACAGCTACTCTCTCATGGGTTCTCCCTCGTCCCTTCCATCCTCTGCCAAATTGGGAACCTGTGCAAACCAGGAGGTTAAAGGGCCTGTCTCTCCAAGTTGGGAGATTGATAGTAAGGCAGTTGGAAAGTCAAACTGGAGCACCAGGAGAGGGACTATTCGTTGAGTTTTAGAAACCTTTCGTATTCACAGTGTGTCCATTCTCTAGGTTTCCTGTACATGTTATAGCTGTAGTAATATTCCCTTGAACATGGAGAGTTGGGACCCATGGAATGGGGGCCATGCATTATTGCTTGAAAGGGTCTGCATTTGCTCACCCAATCTCACCAATCCTCTCAGTCCCAAGTGTCCAGCCTTATGCCACATCCAGCTGTCATGGTAGATAGGGTCTTTCCAGGTTTCCTCAGACACCCTGAAGGAATTGTAAAGAATTTCCCTGTTTTTTGGTTTTGCTTTTGAAATTCCTTTTTATAGTGGGTTTGAGCTGATTCTCGCTGCCATGTTTATGCCACTCTAGACACACTTGATTCCCTTATGGAGACATATCAATACATAGGTTTTAAGATTTTTACTAGTCAGATATATTCCTCTGTGGGAAATATGGGGTTTTGAGTCTCTTTCACTGAGGAAGGTGTCGGTCTTGTCAATTCCAAAGTTGGTTTTTGAAACGGTCCCTGTGCTTATATCAAACTCTGGTTTTATGCATCACCCCACCTCTCCTTCCCCTTTATGCAGGCATAAGAGTGTTTTCTAAATGTGAGACTCTGTTCTCTTTCCTAACTCAGTTCACGTGTAGCCATGTTTACAGGATCTTCCTAAGTGATATCTTATGATAAGTTTCTTTTTCTGTGTGACTTATTTCACTTAGAATCATCGTACCTGTATCCACTCACTTTGCTGCTACTGGTCTTATGACATTGATTTCATGGCTGAGGGATATTCCATCGTACGTAAGTACCACAATGTTTTGAACCATTTTTATATTTCCTGGGATATTTAAGGTGTACCCAAGTTGAGGTTCTTGTAGCCAGTGCAGCCCTAAATTTGGAGGTGGCTCTTTCTTATTGATTTTCAGTTTTCCCCAGGTATATTCCCTAGACTGGAAGTGGCCTTGGCTCTGTAGCTCTGTTGTTTACTTGTTTTAGGGAACACAATGCACTCCTCCAGTGAGGCAGTTGGCAATTTACATCCCGCCCATCAGCATAACAAGGCTCCCTGTTCTCCAGGGCCTGTCTTGCCTTTCTGGTTTTTACACATTTTGTGGATGTCCCTTTTGACCGGTGGGAAGTGATACTTCTTTGTAGTGCAGATTTGCATTGCCCGCTTGCTTGCTTGGCCAAAAAGGGCGTATGCGTTTTCTCCTGAATATATTCAGGAGAAAACGCATACGCCCTTTTTGGCCAAGTGCACCATTGTCCAAGTTGTGCCCCTCTTCCTGTGCTTTACAGGCGATTCCAAGGTACCTCTTGAAATCTGTTTCCTGCTATTTTGCCTCGCTTTCAAGTCCGCCTCGTTGACTTCCCTCAACAGATTTTTGGACGATAGTTGTCCTTTATCACTCTGCCAGTTTGTGAATTGCTGTGCCCCTGAGCTCCATTTCTCAACTCGTTTTTTGTGAGCTGAACGCAAGTCCAAAATTTTGGATCATGTCCTATACTGGTTCCCGGTGGGTGGCTGAGACTTTGGTTAATTCTTCTTCCTGACGGGAAATTAGAGTGACATGTGCCCGTCCAAATGCCTAACAGCTACTCTCTCATGGGTTCTCCCTCGTCCCTTCCATCCTCTGCCAAATTGGGAACCTGTGCAAACCAGGAGGTTAAAGGGCCTGTCTCTCCAAGTTGGGAGATTGATAGTAAGGCAGTTGGAAAGTCAAACTGGAGCACCAGGAGAGGGACTATTCGTTGAGTTTTAGAAACCTTTCGTATTCACAGTGTGTCCATTCTCTAGGTTTCCTGTACATGTTATAGCTGTAGTAATATTCCCTTGAACATGGAGAGTTGGGACCCATGGAATGGGGGCCATGCATTATTGCTTGAAAGGGTCTGCATTTGCTCACCCAATCTCACCAATCCTCTCAGTCCCAAGTGTCCAGCCTTATGCCACATCCGGCTGTCATTGTAGATAGGGTCTTTCCAGGTTTCCTCAGACACCCTGAAGGAATTGTAAAGAATTTCCCTGTTTTTTGGTTTTGCTTTTGAAATTCCTTTTTATAGTGGGTTTGAGCTGATTCTCGCTGCCATGTTTATGCCACTCTAGACACACTTGATTCCCTTATGGAGACCTATCAATACATAGGTTTTAAGATTCTTACTAGTCAGATATATTCCTCTGTGGGAAATATGGGGTTTTGAGTCTCTTTCACTAAGGAAGGTGTCGGTCTTGTCAATTCCAAAGTTGGTTTTTGAAACGGTCCCTGTGCTTATATCAAACTCTGGTTTTATGCATCACCCCACCTCTCCTTCCCCTTTATGCAGGCATAAGAGTGTTTTCTAAATGTGAGACTCTGTTCTCTTTCCTAACTCAGTTCACGTGTAGCCATGTTTACAGGATCTTCATAAGTGATATCTTATGATAAGTTTCTTTTTCTGTGTGACTTATTTCACTTAGAATCATCGTACCTGAATCCACTCACTTTGCTGCTACTGGTCTTATGACATTGATTTCATGGCTGAGGGATATTCCATCGTACGTAAGTACCACAATGTTTTGAACCATTTTTATATTTCCTGGGATATTTAAGGTGTACCCAAGTTGAGGTTCTTGTAGTCAGTGCAGCCCTAAATTTGGAGGTGGCTCTTTCTTATTGATTTTCAGTTTTCCCCAGGTATATTCCCTAGACTGGAAGTGGCCTTGGCTCTGTAGCTCTGTTGTTTACTTGTTTTAGGGAACACAATGCACTCCTCCAGTGAGGCAGTTGGCAATTTACATCCCGCCCATCAGCATAACAAGGCTCCCAGTTCTCCAGGGCCTGTCTTGCCTTTCTGGTTTTTACACATTTTGTGGATGTCCCTTTTGACCGGTGGGAAGTGATACTTCTTTGTAGTGCAGATTTGCATTGCCCGCTTGCTTGCTTGGCCAAAATGGGCGTATGCGTTTTCTCCTGAATATATTCAGGAGAAAACGCATACGCCCTTTTTGGCCAGGTGCACCATTGTCCAAGTTGTGCCCCTCTTCCTGTGCTTTACAGGCGATTCCAAGGTACCTCTTGAAATCTGTTTCCTGCTATTTTGCCTCGCTTTCAAGTCCGCCTCGTTGACTTCCCTCAACAGATTTTTGGACGATAGTTGTCCTTTATCACTCTGCCAGTTTGTGAATTGCTGTGCCCCTGAGCTCCATTTCTCAACTCGTTTTTTGTGAGCTGAACGCAAGTCCAAAATTTTGGATCATGTCCTATACTGGTTCCCAGTGGGTGGCTGAGACTTTGGTTAATTCTTCTTCCTGCCGGGAAATTAGAGTGACATGTGCCCGTCCAATTGCCTAACAGCTACTCTCTCATGGGTTCTCCCTCGTCCCTTCCATCCTCTGCCAAATTGGGAACCTGTGCAAACCATGAGGTTAAAGGGCCTGTCTGTCCAAGTTGGGAGATTGATAGTAAGGCAGTTGGAAAGTCAAACTGGAGCACCAGGAGAGGGACTATTCGTTGAGTTTTAGAAACCTTTCGTATTCACAGTGTGTCCATTCTCTAGGTTTCCTGTACATGTTATAGCTGTAGTAATATTCCCTTGAACCTGGAGAGTTGGGACCCATGGAATGGGGGCCATGCATTATTGCTTGAAAGGGTCTGCATTTGCTCACCCAATCTCACCAATCCTCTCAGTCCCAAGTGTCCAGCCTTATGCCACATCCAGCTGTCATTGTAGATAGGGTCTTTCCAGGTTTCCTCAGACACCCTGAAGGAATTGTAAAGAATTTCCCTGTTTTTTGGTTTTGCTTTTGAAATTCCTTTTTATAGTGGGTTTGAGCTGATTCTCGCTACCCTGTTTATGCCACTCTAGACACACTTGATTCCCTTATGGAGACATATCAATACATAGGTTTTAAGATTCTTACTAGTCAGATATATTCCTCTGTGGGAAATATGGGGTTTTGAGTCTCTTTCACTGAGGAAGGTGTCGGTCTTGTCAATTCCAAAGTTGGTTTTTGAAACGGTCCCTGTGCTTATATCAAACTCTGGTTTTATGCATCACCCCACCTCTCCTTCCCCTTTATGCAGGCATAAGAGTGTTTTCTAAATGTGAGACTCTGTTCTCTTTCCTAACTCAGTTCACGTGTAGCCATGTTTACAGGATCTTCATAAGTGATATCTTATGATAAGTTTCTTTTTCTGTGTGACTTATTTCACTTAGAATCATCGTACCTGAATCCACTCACTTTGCTGCTACTGGTCTTATGACATTGATTTCATGGCTGAGGGATATTCCATCGTACGTAAGTACCACAATGTTTTGAACCATTTTTATATTTCCTGGGATATTTAACGTGTACCCAAGTTGAGGTTCTTGTAGCCAGTGCAGCCCTAAATTTGGAGGTGGCTCTTTCTTATTGATTTTCAGTTTTCCCCAGGTATATTCCCTAGACTGGAAGTGGCCTTGGCTCTGTAGCTCTGTTGTTTACTTGTTTTAGGGAACACAATGCACTCCTCCAGTGAGGCAGTTGGCAATTTACATCCCGCCCATCAGCATAACAAGGCTCCCTGTTCTCCAAGGCCTGTCTTGCCTTTCTGGTTTTTACACATTTTGTGGATGTCCCTTTTGACCGGTGGGAACTGATACTTCTTTGTAGTGCAGATTTGCATTGCCCGCTTGCTTGCTTGGCCAAAAAGGGCGTATGCGTTTTCTCCTGAATATATTCAGGAGAAAACGCATACGCCCTTTTTGGCCAAGTGCACCATTGTGCAAGTTGTGCCCCTCTTCCTGTGCTTTACAGGCGATTCCAACGTACCTCTTGAAATCTGTTTCCTGCTATTTTGCCTCACTTTCAAGTCCGCCTCGTTGACTTCCCTCAACAGATTTTTGGACGATAGTTGTCCTTTATCACTCTGCCAGTTTGTGAATTGCTGTGCCCCTGAGCTCCATTTCTCAACTCGTTTTTTGTGAGCTGAACGCAAGTCCAAAATTTTGGATCCTGTCCTATACTGGTTCCCGGTGGGTGGCTGAGACTTTGGTTAATTCTTCTTCCTGCCGGGAAATTAGAGTGACATGTGCCCGTCCAAATGCCTAACAGCTACTCTCTCATGGGTTCTCCCTCGTCCCTTCCATCCTCTGCCAAATTGGGAACCTGTGCAAACCAGGAGGTTAAAGGGCCTGTCTCTCCAAGTTGGGAGATTGATAGTAAGGCAGTTGGAAAGTCAAACTGGAGCACCAGGAGAGGGACTATTCGTTGAGTTTTAGAAACCTTTCGTATTCACAGTGTGTCCATTCTCTAGGTTTCCTGTACATATTATAGCTGTAGTAATATTCCCTTGAACATGGATAGTTGGGACCCATGGAATGGGGGCCATGCATTATTGCTTGAAAGGGTCTGCATTTGCTCACCCAAACTCACCAATCCTCTCAGTCCCAAGTATCCAGCCTTATGCCACATCCAGCTGTCATTGTAGATAGGGTCTTTCCAGGTTTCCTCAGACACCCTGAAGGAATTGTAAAGAATTTCCCTGTTTTTTGGTTTTGCTTTTGAAATTCCTTTTTATAGTGGGTTTGAGCTGATTCTCGCTGCCATGTTTATGCCACTCTAGACACACTTGATTCCCTTATGGAGACATATCAATACATAGGTTTTAAGATTCTTACTAGTCAGATATATTCCTCTGTGGGAAATATGGGGTTTTGAGTCTCTTTCACTAAGGAAGGTGTCGGTCTTGTCAATTCCAAAGTTGGTTTTTGAAACGGTCCCTGTGCTTATATCAAACTCTGGTTTTATGCATCACCCCACCTCTCCTTCCCCTTTATGCAGGCATAAGAGTGTTTTCTAAATGTGAGACTCTGTTCTCTTTCCTAACTCAGTTCACGTGTAGCCATGTTTACAGGATCTTCATAAGTGATATCTTATGATAAGTTTCTTTTTCTGTGTGACTTATTTCACTTAGATTCATCGTACCTGAATCCACTCACTTTGCTGCTACTGGTCTTATGACATTATTTTCATGGCTGAGGGATATTCCATCGTACGTAAGTACCACAATGTTTTGAACCATTTTTATATTTCCTGGGATATTTAAGGTGTACCCAAGTTGAGGTTCTTGTAGTCAGTGCAGCCCTAAATTTGGAGGTGGCTCTTTCTTATTGATTTTCAGTTTTCCCAAGGTATATTCCCTAGACTGGAAGTGGCCTTGGCTCTGTAGCTCTATTGTTTACTTGTTTTAGGGAACACAATGCACTCCTCCAGTGAGGCAGTTGGCAATTTACATCCCGCCCATCAGCATAACAAGGCTCCCACTTCTCCAGGGCCTGTCTTGCCTTTCTGGTTTTTACACATTTTGTGGATGTCCCTTTTGACCGGTGGGAAGTGATACTTCTTTGTAGTGCAGATTTGCATTGCCCGCTTGCTTGCTTGGCCAAAAAGGGCGTATGCGTTTTCTCCTGAATATATTCAGGAGAAAATGCATACGCCCTTTTTGGCCAAGTGCACCATTGTCCAAATTGTGCCCCTCTTCCTGTGCTTTACAGGCGATTCCAAGGTACCTCTTGAAATCTGTTTCCTGCTATTTTGCCTCGCTTTCAAGTCCGCCTCGTTGACTTCCCTCAACAGATTTTTGGACGATAGTTGTCCTTTATCACTCTGCCAGTTTGTGAATTGCTGTGCCCCTGAGCTCCATTTCTCAACTCGTTTTTTGTGAGCTGAACGCAAGTCCAAAATTTTGGATCATGTCCTATACTGGTTCCCGGTGGGTGGCTGAGACTTTGGTTAATTCTTCTTCCTGCCGGGAAATTAGAGTGACATGTGCCCGTCCAAATGCCTAACAGCTACTCTCTCATGGGTTCTCCCTCGTCCCTTCCATCCTCTGCCAAATTGGGAACCTGTGCAAACCAGGAGGTTAAAGGGCCTGTCTCTCCAAGTTGGGAGATTGATAGTAAGGCAGTTGGAAAGTCAAACTGGAGCACCAGGAGAGGGACTATTCGTTGAGTTTTAGAAACCTTTCGTATTCACAGTGTGTCCATTCTCTAGGTTTCCTGTACATGTTATAGCTGTAGTAATATTCCCTTGAACATGGAGAGTTGGGACCCATGGAATGGGGGCCATGCATTATTGCTTGAAAGGGTCTGCATTTGCTCACCCAATCTCACCAATCCTCTCAGTCCCAAGTGTCCAGCCTTATGCCACATCCAGCTGTCATTGTAGATAGGGTCTTTCCAGGTTTCCTCAGACACCCTGAAGGAATTGTAAAGAATTTCCCTGTTTTTTGGTTTTGCTTTTGAAATTCCTTTTTATAGTGGGTTTGAGCTGATTCTCGCTGCCATGTTTATGCCACTCTAGACACACTTGATTCCCTTATGGAGACATATCAATACATAGGTTTTAAGATTCTTACTAGTCAGATATATTCCTCTGTGGGAAATATGGGGTTTTGAGTCTCTTTCACTAAGGAAGGTGTCGGTCTTGTCAATTCCAAAGTTGGTTTTTGAAACGGTCCCTGTGCTTATATCAAACTCTGGTTTTATGCATCACCCCACCTCTCCTTCCCCTTTATGCAGGCATAAGAGTGTTTTCTAAATGTGAGACTCTGTTCTCTTTCCTAACTCAGTTCACGTGTAGCCATGTTTACAGGATCTTCATAAGTGATATCTTATGATAAGTTTCTTTTTCTGTGTGACTTATTTCACTTAGAATCATCGTACCTGAATCCACTCACTTTGCTGCTACTGGTCTTATGACATTGATTTCATGGCTGAGGGATATTCCATCGTACGTAAGTACCACAATGTTTTGAACCATTTTTATATTTCCTGGGATATTTAAGGTGTACCCAAGTTGAGGTTCTTGTAGCCAGTGCAGCCCTAAATTTGGAGGTGGCTCTTTCTTATTGATTTTCAGTTTTCCCCAGGTATATTCCCTAGACTGGAAGTGGCCTTGGCTCTGTAGCTCTGTTGTTTACTTGTTTTAGGGAACACAATGCACTCCTCCAGTGAGGCAGTTGGCAATTTACATCCCGCCCATCAGCATAACAAGGCTCCCAGTTCTCCAGGGCCTGTCTTGCCTTTCTGTTTTTTACACATTTTGTGGATGTCCCTTTTGACCGGTGGGAAGTGATACTTCTTTGTAGTGCAGATTTGCATTGCCCGCTTGCTTGCTTGGCCAAAATGGGCGTATGCGTTTTCTCCTGAATATATTCAGGAGAAAACGCATACGCCCTTTTTGGCCAGGTGCACCATTGTCCAAGTTGTGCCCCTCTTCCTGTGCTTTACAGGCGATTCAAACGTACCTCTTGAAATCTGTTTCCTGCTATTTTGCCTCGCTTTCAAGTCCGCCTCGTTGACTTCCCTCAACAGATTTTTGGACGATAGTTGTCCTTTATCACTCTGCCAGTTTGTGAATTGCTGTGCCCCTGAGCTCCATTTCTCAACTCGTTTTTTGTGAGCTGAAAGCAAGTCCAAAATTTTGGATCATGTCCTATACTGGTTCCCGGTGGGTGGCTGAGACTTTGGTTAATACTTCTTCCTGCCGGGAAATTAGAGTGACATGTGCCCGTCCAAATGCCTAACAGCTACTCTCTCATGGGTTCTCCCTCGTCCCTTCCATCCTCTGCCAAATTGGGAACCTGTGCAAACCAGGAGGTTAAAGGGCCTGTCTCTCCAAGTTGGGAGATTGATAGTAAGGCAGTTGGAAAGTCAAACTGGAGCACCAGGAGAGGGACTATTCGTTGAGTTTTAGAAACCTTTCGTATTCACAGTGTGTCCATTCTCTAGGTTTCCTGTACATGTTATAGCTGTAGTAATATTCCCTTGAACATGGAGAGTTGGGACCCATGGAATGGGGGCCATGCATTATTGCTTGAAAGGGTCTGCATTTGCTCACCCAATCTCACCAATCCTCTCAGTCCCAAGTGTCCAGCCTTATGCCACATCCAGCTGTCATTGTAGATAGGGTCTTTCCAGGTTTCCTCAGACACCCTGAAGGAATTGTAAAGAATTTCCCTGTTTTTTGGTTTTGCTTTTGAAATTCCTTTTTATAGTGGGTTTGAGCTGATTCTCGCTGCCATGTTTATGCCACTCTAGACACACTTGATTCCCTTATGGAGACATATCAATACATAGGTTTTAAGATTCTTACTAGTCAGATATATTCCTCTGTGGGAAATATGGGGTTTTGAGTCTCTTTCACTAAGGAAGGTGTCGGTCTTGTCAATTCCAAAGTTGGTTTTTGAAACGGTCCCTGTGCTTATATCAAACTCTGGTTTTATGCATCACCCCACCTCTCCTTCCCCTTTATGCAGGCATAAGAGTGTTTTCTAAATGTGAGACTCTGTTCTCTTTCCTAACTCAGTTCACGTGTAGCCATGTTTACAGGATCTTCATAAGTGATATCTTATGATAAGTTTCTTTTTCTGTGTGACTTATTTCACTTAGAATCATCGTACCTGAATCCACTCACTTTGCTGCTACTGGTCTTATGACATTGATTTCATGGCTGAGGGATATTCCATCGTACGTAAGTACCACAATGTTTTGAACCATTTTTATATTTCCTGGGATATTTAAGGTGTACCCAAGTTGAGGTTCTTGTAGCCAGTGCAGCCCTAAATTTGGAGGTGGCTCTTTCTTATTGATTTTCAGTTTTCCCCAGGTATATTCCCTAGACTGGAAGTGGCCTTGGCTCTGTAGCTCTGTTGTTTACTTGTTTTAGGGAACACAATGCACTCCTCCAGTGAGGCAGTTGGCAATTTACATCCCGCCCATCAGCATAACAAGGCTCCCAGTTCTCCAGGGCCTGTCTTGCCTTTCTGGTTTTTACACATTTTGTGGATGTCCCTTTTGACCGGTGGGAAGTGATACTTCTTTGTAGTGCAGATTTGCATTGCCCGCTTGCTTGCTTGGCCAAAAAGGGCGTATGCGTTTTCTCCTGAATATATTCAGGAGAAAACGCATACGCCCTTTTTGGCCAAGTGCACCATTGTCCAAGTTGTGCCCCTCTTCCTGTGCTTTACAGGCGATTCCAAGGTACCTCTTGAAATCTGTTTCCTGCTATTTTGCCTCACTTTCAAGTCCGCCTCGTTGACTTCCCTCAACAGATTTTTGGACGATAGTTGTCCTTTATCACTCTGCCAGTATGTGAATTGCTGTGCCCCTGAGCTCCATTTCTCAACTCGTTTTTTGGGAGCTGAACGCAAGTCCAAAATTTTGGATCATGTCCTATACTGGTTCCCGGTGGGTGGCTGAGACTTTGGTTAATTCTTCTTCCTGCCGGGAAATTAGAGTGACATGTGCCCGTCCAAATGCCTAACAGCTACTCTCTCATGGGTTCTCCCTCGTCCCTTCCATCCTCTGCCAAATTGGGAACCTGTGCAAACCAGGAGGTTAAAGGGCCTGTCTCTCCAAGTTGGGAGATTGATAGTAAGGCAGTTGGAAAGTCAAACTGGAGCACCAGGAGAGGGACTATTCGTTGAGTTTTAGAAACCTTTCGTATTCACAGTGTGTCCATTCTCTAGGTTTCCTGTACATGTTATAGCTGTAGTAATATTCCCTTGAACCTGGAGAGTTGGGACCCATGGAATGGGGGCCATGCATTATTGCTTGAAAGGGTCTGCATTTGCTCACCCAATCTCAACAATCCTCTCAGTCCCAAGTGTCCAGCCTTATGCCACATCCAGCTGTCATGGTAGATAGGGTCTTTCCAGGTTTCCTCAGACACCCTGAAGGAATTGTAAAGAATTTCCCTGTTTTTTGGTTTTGCTTTTGAAATTCCTTTTTATAGTGGGTTTGAGCTGATTCTCGCTACCCTGTTTATGCCACTCTAGACACACTTGATTCCCTTATGGAGACATATCAATACATAGGTTTTAAGCTTCTTACTAGTCAGATATATTCCTCTGCGGGAAATATGGGGTTTTGAGTCTCTTTCACTGAGGAAGGTGTCGGTCTTGTCAATTCCAAAGTTGGTTTTTGAAACGGTCCCTGTGCTTATATCAAACTCTGGTTTTATGCATCACCCCACCTCTCCTTCCCCTTTATGCAGGCATAAGCGTGTTTTCTAAATGTGAGACACTGTTCTCTTTGCTAACTCAGTTCACGTGTAGCCATGTTTACAGGATCTTCATAAGTGATATCTTATGATAAGTTTCTTTTTCTGTGTGACTTATTTGACTTAGAATCATCGTACCTGAATCCACTCACTTTGCTGCTACTGGTCTTATGACATTGATTTCATGGCTGAGGGATATTCCATCGTACGTAAGTACCACAATGTTTTGAACCATTTTTATATTTCCTGGGATATTTAAGGTGTACCCAAGTTGAGGTTCTTGTAGTCAGTGCAGCCCTAAATTTGGAGGTGGCTCTTTCTTATTGATTTTCAGATTTCCCAAGGTATATTCCCTAGACTGTAAGTGGCCTTGGCTCTGTAGCTCTGTTGTTTACTTGTTTTAGGGAACACAATGCACTCTACCAGTGAGGCAGTTGGCAATTTACATCCCGCCCATCAGCATAACAAGGCTCCCAGTTCTCCAGGGCCTGTCTTGCCTTTCTGGTTTTTACACATTTTGTGGATGTCCCTTTTGACCGGTGGGAAGTGATACTTCTTTGTAGTGCAGATTTGCATTGCCCGCTTGCTTGCTTGGCCAAAAAGGGCGTATGCGTTTTCTCCTGAATATATTCAGGAGAAAACGCATACGCCCTTTTTGGCCAAGTGCACCATTGTCCAAGTTGTGCCCCTCTTCCTGTGCTTTACAGGCGATTCCAAGGTACCTCTTGAAATCTGTTTCCTGCTATTTTGCCTCGCTTTCAAGTCCGCCTCGTTGACTTCCCTCAACAGATTTTTGGACGATAGTTGTCCTTTATCACTCTGCCAGTTTGTGAATTGCTGTGCCCCTGAGCTCCATTTCTCAACTCGTTTTTTGTGAGCTGAACGCAAGTCCAAAATTTTGGATCATGTCCTATACTGGTTCCCGGTGGGTGGCTGAGACTTTGGTTAATTCTTCTTCCTGCCGGGAAATTAGAGTGACATGTGCCCTTCCAAATGCCTAACAGCTACTCTCTCATGGGTTCTCCCTCGTCCCTTCCATCCTCTGCCAAATTGGGAACCTGTGCAAACCAGGAGGTTAAAGGGCCTGTCTCTCCAAGTTGGGAGATTGATAGTAAGGCAGTTGGAAAGTCAAACTGGAGCACCAGGAGAGGGACTATTCGTTGAGTTTTAGAAACCTTTCGTATTCACAGTGTGTCCATTCTCTAGGTTTCCTGTACATGTTATAGCTGTAGTAATATTCCCTTGAACCTGGAGAGTTGGGACCCATGGAATGGGGGCCATGCATTATTGCTTGAAAGGGTCTGCATTTGCTCACCCAATCTCACCAATCCTCTCAGTCCCAAGTGTCCAGCCTTATGCCACATCCAGCTGTCATTGTAGACAGGGTCTTTCCAGGTTTCCTCAGACACCCTGAAGGAATTGTAAAGAATTTCCCTGTTTTTTGGTTTTGCTTTTGAAATTCCTTTTTATAGTGGGTTTGAGCTGATTCTCGCTGCCATGTTTATGCCACTCTAGACACACTTGATTCCCTTGTGGAGTCATATCAATACATAGGTTTTAAGATTCTTACTAGTCAGATATATTCCTCTGCGGGAAATATGGGGTTTTGAGTCTCTTTCACTGAGGAAGGTGTAGGTCTTGTCTATTCCAAAGTTGGTTTTTGGAACGGTCCCTGTGCTTATATCAAACTCTGGTTTTATGCATCACCCCACCTCTCCTTCCTCTTTATTCAGGCATAAGAGTGTTTTCTAAATGTGAGACTCTGTTCTCTTTCCTAACTCAGTTCACGTGTAGCCATGTTTACAGGATCTTCATAAGTGATATCTTATGATAAGTTTCTTTTTCTGTGTGACTTATTTCACTTAGAATCATCGTACCTGAATCCACTCACTTTGCTGCTACTGGTTTTATGACATTGATTTCATCGCTGAGGGATATTCCATCGTACGTAAGTACCACAATGTTTTGAACCATTTTTATATTTCCTGGGATATTTAAGGTGTACCCAAGTTGAGGTTCTTGTAGCCAGTGCAGCCCTAAATTTGGAGGTGGCTCTTTCTTAGTGATTTTCAGTTTTCCCAAGGTATATTCCCTAGACTGGATGTGGCCTTGGCTCTATAGCTCTGTTTTTTACTTGTTTTAGGGAACACAATGCACTCCTCCAGTGAGGCAGTTGGCAATTTACATCCCGCCCTTCAGCATAACAAGGCTCCCAATTCTCCAGGGCCTGTCTTGCCTTTCTGGTTTTTACACATTTTGTGGATGTCCCTTTTGACCGGTGGGAAGTGATACTTCTTTGTAGTGCAGATTTGCATTGCCCGCTTGCTTGCTTGGCCAAAAAGGGCGTATGCGTTTTCTCCTGAATATATTCAGGAGAAAACGCATACGCCCTTTTTGGCCAAGTGCACCATTGTCCAAGTTGTGCCCCTCTTCCTGTGCTTTACAGGCGATTCCAAGGTACCTCTTGAAATCTGTTTCCTGCTATTTTGCCTCACTTTCAAGTCCGCCTCGTTGACTTCCCTCAACAGATTTTTGGACGATAGTTGTCCTTTATCACTCTGCCAGTATGTGAATTGCTGTGCCCCTGAGCTCCATTTCTCAACTCGTTTTTTGGGAGCTGAACGCAAGTCCAAAATTTTGGATCATGTCCTATACTGGTTCCCGGTGGGTGGCTGAGACTTTGGTTAATTCTTCTTCCTGCCGGGAAATTAGAGTGACATGTGCCCGTCCAAATGCCTAACAGCTACTCTCTCATGGGTTCTCCCTCGTCCCTTCCATCCTCTGCCAAATTGGGAACCTGTGCAAACCAGGAGGTTAAAGGGCCTGTCTCTCCAAGTTGGGAGATTGATAGTAAGGCAGTTGGAAAGTCAAACTGGAGCACCAGGAGAGGGACTATTCGTTGAGTTTTAGAAACCTTTCGTATTCACAGTGTGTCCATTCTCTAGGTTTCCTGTACATGTTATAGCTGTAGTAATATTCCCTTGAACCTGGAGAGTTGGGACCCATGGAATGGGGGCCATGCATTATTGCTTGAAAGGGTCTGCATTTGCTCACCCAATCTCAACAATCCTCTCAGTCCCAAGTGTCCAGCCTTATGCCACATCCAGCTGTCATGGTAGATAGGGTCTTTCCAGGTTTCCTCAGACACCCTGAAGGAATTGTAAAGAATTTCCCTGTTTTTTGGTTTTGCTTTTGAAATTCTTTTTTATAGTGGGTTTGAGCTGATTCTCGCTACCCTGTTTATGCCACTCTAGACACACTTGATTCCCTTATGGAGACATATCAATACATAGGTTTTAAGCTTCTTACTAGTCAGATATATTCCTCTGCGGGAAATATGGGGTTTTGAGTCTCTTTCACTGAGGAAGGTGTCGGTCTTGTCAATTCCAAAGTTGGTTTTTGAAACGGTCCCTGTGCTTATATCAAACTCTGGTTTTATGCATCACCCCACCTCTCCTTCCCCTTTATGCAGGCATAAGCGTGTTTTCTAAATGTGAGACTCTGTTCTCTTTCCTAACTCAGTTCACGTGTAGCCATGTTTACAGGATCTTCATAAGTGATATCTTATGATAAGTTTCTTTTTCTGTGTGACTTATTTGACTTAGAATCATCGTACCTGAATCCACTTACTTTGCTGCTACTGGTCTTATGACATTGATTTCATGGCTGAGGGATATTCCATCGTACGTAAGTACCACAATGTTTTGAACCATTTTTATATTTCCTGGGATATTTAAGGTGTACCCAAGTTGAGGTTCTTGTAGTCAGTGCAGCCCTAAATTTGGAGGTGGCTCTTTCTTATTGATTTTCAGATTTCCCAAGGTATATTCCCTAGACTGTAAGTGGCCTTGGCTCTGTAGCTCTGTTGTTTACTTGTTTTAGGGAACACAATGCACTCCACCAGTGAGGCAGTTGGCAATTTACATCCCGCCCATCAGCATAACAAGGCTCCCAGTTCTCCAGGGCCTGTCTTGCCTTTCTGGTTTTTACACATTTTGTGGATGTCCCTTTTGACCGGTGGGAAGTGATACTTCTTTGTAGTGCAGATTTGCATTGCCCGCTTGCTTGCTTGGCCAAAAAGGGCGTATGCGTTTTCTCCTGAATATATTCAGGAGAAAACGCATACGCCCTTTTTGGCCAAGTGCACCATTGTCCAAGTTGTGCCCCTCTTCCTGTGCTTTACAGGCGATTCCAAGGTACCTCTTGAAATCTGTTTCCTGCTATTTTGCCTCGCTTTCAAGTCCGCCTCGTTGACTTCCCTCAACAGATTTTTGGACGATAGTTGTCCTTTATCACTCTGCCAGTTTGTGAATTGCTGTGCCCCTGAGCTCCATTTCTCAACTCGTTTTTTGTGAGCTGAACGCAAGTCCAAAATTTTGGATCATGTCCTATACTGGTTCCCGGTGGGTGGCTGAGACTTTGGTTAATTCTTCTTCCTGCCGGGAAATTAGAGTGACATGTGCCCTTCCAAATGCCTAACAGCTACTCTCTCATGGGTTCTCCCTCGTCCCTTCCATCCTCTGCCAAATTGGGAACCTGTGCAAACCAGGAGGTTAAAGGGCCTGTCTCTCCAAGTTGGGAGATTGATAGTAAGGCAATTGGAAAGTCAAACTGGAGCACCAGGAGAGGGACTATTCGTTGAGTTTTAGAAACCTTTCGTATTCACAGTGTGTCCATTCTCTAGGTTTCCTGTACATGTTATAGCTGTAGTAATATTCCCTTGAACCTGGAGAGTTGGGACCCATGGAATGGGGGCCATGCATTATTGCTTGAAAGGGTCTGCATTTGCTCACCCAATCTCACCAATCCTCTCAGTCCCAAGTGTCCAGCCTTATGCCACATCCAGCTGTCATTGTAGACAGGGTCTTTCCAGGTTTCCTCAGACACCCTGAAGGAATTGTAAAGAATTTCCCTGTTTTTTGGTTTTGCTTTTGAAATTCCTTTTTATAGTGGGTTTGAGCTGATTCTCGCTGCCATGTTTATGCCACTCTAGACACACTTGATTCCCTTGTGGAGTCATATCAATACATAGGTTTTAAGATTCTTACTAGTCAGATATATTCCTCTGTGGGAAATATGGGGTTTTGAGTCTCTTTCACTGAGGAAGGTGTAGGTCTTGTCTATTCCAAAGTTGGTTTTTGGAACGGTCCCTGTGCTTATATCAAACTCTGGTTTTATGCATCACCCCACCTCTCCTTCCTCTTTATTCAGGCATAAGAGTGTTTTCTAAATGTGAGACTCTGTTCTCTTTCCTAACTCAGTTCACGTGTAGCCATGTTTACAGGATCTTCATAAGTGATATCTTATGATAAGTTTCTTTTTCTGTGTGACTTATTTCACTTAGAATCATCGTACCTGAATCCACTCACTTTGCTGCTACTGGTTTTATGACATTGATTTCATCGCTGAGGGATATTCCATCGTACGTAAGTACCACAATGTTTTGAACCATTTTTATATTTCCTGGGATATTTAAGGTGTACCCAAGTTGAGGTTCTTGTAGCCAGTGCAGCCCTAAATTTGGAGGTGGCTCTTTCTTAGTGATTTTCAGTTTTCCCAAGGTATATTCCCTAGACTGGATGTGGCCTTGGCTCTATAGCTCTGTTTTTTACTTGTTTTAGGGAACACAATGCACTCCTCCAGTGAGGCAGTTGGCAATTTACATCCCGCCCATCAGCATAACAAGGCTCCCAATTCTCCAGGGCCTGTCTTGCCTTTCTGGTTTTTACACATTTTGTGGATGTCCCTTTTGACCGGTGGGAAGTGATACTTCTTTGTAGTGCAGATTTGCATTGCCCGCTTGCTTGCTTGGCCAAAAAGGGCGTATGCGTTTTCTCCTGAATATATTCAGGAGAAAACGCATACGCCCTTTTTGGCCAAGTGCACCATTGTCCAAGTTGTGCCCCTCTTCCTGTGCTTTACAGGCGATTCCAAGGTACCTCTTGAAATCTGTTTCCTGCTATTTTGCCTCACTTTCAAGTCCGCCTCGTTGACTTCCCTCAACAGATTTTTGGACGATAGTTGTCCTTTATCACTCTGCCAGTATGTGAATTGCTGTGCCCCTGAGCTCCATTTCTCAACTCGTTTTTTGGGAGCTGAACGCAAGTCCAAAATTTTGGATCATGTCCTATACTGGTTCCCGGTGGGTGGCTGAGACTTTGGTTAATTCTTCTTCCTGCCGGGAAATTAGAGTGACATGTGCCCGTCCAAATGCCTAACAGCTACTCTCTCATGGGTTCTCCCTCGTCCCTTCCATCCTCTGCCAAATTGGGAACCTGTGCAAACCAGGAGGTTAAAGGGCCTGTCTCTCCAAGTTGGGAGATTGATAGTAAGGCAGTTGGAAAGTCAAACTGGAGCACCAGGAGAGGGACTATTCGTTGAGTTTTAGAAACCTTTCGTATTCACAGTGTGTCCATTCTCTAGGTTTCCTGTACATGTTATAGCTGTAGTAATATTCCCTTGAACCTGGAGAGTTGGGACCCATGGAATGGGGGCCATGCATTATTGCTTGAAAGGGTCTGCATTTGCTCACCCAATCTCAACAATCCTCTCAGTCCCAAGTGTCCAGCCTTATGCCACATCCAGCTGTCATGGTAGATAGGGTCTTTCCAGGTTTCCTCAGACACCCTGAAGGAATTGTAAAGATTTTCCCTGTTTTTTGGTTTTGCTTTTGAAATTCTTTTTTATAGTGGGTTTGAGCTGATTCTCGCTACCCTGTTTATGCCACTCTAGACACACTTGATTCCCTTATGGAGACATATCAATACATAGGTTTTAAGCTTCTTACTAGTCAGATATATTCCTCTGCGGGAAATATGGGGTTTTGAGTCTCTTTCACTGAGGAAGGTGTCGGTCTTGTCAATTCCAAAGTTGGTTTTTGAAACGGTCCCTGTGCTTATATCAAACTCTGGTTTTATGCATCACCCCACCTCTCCTTCCCCTTTATGCAGGCATAAGCGTGTTTTCTAAATGTGAGACTCTGTTCTCTTTCCTAACTCAGTTCACGTGTAGCCATGTTTACAGGATCTTCATAAGTGATATCTTATGATAAGTTTCTTTTTCTGTGTGACTTATTTGACTTAGAATCATCGTACCTGAATCCACTCACTTTGCTGCTACTGGTCTTATGACATTGATTTCATGGCTGAGGGATATTCCATCGTACGTAAGTACCACAATGTTTTGAACCATTTTTATATTTCCTGGGATATTTAAGGTGTACCCAAGTTGAGGTTCTTGTAGTCAGTGCAGCCCTAAATTTGGAGGTGGCTCTTTCTTATTGATTTTCAGATTTCCCAAGGTATATTCCCTAGACTGTAAGTGGCCTTGGCTCTGTAGCTCTGTTGTTTACTTGTTTTAGGGAACACAATGCACTCCACCAGTGAGGCAGTTGGCAATTTACATCCCGCCCATCAGCATAACAAGGCTCCCAGTTCTCCAGGGCCTGTCTTGCCTTTCTGGTTTTTACACATTTTGTGGATGTCCCTTTTGACCGGTGGGAAGTGATACTTCTTTGTAGTGCAGATTTGCATTGCCCGCTTGCTTGCTTGGCCAAAAAGGGCGTATGCGTTTTCTCCTGAATATATTCAGGAGAAAACGCATACGCCCTTTTTGGCCAAGTGCACCATTGTCCAAGTTGTGCCCCTCTTCCTGTGCTTTACAGGCGATTCCAAGGTACCTCTTGAAATCTGTTTCCTGCTATTTTGCCTCGCTTTCAAGTCCGCCTCGTTGACTTCCCTCAACAGATTTTTGGACGATAGTTGTCCTTTATCACTCTGCCAGTTTTTGAATTGCTGTGCCCCTGAGCTCCATTTCTCAACTCGTTTTTTGTGAGCTGAACGCAAGTCCAAAATTTTGGATCATGTCCTATACTGGTTCCCGGTGGGTGGCTGAGACTTTGGTTAATTCTTCTTCCTGCCGGGAAATTAGAGTGACATGTGCCCTTCCAAATGCCTAACAGCTACTCTCTCATGGGTTCTCCCTCGTCCCTTCCATCCTCTGCCAAATTGGGAACCTGTGCAAACCAGGAGGTTAAAGGGCCTGTCTGTCCAAGTTGGGAGATTGATAGTAAGGCAGTTGGAAAGTCAAACTGGAGCACCAGGAGAGGGACTATTCGTTGAGTTTTAGAAACCTTTCGTATTCACAGTGTGTCCATTCTCTAGGTTTCCTGTACATGTTATAGCTGTAGTAATATTCCCTTGAACCTGGAGAGTTGGGACCCATGGAATGGGGGCCATGGATTATTGCTTGAAAGGGTCTGCATTTGCTCACCCAATCTCACCAATCCTCTCAGTCCCAAGTGTCCAGCCTTATGCCACATCCAGCTGTCATTGTAGACAGGGTCTTTCCAGGTTTCCTCAGACACCCTGAAGGAATTGTAAAGAATTTCCCTGTTTTTTGGTTTTGCTTTTGAAATTCCTTTTTATAGTGGGTTTGAGCTGATTCTCGCTGCCATGTTTATGCCACTCTAGACACACTTGATTCCCTTGTGGAGTCATATCAATACATAGGTTTTAAGATTCTTACTAGTCAGATATATTCCTCTGCGGGAAATATGGGGTTTTGAGTCTCTTTCACTGAGGAAGGTGTAGGTCTTGTCTATTCCAAAGTTGGTTTTTGGAACGGTCCCTGTGCTTATATCAAACTCTGGTTTTATGCATCACCCCACCTCTCCTTCCCCTTTATGCAGGCATAAGAGTGTTTTCTAAATGTGAGACTCTGTTCTCTTTCCTAACTCAGTTCACGTGTAGCCATGTTTACAGGATCTTCATAAGTGATATCTTATGATAAGTTTCTTTTTCTGTGTGACTTATTTCACTTAGAATCATCGTACCTGAATCCACTCACTTTGCTGCTACTGGTTTTATGACATTGATTTCATCGCTGAGGGATATTCCATCGTACGTAAGTACCACAATGTTTTGAACCATTTTTATATTTCCTGGGATATTTAAGGTGTACCCAAGTTGAGGTTCTTGTAGCCAGTGCAGCCCTAAATTTGGAGGTGGCTCTTTCTTAGTGATTTTCAGTTTTCCCAAGGTATATTCCCTAGACTGGATGTGGCCTTGGCTCTATAGCTCTTTTTTTTACTTGTTTTAGGGAACACAATGCACTCCTCCAGTGAGGCAGTTGGCAATTTACATCCCGCCCATCAGCATAACAAGGCTCCCAATTCTCCAGGGCCTGTCTTGCCTTTCTGGTTTTTACACATTTTGTGGATGTCCCTTTTGACCGGTGGGAAGTGATACTTCTTTGTAGTGCAGATTTGCATTGCCCGCTTGCTTGCTTGGCCAAAAAGGGCGTATGCGTTTTCTCCTGAATATATTCAGGAGAAAACGCATACGCCCTTTTTGGCCAAGTGCACCATTGTCCAAGTTGTGCCCCTCTTCCTGTGCTTTACAGGCGATTCCAAGGTACCTCTTGAAATCTGTTTCCTGCTATTTTGCCTCACTTTCAAGTCCGCCTCGTTGACTTCCCTCAACAGATTTTTGGACGATAGTTGTCCTTTATCACTCTGCCAGTATGTGAATTGCTGTGCCCCTGAGCTCCATTTCTCAACTCGTTTTTTGGGAGCTGAACGCAAGTCCAAAATTTTGGATCATGTCCTATACTGGTTCCCGGTGGGTGGCTGAGACTTTGGTTAATTCTTCTTCCTGCCGGGAAATTAGAGTGACATGTGCCCGTCCAAATGCCTAACAGCTACTCTCTCATGGGTTCTCCCTCGTCCCTTCCATCCTCTGCCAAATTGGGAACCTGTGCAAACCAGGAGGTTAAAGGGCCTGTCTCTCCAAGTTGGGAGATTGATAGTAAGGCAGTTGGAAAGTCAAACTGGAGCACCAGGAGAGGGACTATTCGTTGAGTTTTAGAAACCTTTCGTATTCACAGTGTGTCCATTCTCTAGGTTTCCTGTACATGTTATAGCTGTAGTAATATTCCCTTGAACCTGGAGAGTTGGGACCCATGGAATGGGGGCCATGCATTATTGCTTGAAAGGGTCTGCATTTGCTCACCCAATCTCAACAATCCTCTCAGTCCCAAGTGTCCAGCCTTATGCCACATCCAGCTGTCATGGTAGATAGGGTCTTTCCAGGTTTCCTCAGACACCCTGAAGGAATTGTAAAGAATTTCCCTGTTTTTTGGTTTTGCTTTTGAAATTCTTTTTTATAGTGGGTTTGAGCTGATTCTCGCTACCCTGTTTATGCCACTCTAGACACACTTGATTCCCTTATGGAGACATATCAATACATAGGTTTTAAGCTTCTTACTAGTCAGATATATTCCTCTGCGGGAAATATGGGGTTTTGAGTCTCTTTCACTGAGGAAGGTGTCGGTCTTGTCAATTCCAAAGTTGGTTTTTGAAACGGTCCCTGTGCTTATATCAAACTCTGGTTTTATGCATCACCCCACCTCTCCTTCCCCTTTATGCAGGCATAAGCGTGTTTTCTAAATGTGAGACTCTGTTCTCTTTCCTAACTCAGTTCACGTGTAGCCATGTTTACAGGATCTTCATAAGTGATATCTTATGATAAGTTTCTTTTTCTGTGTGACTTATTTGACTTAGAATCATCGTACCTGAATCCACTCACTTTGCTGCTACTGGTCTTATGACATTGATTTCATGGCTGAGGGATATTCCATCGTACGTAAGTACCACAATGTTTTGAACCATTTTTATATTTCCTGGGATATTTAAGGTGTACCCAAGTTGAGGTTCTTGTAGTCAGTGCAGCCCTAAATTTGGAGGTGGCTCTTTCTTATTGATTTTCAGATTTCCCAAGGTATATTCCCTAGACTGTAAGTGGCCTTGGCTCTGTAGCTCTGTTGTTTACTTGTTTTAGGGAACACAATGCACTCCACCAGTGAGGCAGTTGGCAATTTACATCCCGCCCATCAGCATAACAAGGCTCCCAGTTCTCCAGGGCCTGTCTTGCCTTTCTGGTTTTTACACATTTTGTGGATGTCCCTTTTTACCGGTGGGAAGTGATACTTCTTTGTAGTGCAGATTTGCATTGCCCGCTTGCTTGCTTGGCCAAAAAGGGCGTATGCGTTTTCTCCTGAATATATTCAGGAGAAAACGCATACGCCCTTTTTGGCCAAGTGCACCATTGTCCAAGTTGTGCCCCTCTTCCTGTGCTTTACAGGCGATTCCAAGGTACCTCTTGAAATCTGTTTCCTGCTATTTTGCCTCGCTTTCAAGTCCGCCTCGTTGACTTCCCTCAACAGATTTTTGGACGATAGTTGTCCTTTATCACTCTGCCAGTTTGTGAATTGCTGTGCCCCTGAGCTCCATTTCTCAACTCGTTTTTTGTGAGCTGAACGCAAGTCCAAAATTTTGGATCATGTCCTATACTGGTTCCCGGTGGGTGGCTGAGACTTTGGTTAATTCTTCTTCCTGCCGGGAAATTAGAGTGACATGTGCCCTTCCAAATGCCTAACAGCTACTCTCTCATGGGTTCTCCCTCGTCCCTTCCATCCTCTGCCAAATTGGGAACCTGTGCAAACCAGGAGGTTAAAGGGCCTGTCTGTCCAAGTTGGGAGATTGATAGTAAGGCAGTTGGAAAGTCAAACTGGAGCACCAGGAGAGGGACTATTCGTTGAGTTTTAGAAACCTTTCGTATTCACAGTGTGTCCATTCTCTAGGTTTCCTGTACATGTTATAGCTGTAGTAATATTCCCTTGAACCTGGAGAGTTGGGACCCATGGAATGGGGGCCATGCATTATTGCTTGAAAGGGTCTGCATTTGCTCACCCAATCTCACCAATCCTCTCAGTCCCAAGTGTCCAGCCTTATGCCACATCCAGCTGTCATTGTAGATAGGGTCTTTCCAGGTTTCCTCAGACACCCTGAAGGAATTGTAAAGAATTTCCCTGTTTTTTGGTTTTGCTTTTGAAATTCCTTTTTATAGTGGGTTTGAGCTGATTCTCGCTGCCATGTTTATGCCACTCTAGACACACTTGATTCCCTTATGGAGTCATATCAATACATAGGTTTTAAGATTCTTACTAGTCAGTTATATTCCTCTGCGGGAAATATGGGGTTTTGAGTCTCTTTCACTGAGGAAGGTGTAGGTCTTGTCTATCCCAAAGTTGGTTTTTGGAACGGTCCCTGTGCTTATATCAAACTCTGGTTTTATGCATCACCCCACCTCTCCTTCCCCTTTATGCAGGCATAAGAGTGTTTTCTAAATGGGAGACTCTGTTCTCTTTCCTAACTCAGTTCACGTGTAGCCATGTTTATAGGATCTTCATAAGTGATATCTTATGATAAGTTTCTTTTTCTGTGTGACTTATTTGACTTAGAATCATCGTACCTGAATCCACTCACTTTGCTGCTACTGGTCTTATGACATTGATTTCATGGCTGAGGGATATTCCATCGTACGTAAGTACCACAATGTTTTGACCCATTTTTATATTTACTGGGATATTTAAGGTGTACCCAAGTTGAGGTTCTTGTAGCCAGTGCAGCCCTAAATTTGGAGGTGGCTCTTTCTTATTGATTTTCAGTTTTCCCCAGGTATATTCCCTAGACTGGAAGTGGCCTTGGCTCTGTAGCTCTGTTGTTTACTTGTTTTAGGGAACACAATGCACTCCTCCAGTGAGGCAGTTGGCAATTTACATCCCGCCCATCAGCATAACAAGGCTCCCATTTCTCCAGGGCCTGTCTTGCCTTTCTGGTTTTTACACATTTTGTGGATGTCCCTTTTGACCGGTGGGAAGTGATACTTCTTTGTAGTGCAGATTTGCATTGCCCGCTTGCTTGCTTGGCCAAAAAGGGCGTATGCGTTTTCTCCTGAATATATTCAGGAGAAAACGCATACGCCCTTTTTGGCCAAGTGCACCATTGTCCAAGTTGTACCCCTCTTCCTGTGCTTTACAGGCGATTCCAACGTACCTCTTGAAATCTGTTTCCTGCTATTTTGCCTCACTTTCAAGTCCGCCTCGTTGACTTCCCTCAACAGATTTTTGGACGATAGTTGTCCTTTATCACTCTGCCAGTTTGTGAATTGCTGTGCCCCTGAGCTCCATTTCTCAACTCGTTTTTTGTGAGCTGAACGCAAGTCCAAAATTTTGGATCATGTCCTATACTGGTTCCCGGTGGGTGGCTGAGACTTTGGTTAATTCTTCTTCCTGCCGGGAAATTAGATTGACATGTGCCCGTCCAAATGCCTAACAGCTACTCTCTCATGGGTTCTCCCTCGTCCCTTCCATGCTCTGCCAAATTGGGAACCTGTGCAAACCAGGAGGTTAAAGGGCCTGTCTGTCCAAGTTGGGAGATTGATAGTAAGGCAGTTGGAAAGTCAAACTGGAGCACCAGGAGAGGGACTATTCGTTGAGTTTTAGAAACCTTTCGTATTCACAGTGTGTCCATTCTCTAGGTTTCCTGTACATGTTATAGCTGTAGTAATATTCCCTTGAATCTGGAGAGTTGGGACCCATGGAATGGGGGCCATGCATTATTGCTTGAAAGGGTCTGCATTTGCTCACCCAATCTCACCAATCCTCTCAGTCCCAAGTGTCCAGCCTTATGCCACATCCAGCTGTCATTGTAGATAGGGTCTTTCCAGGTTTCCTCAGACACCCTGAAGGAATTGTAAAGAATTTCCCTGTTTTTTGGTTTTGCTTTTGAAATTCCTTTTTATAGTGGGTTTGAGCTGATTCTCGCTGCCATGTTTATGCCACTCTAGACACACTTGATTCCCTTATGGAGTCATATCAATACATAGGTTTTAAGATTCTTACTAGTCAGTTATATTCCTCTGCGGGAAATATGGGGTTTTGAGTCTCTTTCACTGAGGAAGGTGTAGGTCTTGTCTATTCCAAAGTTGGTTTTTGGAACGGTCCCTGTGCTTATATCAAACTCTGGTTTTATGCATCACCCCACCTCTCCTTCCCCTTTATGCAGGCATAAGAGTGTTTTCTAAATGTGAGACTCTGTTCTCTTTCCTAACTCAGTTCACGTGTAGCCATGTTTATAGGATCTTCATAAGTGATATCTTATGATAAGTTTCTTTTTCTGTGTGACTTATTTGACTTAGAATCATCGTACCTGAATCCACTCACTTTGCTGCTACTGGTCTTATGACATTGATTTCATGGCTGAGGGATATTCCATCGTACGTAAGTACCACAATGTTTTGAACCATTTTTATATTTCCTGGGATATTTAAGGTGTACCCAAGTTGAGGTTCTTGTAGCCAGTGCAGCCCTAAATTTGGAGGTGGCTCTTTCTTATTGATTTTCAGTTTTCCCCAGGTATATTCCCTAGACTGGAAGTGGCCTTGGCTCTGTAGCTCTGTTGTTTACTTGTTTTAGGGAACACAATGCACTCCTCCAGTGAGGCAGTTGGCAATTTACATCCCGCCCATCAGCATAACAAGGCTCCCTGTTCTCCAGGGCCTGTCTTGCCTTTCTGGTTTTTACACATTTTGTGGATGTCCCTTTTGACCGGTGGGAAGTGATACTTCTTTGTAGTGCAGATTTTCATTGCCCGCTTGCTTGCTTGGCCAAAAAGGGCGTATGCGTTTTCTCCTGAATATATTCAGGAGAAAACGCATACGCCCTTTTTGGCCAAGTGCACCATTGTCCAAGTTGTGCCCCTCTTCCTGTGCTTTACAGGCGATTCCAACGTACCTCTTGAAATCTGTTTCCTGCTATTTTGCCTCACTTTCAAGTCCGCCTCGTTGACTTCCCTCAACAGATTTTTGGACGATAGTTGTCCTTTATCACTCTGCCAGTTTGTGAATTGCTGTGCCCCTGAGCTCCATTTCTCAACTCGTTTTTTGTGAGCTGAACGCAAGTCCAAAATTTTGGATCATGTCCTATACTGGTTCCCGGTGGGTGGCTGAGACTTTGGTTAATTCTTCTTCCTGCCGTGAAATTAGATTGACATGTGCCCGTCCAAATGCCTAACAGCTACTCTCTCATGGGTTCTCCCTCGTCCCTTCCATCCTCTGCCAAATTGGGAACCTGTGCAAACCAGGAGGTTAAAGGGCCTGTCTCTCCAAGTTGGGAGATTGATAGTAAGGCAGTTGGAAAGTCAAACTGGAGCACCAGGAGGGGACTATTCGTTGAGTTTTAGAAACCTTTCGTATTCACAGTGTGTCCATTCTCTAGGTTTCCTGTACATGTTATAGCTGTAGTAATATTCCCTTGAACATGGAGAGTTGGGACCCATGGAATGGGGGCCATGCATTATTGCTTGAAAGGGTCTGCATTTGCTCACCCAATCTCACCAATCCTCTCAGTCCCAAGTGTCCAGCCTTATGCCACATCCAGCTGTCATGGTAGATATGGTCTTTCCAGGTTTCCTCAGACACCCTGAAGGAATTGTAAAGAATTTCCCTGTTTTTTGGTTTTGCTTTTGAAATTCCTTTTTATAGTGGGTTTGAGCTGATTCTCGCTGCCATGTTTATGCCACTCTAGACACACTTGATTCCCTTATGGAGACATATCAATACATAGGTTTTAAGATTCTTACTAGTCAGATATATTCCTCTGTGGGAAATATGGGGTTTTGAGTCTCTTTCACTGAGGAAGGTGTCGGTCTTGTCAATTCCAAAGTTGGTTTTTGAAACGGTCCCTGTGCTTATATCAAACTCTGGTTTTATGCATCACCCCACCTCTCCTTCCCCTTTATGCAGGCATAAGAGTGTTTTCTAAATGTGAGACTCTGTTCTCTTTCCTAACTCAGTTCACGTGTAGCCATGTTTACAGGATCTTCCTAAGTGATATCTTATGATAAGTTTCTTTTTCTGTGTGACTTATT